>NC_135331.1:191922714-192239037 GCF_023851605.1 Tamandua tetradactyla
CTTCAGCAAGAGACCCCTCCTGCTCCCTCCTTCCCCACCCTGAGGCCACTGTCTCCTCCTGGCCCTCCCTGCACCCCAGGAACGCCCCGTCGTTGTGCCTAGAAGGCTTCTTGGTCCTTCCTTCTCTCTAGACTCCTAGACTTTTCGGCCTGAGCAGACAAGAGGATGAAGGGTTCCCTCTCAGAGCTCCGGCACACAGCCGGCGTTGAGCCACCCCTTTAGGTGCAGAAACGTGTGTTAAACGCCAGAGGCGTGTAAGAAGAAGGCATGGCTGCCGCAGACTGAAGTTGTTGTGAATAGGTGACCTGGCTTCAAAGCGGCGTGAGTAGAGCTGCGAGAGAGATGCGTGCTTTCCAGTCACAGTAAAAGAGAAATTCAGATCCATCATCAACATTGTTCTGGAAGATTAGAATGTTATTTGATTTATTGAATTACTTAGTTTTATTATCTTATGCACACTTAGGGAGAAAGAAGAGACCTTTTCATAATTCAATATAATCAATATAAAGCAAAAGAATCAAGACATCCTATCCTCTAAGTGTAAAATTCAAAGCCCGAGCAAGCTGAGAGGTTGTCTCAGTTCTCGGAAGTGGCTGAGCAGGCTGTATAGTCAGAACTTGAATGACAAGAGCTGCTGAAACGTTTACATAGAGATTACAGATCTGTATAAGAGAATGATAATACCTACTTTTCAGGGTTGTTGTGAGGATTTAATGAACCAATATGTGAATAAAACAAACAACAAATAGTTGATTAACCTCCAGAAGTCTAAAATTAAAATCTGTGCCTTGGCAGATCTATAGCATTAAAGTAAATTGTTTTCCTATGGTCTGATATCTTTGAAAATCAAAAAGTTTAAACAAATGCTAATTATTTTTTAAGAGTCATACACTTCAACATAGTGAAGATTTATCATCAGAACCCAGTTAGCGTTAGATTTTTTTTTATACTGAAAAAACATTTCATTCTTTTTCCATGTCAGTATCCCACTATTGCAGCACCATTTGTTAAATTTTTGCTTGTTTTGCTTATTTGTTTTTTTTGGGGGGAAGTGTGCAGACGGAGAATCGAGCCCAGGTCTCCTACATGGCAGGAGAGAATTCTACCACTCAACTGATCTTGCATCCCCAGTTAGCATTAGATTTTTTTGATGAAACAATCAAGATTGATGGCATTTAAAAAAAAAATCAGACTGAAGTGATTTGAATTGCGAGCACTGCTCCCCTTTAGCATAAATTCACCTTACATGGCCCCAGGGGTTTTAATGCCTTGAAGAAAAGTCCCTATAAATGTAGCCTGGGTAGGTTAGCATCTGATAGGAGAGCTGCCCGGGGGTTAGGCCTTGAGTGCAAAGGGCTGTCCCAGCTCCTGCCACGGCCCCGCCCCAGCACACACCTCAGCCCAACCACCACAGGGCTCTCCGTCCCTCACCTTGCCGGCCTCTCTTCCCTCCTCGTAGAAGCTGGACATCTCTGTCCAGCCTGTGTGGCCGCATGTTTTATGAAAATAGTAATCCTGATTTTGTAGAATATTCCGAAAGAAGCCAGTTTCCATAAGCGAGTGCAGGTTGTACCGCTAGGGCAGACAAACCCCACTGCTGGATTCATGGGCAGACAGAAGGGGAGGCGATAAGGACTGGGCTTTGGGGGGAGAGACAGAGCCCAGCAACCTGTGAAGCCCAGGAGAGAGCTGCGTGGGTACTGGGTGGACCCGAGCACAGATGAAGGTGACCCACCCAGGAAAGGACTAAGTGCGGTTCATCTGCTTTCCAGTGCACAGCAGCGTCTCCAAGCATATTCCAGGCTGCACGCGTCTCAGGAGCAGGCACCACTTCTCAGTTCAGCCTTCACGTTGGCCAGCTTGCTGCGGGCGCACAGCTGGCTGCCGCTGTGTGGGGCGCAGGGTTGCTGCCTGTGACTCAGGGTTAGGACGGATGGCAAGCCTTCCCTGAATTTCTGATTTAGTCTGGTTAGTCATTCCAGCCATTGTTCTATTATCTCTAGATTTGCCTTTTCACTTCACAGCCTATATTACACCTGTTTTTAAAATTGGCAAACCCACCCAATTATCTTTACCAGTCTGATCTACAAATTCCTTTTTTTGCTCCGATTTGCAGTTCTGAAGTGGAAAAGAAATTAAAGCAGTGCAGGCTCCTTGCAGAAAAAGGTCAGCAGTAGAGTTGTATAAAAGATGTATGTTTTGTTACTTATCACAATTCCACTCTGAGGTTAGGTACTAACAGTTACGTACAGCTTCCAGACCACTTCAGGGCACATAGAAATATGTGTCTGAATGCTGGACAAAAACAGGATCTTGCTCTTCATTTCTATTCTAAAGTATCAAAACTATGTTGTGAAGTTTTTCCTCATTGTTATATTTTCCTTTTTAATATCTGTAAATTATTCCATTTTGTAGACCCAGCATGATTGATTTAACCCATTTATTGATGGGCATGTAAGTTTTTTCCAAAGTGTTGCCCTTACTATAGTGCTACAACAAATATCCTCATACGTCCTTTTTGCACACTTGAGCAAATCTTTCTACAGGGTGAATTCATAGTGGTGAAATTGGGAGATGGGAGAAGGATGAGCATTTACATTTTTGAAAGTCATTCCCAAATTAACCTCAAAAGAAGTATCAATTTCTATTTCTCTGCATCCTCACCAACATATGTTCAGCCATTTGGAAAACAGTTTGGTGATTTCTCAGAAAATTAAATATAGAACTACCATATGATCTGGCAGTTCCACCCTTAGCTGTATTTCCCAAAGAATTAAAAGCAGGGACTCAGTTGTTTGTATACCAGTGTTCACTGCAGCATTATTCACAATAGCCAAAATATGGAAGCAAACTAACTGTCCATCAACAGATGAATGGATAAGCAAAAATGTGGTATATCCACACAATTGAATATTTTCAGCTCTAAAAAGAAGTGCTGGTAAATGCTACAAGATAGATGAATCTCGAAGACATTATGTGGAATGAAATAAGCCAGCTAGAAAAGGAAAAATATTACATGATTTCGCTTTTATGAAATATTTAGAATAAGCAGATTCATAGAGAAAGGAAGCAGAATGGCAGTTACGAGAGCTGGCGGGAGGTGGGGATGTGGGCGGTTGCTGGATGGAATGAGTCTTGGTTGAGGCCCAGTGAGGAAAATCGTCTGGAAATAGGCAGTGGAGGAAGCTACCACACCATGTACTTATTGTCCAAGAATTGTCCACCTGAAATGGTTGCAGTGATTTTTATGTTATGTATATTTTACCATTTCACAATTAAAAATTGAAAACATAATAGTATAAAAAAAGAAGTACCAACTTGTCCTCTCATGGGCAGCTCATCAGAGCTTATTTCCTTATTCCTCACCAATATGATAATTCACCTGTCCAGTTTTTCATTTGATAAATGGATTAACATATTTACTTTTGAAACGATTTTATTTTGTATTTCTTTGATTATTATCATCTGACCTTTTCACTTGTTAACTAGAGATTTGTATTTTTTCTTCTAAAACTGACTACTAATGCCTTTTGTCCATGTTTCTCTTGAATTGCTATTTCTCACAGGAAATTCCCAGTGTGAAACAAACCATTTTAAAGTATAACAGATAGTTGAAGCTAGAAATATCTCAGGCATGATCCAAAAATACCTTTGCCGAAAGTGATAATGTACATGTATGATGTTTTTAGAAACCCAGTGGCATCCTCTGTGCTGTGTTAGGTTTCACTTGAAATCATTTCCACTGCTAAGGGTTCCTTCCAGTCTTTTTATATTCCTGACATCTCATTGCAATCTATCTTTCTTTTCATTTTTCAGTCTTTCAGTTAATACGTTCAGAGTCAGGATTTATTAGTTGATTCAGTACTCCCAGCAATCCTGGAAGGAAAATTCCTGTCCTTGGATAAATGTTTGTTGAAAGAGGAATGGAAAAAGCAAGAACATTTAAGAAAACACGAGTTGTGATTCACAGTTTCAGATACTTAATGTGTCCATTAATAATTCATCATTTTTGTCCCCTGACAATTTTCTTCTCCTTCTGCATTTCATCTTCTTCCATTTTCTCTTCCTTTTCTCTTCCCTTTGCCCTTCCCTTCGACTTCCTCAGTTTTCTTCTTCAGGTGGGAAGCAGAAGCAGTGCTGAATAGATCAGTTTTGCCCCCTGAGTTCTAAGGTAAGACACTGAAGCAGAGCCTCCTTCAGCCCTGCCTCTGGGGAAGCAGCACAGCCCCTGTGCTCTTACTGGGAGCAGGTTGGTCTGGCCTTGCTGGCCTTGCTGGCCTGAGGGACTCTGCATCCCAGAACCTGCCCTGGGTAGAAGGCAGCTGAGAGAGGTGCTGAGAGCACACTCCCGTAGAGAACTAGGGGAGAGAGTCAAGTCGCGAGGCCAGGAGTGAGGGACTGCTGGCTACAGGACGTGACCGTGCAGTGCCCGGGACTGCGAGGAAAGCAGGCCACCCAGGACTATGTAAGTGGGGCAACTCCAGGTCACATGCACGTGCTCAGGACAAAGACTCCGGCCAAGAAAGGGCAGGGGGAGCCCTGACACTTTGGCCTGCAGCTATTCTTCTCTAGACTGATTTGTGGAAGAGCCCTGAGAGATGGCGTTCACATAGGGCAATTGGCAAAGACCAGGAAAGGTATTTTATTTTTTCCTTCTTCATTCTTTTTGTTGTTGTTATTGTTTTTCCTGGCAACTGAGGAAAGCTCTGTTATAATATTAGCTAGATACAAGCTTTAGGAATAGATGCCTCAGAGTTTAAGTTTCAGCAATAACATTTAAAAATATCAAAATGCTCAAGTTTCAACCAAAGGTCACAAAACATACACACAAACAGGAAGTAATGGCCCAGACAAATTACAAGGTTAAGGCATTGGAAATCATCAATGAAGAGGACCAGACCTGAGACATATAAGACAGATACTTGAAAAACATGGTCCTAAATAAGCTCAAAGCACCAAAGAAAAACACGGACAGAGAACTAGAGGGAATCAGGAAGCCAACAGATCAACATAAAGAGATCAATAGAGTGATGGAAATTATGAAAAGGAGTCAAACAGTAATAGAAATTAAAAATTTCTTAGAAGGGTTCAATAGCAGATTGGAGCTGGCAGGAAAAAGATTCAAAGAACTTAAAGAGACTCCAATTGAAATCATCCAGTCTGAGGAGCAGAAAGAAGAAAGAATGAAGACGAGTGAGAAGAGCCTGAGGAGGCTGTGGGACACATCACGCTTACCGCTGTATGCATTGAGGGAGTCCTAGGAGAAGACAGATGGGGCAGAGAGGATATTAAAACAAGTAAAGGCTGAAAACTTCCCAAATTTAGTGAAAGACATCAATACACACATCGAAGACACTCAAGAATTCCAAACAGGATAAACTCAAGTAGACCCACACCACACTACATTGTAATGAAAACTGTCAAATGTCAAGGATAAATAGAGAGTTCCAAAAGCTGCAAGACTGAAGAGTATGTCAAGTACAAGGGAACCTCAGTAAGATTAAGTGCCAATTTCCCATGTGAAACTGGAAGAAGGCAGTTGAAGGATATGTATAAAGTGCTGAAAGCATAAAACTGCCAGCCAAGAATTCTATACCCAGCAAAAGTGTCTTTCAAAAATTGGGGAGAGATTAAGATATTTCCAGGTAAACAAAAGCTGAGGGAGCAGGTCACGGCAAGAATGACCCTACAAGAGATGCTCAAGATAGTTGTACAGGATGAAAAGAAAGGACCATAGGCAGTGGATCGTAGCTGCATGAAGAAGTAAAGGTCTCTGGTGAGGGTAATGACGTAAGTAAATATTAATGCCAGCACTATTGTATTTTTCGGTTTGTAACCCTACTTTTTACTTCCTTTGGTATCCAAAGGTCAAACACATAAAAGGTAATGATAAATCAATGGTTTTGGACTCATGCACATGTAATTTGTGACGAGAATTACATAAAGGTGGGGGTCAGAAGGGTATGGGAACATAGTTTGTGTATACTGCTGAAGTTAAGTTGGTATCAAAGCAAACAGGATTGTTACAGATCTAGAATGTTAAACTTAAGTTGTCCCATGGTAACTACAAAGAAAATATCAGAGAATATGTTCACTCGTATAGACAGATATTAGAGTACAGGCTTCTGGGGTAGGAGAAAGGAGAACTAATGCATAATGGTTAAATCTTAAGTTTGGGGAGATGGGAAAAGTTTAAGTAGTGGGTCTTGGTGAATATACCAGAGTATTATGAACGAGATTAATCCCATTGAACGATATGCTTGAGAGTTGTTGAGATGGGAGAATTTGTGTTGCAAATACGTTCAAACAATTAATAAAAAAGAAATCAAAGAGACAATGACAATTCAATGCAACTCATGATTACGGATGAGACCTAACAAGGAGGGGAGGATAAAAGGTTCAAAGGTGCATTATTGGGACATAAAAAAATTGGACTGTAGACTATAACCTTTATATTGATGTTAAATTTCTTGACTGATAATTGCACTGAAGTTGAATACATAAGTGAATATCCTTGTTCTTAGGAAATGTACATGGCAGTGTTAAGTGTTCAGGGAGCATGATGTATACAACTGTTCTGGTTTGCTAGCTGCCAGAATGCAATATACCAGAAACAGAATGGCTTTTAAAAAGGGGAATTTAATAAGTTGCTAGTTTACAGTTTTAAGGCTGAGAACATGTCCCAGTTAAAGCAAGTCTATAGCAATGTCCAATCTAAGGCATCCAGGGAAAGATTCCTTGGTTCAAGAAGGCCGATGAAGTCCAGGATTTCTCTCTCAAGTGGAAGGGCCCATGGCGAACACAGTCAGGGTTTCTCTCTCATCTGGAAAGGCACATGGCGAACACGGTCAGGATTCCTCTCACATCTGGAAGGGTGCATGGTGAACACAGCGTCATCTGCTAGCTTCTTCTCCTGGCTTCCTGTTTCACGAAGCAACCTGGGAGGCATTTTCCTTCTTCATCTCCAAAGGTCGCTGACTGGTGGACTCTGCTTCTTGCGGCTATGTCGTTCTTCTCTGCTCTCTCTAAATCTCCTTTATTCTCCAAAATGTTTCCTCTTTTATAGGACTTCAGAAACTTACTTATTAAGCCCACCCAAATGAGTGGAGACATGTCATCACCTAATCAACCTTAATAACCACTCTTGATTAAATCACATCTCCAGGGAGATGATCTGATTACAATTTCAAACATACAATATTGAATAGGATTATTCTGCCTTTACGAAATGAGATTTTGATTAAAACATGGCTTTTCTAGGGTCCATACATCCTTTCAAACCAGCACAACAACCTACACTCAAATATTAAAAAAATGGATAGATAGACATGCGGACAGGCAGACAGATAGAATGGTACATCAAATGTGGTAAAATAGTAGAAGTCAGTGGGCCTGTATGTCTGATAAGGATCTGGCAGGCTTCTGCGTGGGGTCTGGGTGTACAGATATCTGCTGCAGTTCTCTCCGGGGGTTTCATAGTACTCTTCAACTGTCCTATAAGTGTGAAATTAATTCAAAATAACAAGTGGTATAAAAAAGATAGCCTATTACTAGTTTAGATCACGCTCTTGTGCTGGTGAGAGATGGCTTCTTATTTTCAGTATAGAGGGATGTAAAACTTTTCGTAGTCTTAACAGTGCTTGCACAGATATGTTCCTTCCCAGACTAATGCACAATATCTGATAGGAAATGGAGGCACTAGACGTGCTTTTCCCTGTCCTGTAGGAATGTCAGTAAATGTGTTTGGGATCTTTTCCCAGGGACTTAAAACCACTGGGAAGGTACTTATGGAAGCCTCACTTTCCAATCTCGTCTCCAAGCATGTGGCCCCTGTTCCTGGAATTGAAGTTATCATACCTGCACTCCTGAAGAGCAGTGGCTGTGCAGGAGTCCTGCTTACAGTTTTAAGTGCTTCTGCTCTTTGTCCAGGAATCTCCAAGCTAATTTCCTGCATAATGGTGCATTTGTAACTTCTTTAGGGCTTGTTTACTTATTTATTTTTATACACCAGTTTTGTGTTGCTGTCCTATATGGAGATGCAGTGAACAGGGAGTGAGACAGTCATTGTAAGAGTTTCTGCAGATTTGGAGAGTTGGGGCCTGGGACAGGAAGCATATTTTTACCTGGGGTGGGGGAGAGGAAGTAGGCTTTTCATTTCCTCTGTTCCTGTGGATAATGTCTGCTGTGTCCCAGTGGGGATTTTTTCTAATGGCTTATTATGGACCTGCTCTTTGGCTTCTTGTATTCTTCAGCCTTCTGTGGGCTCTGTGGCTTCTGGTCCTTGGAGCGCAGTTGCACTGTGTCATTGTTATACAGCTTGTGATTGGTTTGGGTTCCTTTTTACTGTTTGTCAGGCTGGCAGTTTCTGTCGGATCACCGACAAAGCACATGTATAGATTTCCAAGTACAATCTCAATTCCACCATTTTCTGCAAGCTTAGGATGGACTTGACCATAAAGCAACATCTGACATTTAATGACTTAAATATTGATCTGCTAATTATCAAAAGTTTCTGTATTTACCTGCAGTTCCAGAATTTAGGTGAATGCAGAACTGCACTGGATATTAAGAGACCTTTCTGTGTGAGGTGGCCCAGCAAAGATCTTCTGTATATGCATGAAATCTGCTTTAAAATTCCTGCCAAAGAATTAACAATTTGCAAATTTTCACTTGCTACCACCCCTATGCATTGTCCTAGTCCTCAGAGTCCAGTCCCCACATCCCTTTATTTTCCATGTCTTATGCATGAATATCCCAATGGAAACAGGGTGATACTTAGAGAATTGATCTGATTAATTCATCCGTTTGATCCAGTTGCCTCAGGTTAACTAAAACCATCATATGAACTGGATTGTTTTTTCTACTTTGCTTTTATTATTGTTATTATTTTTTTCCACGTCTCCAAATGTGGAGAAATAGAAAGAATTAGAAAGAATGTCATGCTTTATTCTTTCTATAACATCTTCAGCTGCCTCTCTTATATAAACTCAACTCTTCTTGACTCCTACTGAATCATTAATGCTTCTCCTATTAAAATAGACTCCATTCAGAGTTTTTTACTCTAAATCCCAGTATGAACACAGAATTGTAATTTCCTCTCCATATACATTGGCCAATGTTAGTGATTTAATTTAATATATTAAAATGTATTTTTGTTTTGCCTCTCTCTTTATCAAACATGGAAGACTTAATAATAACTATTTATTAAGAACTTATTATAATTAACACTATAGTAAATATTATATATATTACATCATTTTGACCTTAAAAGGACCCTATAATCATAGCCAGGGTTAATAGAACTAACATAGCCCTTGGTTGTCAGACTCTGAGCTGTACTTTGCACCCATTATTTCCTTTTCTTGTCACCTACCCTATAGGTACTGTTACCATCCCCATTTTGCATATAAGAAAACTGAGACTGCAAGAGGTTGAGTCGTTTGTTCAAGTGTCACTATTAGGGGGTAAGTAGGGAGTCTGCCAGCGGGCCGCCTGCTGTATGTTAAAGAAGAGTTTCACCTTTTCCCGTTTTTAGTGGAGGGCCCAAGGCTGTGAAGCGCGACTGCAGCTTGTCTGTTGTCACAGGCTGTCAAGTGATGAGGCAAAAACGTGGACCCTTGACTCTGATCCAACGTCCGCATCTAAAGCCATGATGATGCACATTAAAAGATAGTTTTGATTCTATTCTTATTTTTTAAACTTTCATATTATCGAACTATTAGGCACCCATAGAAAAATTTTCTCTTTCAACTCTGGTAAAGATATAGATTAAAAATTCTGTTCTAAAAATTTGAAATGTTTCTCCTGGGAAGAAAGTCCTAAAACTGTTCTAGCTTGAACAGAAAACATTTCCATCTGTCACATTTCTGGGTAACACATGGGGTTTTTATATAATGTTTTGGTTTGTTCCCGAAGGCATAGATTAAATTTTACCTTCTTTGGGCAGAGAGTCTTGCATTCTGGTGAATTTTTTAAATCTCGGGATAAGAATAAAAGTTAAAACATATGGGTAAGAGAGTATTAAATGTATTTTAAATGATAGGTACACTTTGAGAAGGTGAAGAAAAACCATAGGACAAGGACCCTTATGAAAGAATCAGGGGCGGGAGGAATTTCAGTCTGATACGTGGCAAACTCCTACTGATCCCTCGAGCCTGCATTAACTGCCGCTGCTCCTCGGAAGCCCCCCCTGATTCCTCCAGATACTGTAGAAGAGCCTTCTCAGGTGCCCTCCAAGAAGCAGTTAGTCCAGAGCAATTCATTCATCTCATTTTAAACAGTTACTTTGCTTTCTCACTGTGCTCCATACTCCTGGAAAGCAGGGCCTGGATTTCATTAAGTTTGTGGCCCTACTTCCGAGCCTGTGTCCATTGTGTGCAAACATTCCTCAAGTCAGTTCACAGAGAACAGATACCTACCGAGCACTGATTACATTCAGACCCTCTGCTAGGCACGGGGTGGGGGGGGGAGGGCATTACAACAAAGAGGGGCACTTACCTGAGAGTGAGCATTGAGCTGTGCACCTGGAGACCTGAATTCCCATTTTTTCTGCTGATCCAATGTCTGGCCTTAGACAACATCCCTGCTCCTTAGTTAGCTAAATGGAATGAGCCCAAGAAAAAATTAAAAAACAAGTACAAGGAATGGACCCAAAGACTTGGAAAGTCCCTTAATTTTGCCAAGTCTAATTATCTCTCAGAGAAGTACGTGAGCACTTCCCAAGCCGTGTGTGATGTGTCACCGGCCGGCTGTGGTCAGAATTCTAGGTCACGGTGGTCGGGAGGATGCCGAAGGATGCAGTAACCGGGTCTCAGAGTGTGTGGCTACGAAAGACTGGGGAGGATGAGTGTCATGGAAAGTAAATTCCAGAAGGCGCTTAAGCTTCTGAAAGGCGTCGAGAGGAACAACGAGCAGGCGTCTGAAGATCAGTAGAGCAGGGAGAGCGGAGGGTGGTATCGAGTTGCTGCAGGCTGGGTGCAGCAGTAGGGGCCGGAGCCAGGTGACAGCTGGAGGGGCCGGGGTCAGCAAGGCTCAGAGGCGAGGCGAGCCCAAGGCAGCAGGAGGTAGCCCCCGCCTGTTGAAAGGCACGAGAGACCACGTGGCGCGGCAGTGACAAAGGTGGCTGCTGAGTCCCTTCTGATGCGTCCTGAGGTCCGAGATAAGTGCGCGAGGCGTTGGGCCCTGGACAGCCAGAGGGACCTGGCCTCCCAGTGGGGACTGAGCTGGGTTTTGCAAACTGAAAGCTGGTAGTCGTGAGGCATGAGGCAAAATCGTGGCTGGTTTATGAACACCAGGGAAGGAGAAAAGAGCGACTGGTGTGTGGCCGAAGGTAACTCAACCTGAGTTATTTCTTTTGCTTGATCAACAGAAGAATAATATATGCGTATTTGTCTGTTAGCTTGGCTTTTGACAAAATCCTGGAATCTTCTTGGAGAATATGGAAACGCTGAGTTTGACTCACCCTTAGTCAAGTTTCTTTATGACTCGCTGAGTGGCCTCAGCAAAAAGATAGCTGCTGAGCATCGGTCCTCTCCGGGCCAGGAAACCCAGCCTGAGCCCCATGCTGATGCAATGCCAGGCTGCAGGGTCAGTGGTTGAAGGAACGGGGGTGTCTGAACAAGTGAACGTGCCCACGGGGGGGGGTCTCCAGTGCTTTGCGGATGCTTCAGCCATGGAGGGAAGCTTTGGAAGCCAAGTGGACAGCATTTGCAGAGAAGCCAAGAGGCACACCAGATCCGGGATCTGGGAGGTTACGCTTGATGCACCAAAATTGTGCTGCGTAACAAAGTAAAACTCAGTGTTGTCAAGTCTTCGCTCGGGTCTGCGGGGAACGAGCCCCAGAGGACCCGGCGGGGGCTGCGCCTCTCATCTGTGGCTGTGGTTCTGAGTCTGAGCAGTGGTCTGTCGGGTCTGCTGTTAACACTGGGAACAGGAAGCGATTTCAGAAAACTTACAGGTAAAAAGAGCCTCAGTGGAAGCAGATTTTGGAAGCCTGTCCCACCTCAGGAGCTGTGCTGTGCAGCCACATGGACGGGTTGACATCCTAGCCGTCCCCTGGCCCCAGCTGTGGGCTCTTAGGTCAGCTCCCTCACCTCTCCGGGCTTCAGCTTTCCCACCTGTAAAGCTCGTGATGCTCATACCCACCCCCACATTTGTGAGAATAGCAAATGTGCTCTGACACTCCAGCTTGGAGAACAGTGTCTGACCCCCAGGCACTGTGTCAGTTGGTGGCAGACACCATGCTTACAGCTCGCAGGACTGCTGTGATTTGTTGCAATAAAGAGGCTGAAGTCGGCCACTTCCCTCTCCTCCCCCCCCCAAAAAAAACCCCACAAAAACCCAGTGATAAAAAGTCTAGGATGTAGGAGATATTGGTAGGCGAAAATGAAAAAGGTAGATGTGGGCTGGTTTTGAACACAGTGGAAACTTCAGAACATGCTGACCCTGCCATTTGAAGATGCGGAAGCTGCAAATTCAGTCTGCCTGGGCTTTACAGTTTGTGTAGGCATCTGTGGCCAAACGGCCTGCATTCCCCCAGGCCTCCCCCATATCCATCCCTCGTCACTGCTTTCATCTACTAACTGAGGTTAACTTCCTACAAAAACGGTGATGGGATGCATGTTTTATTCCAGTTTCACTACTGGGAGAATAAGGCTCACGCATTTAGGGTGGCCATTAGCCACCTTCCTGAACCTGGCCCTCCCCGGGGCCTCGCCTTCCCTGCTTTGCCGCCTCTGCTGAGCAGGTGCGAGGTGAGGCCAGGCACCTGTCCAAGGCTGCCTGCTTTCTCTCCACCTTACCTGGAAGGCTGCCAGTGCAAAGGCTAACGTGCTGTCTCTTGCCTGAAGCATGTCGCGAAGGCCTTGCCTATGGGAATTTCCATTCTGAGTTGTCTCCTGTTGGTTTATGCAGGTCCCTTGGCACCTCCTGAAGTTTTGAGCTTGTTGAGGCAGTGATTGAGTTTGCCCACCTTTGCTTTCCCCTCAGGTCTAGCTTGGATCCTTGAGACACAATAGGGGCTCAGCTGGTGTCCAGTGGCCTTGGCTTGAATTACAGCAGGACAAGGCACCAGCTGGAACTGGCAAAGCCACAGGGGTTCCGTGCCTGCAGGCCGATGTGAGCCTGGGGCCCTGTGAACCCACCGCTGGTGTGGGGAGGTGGAGAACCTGATGGCCCCTTCCCCCTTTACCCCTTCTTTCTGAATGACTCCAGAAGGCTTGTGTTCTCCTCTTGTTTTTCATAAATGTTCACACTCTAGGGAGACTCCTCTTCTCATCCAGTTTCCTGTGCTGAGTGTTTGCACAGAAGCCTGGTCGTTCCTCTCTCTTGTACCTTTCTATGCCTAAATAGCTATCTCAGTGGTTTTCCCTTCCGCCGCCTTCCCCGGTCAGCCTCGGGAAGAGCAACCAGCAATGCCAATAGAAAGTGCTCTAAGAAGTGGGAGAGGAGGAGGAATCTGTGAACAGTGGGAATTCTGTTCCTTCCAGAGGATTTCAGACTAAAGCCTCATCCCACCTGATGGAAATCACTGGGTTAGATGGCTGCTCTATAATCTGAGCGTTTTATTCAAGCATTCAATACTGGTTTTGGTTCAAGAAAACACAGCCTGACTCTAAGCTTTGTTTTAGCCAAGATTTGGGTGAAATTCTTAGCTGTAGTTTGTCAACTTTGATAAATCACATAGACTTAAGCTACTGGGTACAGTTTAGTTTGTTCTTCCAACATTAAACCGTTTTTAATCCTAGTTGCAGTTCTACCGAAGGCAGGATCTACTCAGCAGCCTGTCCTGCTAGTTCAAATATCCATGGCCCCGGATTTAAACACAGTCCAGAGGTCATAAACAGAATCTAAAAGGAGAACTTGATATTTTTTACAAGATGCGATTTGATGCCTTCAAGAAAACCCTCAGAAATTTGCCAAAGACCTTGTGGGTCCTTTGTTTTCCTAACAGCCAAATTAGGCAGCTTCAGCACTATTTTTTTTTTACAAATTAAGACAAGCCTTTTATCAACTTACAAAGTGTTGCTTCTTGTTTGGGTATTAATTAGGTTTGTTCATGTTTTAAACTAGGGAAGTTAAGTATAGTTAAAACTAAACTTGCCTACTTTAAAATGTGAACAAAAATATTTTGAAAGATGCTCATCATCCAGCAGACGTGAAAAAAGACTTATGCCCTATTCTAGTTTGCTGGCTGCCAGAATGCAATATACCAGAAACAAAATGGCTTTTAAAAGGGGGAATTTAATAAGTTGCTAGTTTACAGTTCTAAGGCCGAGATAATGTCCCAATTAAAACAAGTCTATAGAAATGTCCAACCAAAAGCATCCAGGGAAAGATACCTTGGTTCAAAAAGGCCGATGAAGTTCAGGGTTTCTCTCTCAAGTGGAAAGGCACAGGGTGAACACAGTCAGGGTTCCTGTCTCATCTGGAAGGGCACATGGCGAACACGGCATCATCTGCTAGCTTCTTCTCCTGGCTTCCTGTTTCATGAAGCTCCCTGGGAGGCGTTTTCCTTCTTCATCTACAAAGGGTGCTGGCTGGTGGACTCTGCTTGTTGTGGCTATGTTGTTCTGCTCTGCTCTCTCTGAATCTCCCAAAATGTTTCCTCTTTTGTAGGACTTCAGAAACTAATCAAGACCCACCCAAATGGGTGGAGACATGTCATCACCTAATCCAGTTTAACAACCGCTCTTGATTAAATCACATCTCCAGGGAGATGATCTAATTATAGATTCAAACATACAGTATTGAATAGGGATTAAATATTCTGCCTTTACAAAATGGGATTTTGATTAAAACATGGATTTTCTAGGGGACATACCTCCTTTCAAACCAGCACATGCCCTTATTTAAAATTTTAGCAGTTATTTCCTGAACACTGGCTGTGTACTATATTTAATTAATTATTCTGATTATTAAAAAATGTGAATTAAACCTGAGGTCTGCCCACAGGAAGTGGAAGAGATCTAAGACATTCTAATGTGGCAAGTGCCCTTTGTGGGTTCAATGAGTCAGTCGGAGAATGTTTTATGTAAGGGACGTGGAATTTGAGCTTTGATGATCTGCCCGATGGCAGCATGTGAAGGGGGAGGTCGCTGAGAAGGATCAAGACGGGAGAAAACTTGTTATCGAAGTCTCAGAACTGATCCAGGACTGAGTATGAGTGGGAAGCAAGATTACTGGTTGGGTTTGAGTTTTCTGCAAATGAAATGGAACATTTAGAGGTAAGGCTCAACTCAATGGGTCCTGAATCCCAGACTAAGCTTTGATAGGTAGTGGGGAATCTTTTATCCATCATCCCACTCCGGAATTAACTCCAGGGCTGAGTTTAGGATAAACAGCAGGTCAGCATGATCGTGGAGGTAGAGAAATTAACTGGAGTTTGGAAGACCAGGTAGGAGGTTTGTAATACACTCCATTTTTCAGAGGCACCATGACAAAATCAAGGAATGCAAAATGTATCATGAAACATTTTTTATTGATTATATGTTGAAAGTATAATATTTTGAATAAAAGAAAATGTATTAAAATTAATTTCACATTTATTTTAACGTTCTTAAATGACTGAGAAAATTGAAAATGACATGTATGGCTCACATGTGTAGTTGTATTTTATTTCTATTGGACATCTCTGATTTGGGTAGTTAATGTTTTTCTTCCCATACTTAAAAAAAGTTACTTTACAGCCTGAAATATTTGGGTAATTATTTTTAGCTCACAGTTAATTTCAGCCATGAAGAGCTACATTATTTAGATTTTTATACAAAAAATATGTACATTTTATACTGGAGAAAAAGGAAGATTTCTCCATGACTAGGGTGGCATGTAATGGATATTCTAAATGGGGATACTTTTCCTTTTGTGGTGAAAGGAGGGCTTACTGGGCAGGACAGTGGGACATGTGCTCATGACTGAGAAGGAATACCCCTCTGCATCTACATCATTCTGGAATTGTCATTTCCTTGTGTCTAAGAATTGACAAATTAGACACTGCGTTTTGGAAATCTGAAAATACTTCTTTCTGCTTTAGAAGCTCCAGAGCTATCACTTTGAATGTAGAAATAATCTTGTTATAGAGTATTTGTTTTTTACACGTTTTGGTACCTGGTGGAGGAGAAGAAAGGAGAAATGCAATTTAACCTGACAAGTGGTAATCAGAGGTAGTGAAAGATGCTCCCCAAACTGAAGTTGTTAAAAAGTCAATATTTATGGAATTTCACAAATCTAAACAACTTGTCTGTGATTTTAAAGTTCACTGAAAACTCCTAAGGTAGCTTGATTTTTATTTTAGGTAAGTTTTTAGAGTCCTTTGCTTTTGCCTTAGGGATGTATTTGAAACTGCGGGCCCATCTCAGAACTGCCCCGGGGCGCCTGCTGTCTCTTTTGCATTACTTTCTGCTGGGAGGAGACGGCAGTGCACGGTGATCGCTGTGCGGCCTCGAGGAAGCAGGGCTGGTCTCACCCTCTCTGATTTTCCACGGCTTCTCAAGAAGCGCCCAGCACAGAGCAGTGGCCAGCTCGGCGCCCGCCGGGTGCAGCGGGCGCGGGTGCTCCGGGCGCAGCGGTCCTCACCCTCTCCTTTCCTCCTTTTCAGAACCAGAGGCCATGATCGCCACGGGCGGCGTCATCACCGGCCTGGCCGCCCTGAAGAGGCAGGACTCGGCCCGGTCCCAGCAGCGCGTGGCCCCGGGCCCGGCACCCTCGGCCCAGGACAGGACGGCTGGGCGGCGGCGGCCGCGGGCCGACGTGGTGGTGGTGCGCGGCAGGATCCGCCTCTACTCGCCCGCGGGCTTCTTCCTCGCCCTGGGCGTGTTCGTCTCCATCGCGGGGGTCGCGATGGCCGTGCTGGGCTACTGGCCCCACAGGGACCATTTCGTGGATGCGGGGACGGCGCTGTCGACTAACGCAACCCGGGTCACCCGCAGCCAGGCTGGCGCGCTGGGCCGCTTCTTGGAGCAGCACCTGCACTCCGACCAGATGAAAATGCTCGGCCCCTTCACCATGGGCATCGGCATCTTCATCTTCATCTGTGCCAACGCCATTCTCCACGAGAACCGAGACAAGGAGACCAGAGTCATCCACATGAGGGACATCTACTCCACCGTCATCGACGTGCACGCCCTGCGGGGCCAGGAGCAGAAGCCGGCGCGCGGCGTCTACGCGGGCCCCGGGGCAGAGGCCGAGGCCAAGCGGAACGGGGGCGCCTGCGCTTCCAGACTGGCCGCGAACCCGGGGGCTTCCCTCGCGGGCTTCAGGAGCAGCTTCCGGACGGACAGCTCGGTGGAGGAGGAGGAATTTACGCGGAGCGAAAGTAAGAGTCTTGGGCAGCTCAGGCCCCCTCTGCTCTCCGACAGCTCGGTCTCCGTCTTCGGCCTCTATCCACCTCCTTCCAGGTCGGCAGAGGATAGGAACAGCGGCCCGAAGAAGTGCGAAACCAAGTCAATTGTTTCGTCCTCCATCAGCGCGTTCACACTGCCTGTGATTAAACTGAATAACTGTGTCATCGATGAGCCCGGTATAGACCGCATCACCGAGGATGCTGGCAACCTCAAAAGCACGTCGAGGAATTTGTCAGTGGACTCCCTTGTCGTCCCTTTGCCCAGGCCGGGCGATGCCTTCCAGCCAGCCGGCAGCATGCTCCCCAGGAACAGTTCCGTGGGGGAGTCTCTGGCGAATCAGTGCAAGGCCCCCGCGGCCCTGGGCCCTGGGCCTGGCCAGTTCTTGTCTCCTGGCGCCGCTAGGAGGCAGTTTGGGTCCAACACGTCCTTGCATCTGCTCTCGGCACACTCGAAATCCCTGGACTTGGAGCGGAGCCCTTCCACGCTGACCGTTCAGGCCGAGCAGCGCAAACACCCCAGCTGGCCTCGGCTGGACCGAAGCAACAGCAAAGGGTACACGAAGCTGGAGAACAGAGAGGACCCGGCGGACAGGCTGCTGGTGCCCCAGGTGGCCCTCAAGAAGGAATTCACCAATAAGGAGAAGCTGCTCATGATCTCCAGGTCGCACAATAATCTGAGCTTTGAACATGACGAATTCTTGAGTAACAACCTCAAGCGGGGAACTTCTGAAACAAGGTTTTGATGTGAGAACAGTGTGTATCCTTTTACACGGCTATATAGTTTACAACTATTTTCACAGGTGTTCCTTTGTTAAAGCATCGGTTATAAGCCTTTTTAAACAAATGGTTTGTAGGGTATTAGACTTGGCTGCTTGTTTCTGTAATGGAGATGGCTGTATGTCTGGGTGACTTAACACCGTATCATCACGTATGATTTTATTTTTCCATTCCTTTGAAAGCATGATCTTTTTTATTAATATGAGTGCAGAAAACTTGCATCTAAATTAAAGCTCATTTTTATCCCTCCATTTTAAGTTCTTACATTGATTGTCAGACTCACAAAATGAAATGTCCAGTGTGAAAAAGGTGGGCTACCAAACTGTGGGCTGCAAGTACCAAATTCAGGCCGAAGACTCAGTATATAACTGTATTTGGGTGTGAGTGAAAATCCCAGGAGGTAATTTTCTGAAAAATTGTTTTTATATAGGATTGGTTAAATTACTTAAAAAAAAAATCTGCTTCCTGTGTGTGTTAAGTAATTTGATTTAATTAATTTACTCTAAGCTCTAGGTAGTATATTTTTCAACATCAGTTCTGTTTTAGTGATGTTTTTTCATCCATCCATAGATCCGAGGGGTGATGCCAGGTATTCTTAGGGATAAATATCTAAATGTTATCAGGTGTAACTTTAGATATTCAGAATCAAAATTTCTTTGCACACCAACTTGAAAAATGAATGAGCAATACGGATTTTAGAAATCTAACCTGAAATAATTATATACATGAAGACAATGTTTAATATCTAATGAATGAAAACACATTAAATGCTAGTTGACACTAATTAGTCTCGGTACCTTTTTTTTAACCATCTCTATGACCATCTAATACCCTCTCATTCCCATTTCCTTGCTTCCCCCCAATATTTTAAAATTCCATTTATTGGGAAAATAATCAGCAAAGTTTGACACTCCTTTCTATCTTGGCATATTGCTGGTTTGGTGGTTCAAGAAAACTTAGTCCTTGTTAATTGCCTTGAAATTCACCTTGTGCTGGAAAGCCTTATAATAACTCCAAAGACTTTTCTTATGATGTAATTAATGTTTAGGATTGTGATTCTCAGTCAAAATAATAAACATGGATGAATCTTTCCATCAGAAAGTTTTCATGTTTTCCATTGAGGTGACCTATAGTCTTAAGAATTGTTTAATGAAATACTCAGGAAATTTTACACGTTTTTTCCCCCAATGCCAAAACATTTCTAAACATCTGTGGCAATTGTTGTGATTCAGGAAAGGAAGATATATTTGTATGTACTGCTGCCTACAATTCTACCTTATATTTGCATCATGAGCTTCCCTGAATTGAGGCACCTTGGTACCTGTTAGAACATCAAGCCTGTATATCATCATAGAGTGGGCTCAGTGTTTTACTAGAAAGCATTTAATAAACTTCTGTTCTTAATAGAAGTTGTGTTCTTCATACATTTGTTATTATTTTTTAAATAAAATGTACAACTGTGTTTAAACCACTGTTTTCTAAACTTATACACATATTCCATTGATGTCCTCCATTCCCCAGTTTATGCCTGCATGCTTTGGCTTTTTCATTTAGCTTCTATCAAGTTAAAGAGGTAGGTCCGTCCACTATTAGTTTAGGCTGTTTTCATTTTCTCTCTTGTCTCGGGTTAGTGGGACGTGACATTCAGGGGTGAAAGTCTCCCTGACAATGGGGACATGACTCCAAGGGTCGAGCCTGGTCCTGGCATCATAGAATTGACAATGCCTTTCGGACTAAAAGGGGGGGGACGAAATGTAACAAAATAAGGCATCAGTGGCTAGGAGAGATCAAATAGAATCGAAAGGCTTTCTGGAGGCTACTCCTACACAAGCTTTAGCTAGATATTGCTAATTGCCATGGTTTGCCACACCCCAATCAACACCACTCCTGTTAACCCAAGGAACACCTAGGGCTCTGTCTGACACTTCACAATAAGGTTTCATGTACTGAGTTTACTTTCCTGAAACCTGTAGCCTCCAGAGGGTTTCTAGGCCAGATGAGTCCTGAAAACCATGGGGACCAGCCTTTCCAGCACATCAGCTAGTTTCATCCCCCTACCCTATATTGTCACCACCCCCTTTCAACATGAGAAAGTTTGGGGCATAGCCCAAAGACCCCTACAGACTGGGAGTGTGCGCAAAGAAGGGGAGTTGTAACAGAGAAGATGGGATTGACCAAATGAGTCGGACTGCTGAATCACTGTAATACTTCTTTTAGCGTCCAGTGTTTTGGAGCAGCTAGAAGGAAAAACCTGAAAACATGGAATGTAATACATACCAAACTTTGAAATTTGTTCTGTGATTACTTGTTAAAATGTACTTTGAAAAAAATTTTCATTGACTCTCAGGAAAATAACCATATATACCATTCAACAAATGTCTGTTAAATTCCCAGATTAGAAAACAATGGCTCTCAACACCCCAGATGTGAGAAATGATTACAACCATTATAATTTGCTCAATTCACCCCTTAAAGAGTCCCAGCAATTTGGAGAAGACTGAGCAGCATGGAACTTGGAGAATCCAAATAAGCACCTGGGGACTCAAAGCCATGTTCCCACTCAACCTTCTCTCCACCAAATATCCTGGTTTTTTATATACCAAACTGATCAACTTATTAAATGATGATTTTCTCATTTTAAATTAACTGAAAACATTGTGCTAATTAACTCTTCAGATAAGTATGAGATTTCTGATATTACCATATTGTTATGATTTCTACCCAAAAGCAATGAAACCTGGAATTTTAAATGTATGTTGGGCATTTCCTTCTAGCTATTTTAAAAGTGGAAAATTATTTATAAACTCCATTTCATTCTCAAGGACGCCACAGGAGTATAAATCAGAAGTGGGAAAGAAGAGTGAGTGTTCTTAGCCAAGAGAGGTGCCAAGAGCACAATCTGCCCCCAAATGGCTCTGTCAATCCAGCTGTATTATCTCAAGGAAATCGCTAATCTCCCAATTTTAATTCATTTCATTCCATTGAATTTGTTAATTTCAAGGCCTTGACTTCAACTGTGAAGTGAGATGAGTAAGAACATAAAATATAAAGTCCTTTCCAACTCTAAAGGTCCAGGGTTCTTGGTACTTGCAGTGGGATGACTGGTGAACCCTAAACTTCATGTCATCCGGGAACCTCAGTGTGCTCTTTAGGGTGGACCCTAATCCACTGACTGGTGTCCTTGTGAGGAGAGGACACAGGCAGATGCGTAGTAAAGAAGCCACATGAAGATAGTGTCAGAGATTGGAGTGATACCGCTGCCGGCCAAGGAACACCAGGAGCTACCAAGAGGTGGGAGAGGCAAGGAAGGATTCTCCCCTACAAACTTTGGAGAGGAAATGACTCTGCCAACAACTTGATTTAGGGCTTTTGGCCTCCAGAACTGTGAGGTAGTACATTTCTGTTGTTTTAAGCCACAGGTGTGTGCTTGCTTGTTATAGAAGCCAGAGGAAATTAAATCAGTGCTCACGGATAAAAATGCATTGCCCATCATGCCTCTTTATGGAGACTGGCTTCTCAACTAACGAAGAGCAGGAATTGCAGTAGAGGAGAGTAGTTAGACTTGTGTACACTGGAGCCAGTGTAGCTGGATGTAAGTCATGGCAATACCACTTCCTAGTTGAGTGGCCTTGGGCGAGGGCACACACCTTTCGGAGAATGTGCCAGGAACTACTGGTGGGACTGTGGCGTTAGATGGTTTGATGCTTGTGTCCACAATGGCACCTGCACAGGCATATTGTGAACACTTGACATAAATGTGTTTTTCCTACCTGGAAGTATCACCTAAGAAATTTTCAGTCCTTCATACCCATCCTACCTCCAGGCACACCTCCTGTGGTAGGCTGAATAATACCCCCCAAGAGGCCCACTTCCCAAACCCCAGCACCTGTGAATGGTACATTCCATGGTAGGAAGGCTCTGCAGATGGGATTAAGGTAGGAACCGTGAGATGGTTGGATTATACTGGATTATCTGGGCGGGCCTTAGAAAAGAAAAGCAGAGGAGAAAGTGATGTGAATGTTTTGGTTTGCTACAGCTGATGAAATGTCATAGACCAGAAATGGGTTCGCTTTTACAATGGGGATTTATTAGCTTATAGGTCTACAGTTGTAAGGCTGTGAAAATACTCAAATTAGACATCAAAAGGACAATGCCTTCTCCCTGAAGACTGGCTACCAGCGAACTTGGGCTTCTCTGTCAGACAGCAAGGCACATGGTGACGTCTGCTTGTCTCCTGTATTTCATTGCTTCCAGCTTCAGCAGCTTCCTCTCTGTGTGTTTCTTTCTTTTAGCTTCTGTAGAGCTGTTTCCTGTGTTTTATCCTCCTGTAAAGGACTCCGGTGAGAGGAGTAACCTCAACTGAAATACCCTCATCAAATGGTCCCAAGGACAATAGGTCTACACCTACAAGAATGGATGAAAACAGGATGAGCTTTTTGGGTACATCCAGCTTCAAACCATCACAGTGACAAAGGCAGGGAAATATTTGAAGATGCTAAACTTTTGGCTTTGAAGTTAGCGGAGGGGCTCATGAGCCAGGGAATGCAGCTCTAGAAGCTGGAAACAGGTCTCTGCTCAGTGCCTCCAGAAGGAACCAGCTCTCTTCACACCTTGGCTTTGGCCCAGTGAGATGGATTTTGGACTTTAGCCTCCAGAACTGTAAGAGAATAATTTCTGTTGTTTTAAGCCACTCAATTTGTGGTAATGTGTTACGGCAGCCATGGAAAATGAACTCAACCCACAATCTAGAGGGAGTTCTAAAATCAACTTTCAATGCACTTTGCCCTGAAAATCTTAATGTTCAGTGTAATAATTTAAACAAAAGAGGTGCAGCTCTTCTAAAGCAGGAAATATTGATCTTTAATGTATGATTTATAAAACATAAACCCTGACAGTTGGTTTAGGGGCAGCCATCAATTTTAAAAGGTTTAAGCTCAAATTCATCTATCCATCTAGATAATTATAGAATAAACAATGATAATATAAGATAAAAAGCATTTTTGGCTCATTTCTATCAAAACAGATCTTGTTCTAGCATTTAACAATTTATTAGATAAAAATAAATCTTGAGTTACTTGTTTTAGCAGTTCAAATTTAGCTTTTTAGTTTACCAGAGAAACACTTCATGGTTAACTAAAGCATAGAAGAAAGACAAATTTTTAAAAAAATCTGTCAGTTTCCCAAAACCTTTACCTAATTTTTTACATATAAGCAGCATGGCCTTTCCCATGGATACATATATACCCCTGCTGTAGCATTGAGACTGTTCTAAGACCTCTGCCTTAGTTTCCCCGCTGCAGTCACAAAAGCCACAAAATTGATTGGATTGATCAATAAAAATGCATCAGCTCATGGTTTTGAGGCTAGGAGAAGTGCAAAATCAAGGCATCAGCAAGGTGGTGCTTTCTCCGCGAGGACCGTGGCGTCCTGGGCTGGCTGCTCTCCCATGTGGCCGCGTGGGGGGCAACGTGCTCCCTTTCTCTTCGGGGTTCCACTGACTTCTGCTTTCTGGGCTCTCCACGGGGCTGTGTCTTCTCAGGGCCTTCAGTAACAGGATGAAGTCCGACCTCAATCGGCCGGCTACACCTTAACCAAGGAAAACGTCCTCCAGTGCCTTAATTACAAAGCATGCATACCTGCAGGAGCGGATTATGAGTAAGAACTTTTTTTTTTCTGGGTGGATAGTTCAACCTACCGCAACCTCTTAATCACGTTTCTCCAGGTAGGAATTGTAAAGTAGCCAAAAAATGGATTATCCTGTCCTCTTACTTTGAGTGAATTGCCTTGCCAACCTTCTCCCACCCTACCTAGCATCCTTCTTCAGATGTTGGATCAATAATAGAGTCCATAGCCTTGACACTGGATTGGAAGCCATTAGATGGCTTTGTGATCTGAATAAAAACGAAGGTAATTCAGTTAGTTTTTCTCTATCTGCTCTTTCTCCCAGGACGAGGGGACAAGATAAAAAAGACGCACTTCAGTGACGTGCCTTTTGCCCAATAGTGATGTTGTCTTAGCAGTAATTTAAAAATCTGGCCTGCCCAAGGACAAGGCTCCTTAACTGGCAGTTAGGTTACTCAGCACTTAAAGGCCCCAGGCCAGTCCCTCTTGAAGCCTGCCTTTGGTAAACTTATTCACCTTTAGAATCCTCCTTTACTGGCAACGTATAAGAAGAGAAATTAAGTGATAAAGGGGACACAGGAACCCTGTATGCACAGACTCTTGTCATTCTTCCCGCATCAATGTGGTTTCCAGCAGAAGGACACAATGTGAAACTTAAATGTTCTTTCCCCATTGTTCCCTTTACAGCAGGTTGGTTCCTTAATTGTTTTATTACAGAAATGATTGGGAATAATTGCCTTTATTTTTTTTTTCTCCCTTATTAATTCACTATTTAATGGTTTGAGATTTCTAATATTTGTTTTAGTTCTTTCTCACCACTAGATAGTATTTATTGTGTTCCCAGAAGCAAATGTTCTCTACAACTTAGAGATTTTGCTTCTAGCTCAATTATTTATAATCTAGGCCAGATCACAATATTTGTGGTACAAAAAATAGAATGACTTGCTAATAGAAAACCTAAAAATCTAGAACTTGGAAGCAGTGAAGACATTGAAGCTGACATCTAGAGCTGACAGAAATGGGATCTTAATCCAGGACTTTTGATTCCCAGTATTTCTATCCATTAGAATTGGACCAGGCTTAAAATAAGGGCTTGTCCAAAATATATGCAAAATTTAGTACTTTGATTTTGGTTTTCTTATAACTGTAACAAGAAAGATAGCTATAACTTCAGACAGAAAATGTAGTATTAAAAATTTCAACACGGTTTAGACATGCCGTGGGTGTGGAGGCAGTGTAGAGGGGGTGACATTGGAAAGGACACAGAGCGTGGAATGGAAATTTCCATCCTTATTTCATGCACTGATTTCCTGTGTTTAAATATACTAACTACACAACTTTGTCATGAAAAGTATGCCGTTATGCCCTCTTAAGCCATTTTAACATCTTTCAAAAAGATCTACAGAACTAAAAAGAGACATTTGCATCCACATTCAAGTAGAAGGGGGGCATGGAAAGAGGTTCGGAGGAGAGAGACAGAGAGAGCTATATGTGTTTTTCTAGCTTATTAAAAAATACATAGTAAAAGGCATTTCTTTTATACTTTATTTTGGAATAAAATCAAGATCATAATTTTTAATCACTGAAGCAGTGAAAAAATCCTTAATTTCCTTTGAAATACACTTCAGTAGACGTTAACAGTGTTTATGACCCAGCTCATTTGAGACACTCATCCCAGGGGTTAATGGATCAATCATTAATTTGAAGTTGTCAACTAAAGAGTCATCAATAGTTCAGAGATTATTAGTTTTTTAAATGCAATCACTTTTCATTTGACTTTCAAATACTTCCTGCGTTCATTAGGTATGTATTTTTCCCTAAAGGATCTCCAGATTCCAAATGTTTTACATTCTATATTCATTTATAATACTAATAGCCTGTGAAGTCAAATTAACTTCCTAGCCAGTAAGTTGAAGAGTCAAGGAAATTGCTTTCAAAAGGCTCTTTCGTTTTAGGAGTTCATTGTTATAGTCTATTACCATTTCAGGGCTTTAAGTACGTCACATAGAAAAATCCATATGAAATATGTGAAAGGTGTTTAGAAGCTGCATCATATTCAGTACAGGATATAATTATATATCCCTTGGAGAGCAGCCTGCTCTTGATCATTTAACAGACAGCAAAAAAAAAATTCTCGTGAAGTAATCTAAGTGAAATATATTATCTTGGATGTGTGAAAAATATAGTCTGCTCTCAAATATTTAAATATTTGGTCTTTAGTTTGAGGGTCATTCAAAATCTCCTGTTTCAATGTCTTTTAACTTACTTGCATACTTATTTGTGTATTTTTGTTACCACAGTTTTAGAGCTCTGTCCTTTGCTGGCAGCCTGAAGGAGATGTTGACACCTGCCGTGTGGTAGCTCTGGGCATGTGCTTGCACTGGGAGCAAAGGGGGGCCGTGTGAGGAGAAACGTGTGAGGGTACATCTAGACATAGCATTTGTGTGTGCTCGTTTCATTTTCTTACAACCAGGAGTTGACTCACGGCCGGTTGGAGTTTCCCTCTAATGTCTTAATGCAGATGTGCCACGTGATTCTTCATATACCAGAATGCCTAAAAAATTATGGAGTTGATAGGATTACCTTCTTTGCAGACTTCCCTCCTCAGTGTTTCTGTTCTGTTATGTTGGTGACTTCATGAGGGAAGGGAAGGGCCAGTTCCTTCGTCTGGGCTCCAGGGTCGTGCCCAGTTCCTGGCACACAGTGAGCTCCCCAGAAGTTTGGGTAGAATTAATGTACTTAAGGGTGAGCCCTATAAGCTGTATTTGATTGTACAACAATTCTGGTCAGTTTGCCAAAGACCATGATATGAAAGGAAGAACATATGTGGGAGGTCATGCGTTTCCAGCTTTGCTGAGAACTAAGGCATGAACGGGGGCTATAGACTAATTGCAGGAAGTTAGAGGAAGGATTCTTCTGGCAGCGCTCTTGACCATTTAACCCTGGAATGAGAAAGGGAAGTCATTTCAGAGCCTGTGTATATCTTGCTAAAAGACAGAACATGAGAAAGTTATTTCTGAAATGTAAAAGGAATTCAATTCTTGGAATATTAAATTTTTCATGACCCTTTTGAAATTTCAACCTTGTTTGATCTGTTGTCCCACAAATTTGTATTTCAGCCTTAAGGTTCAAGCACTATTTGAAATAAAGCAATCCATCCAAAAAGGAACAGTTGTACATAATGCTTCAGTTTTATGAATTATAAGCCAAAATGATCAATTTCATGAATTATAAGCCAAAATGATCATCTTCAGTTAGTGCTTCTTGAGAGCAGTAGATTACATTCCATTCATCCAAGTCCTGTGATTGGTCTAAGGCGTCTTCCTCCTCCTCTACCTCATCTTCCAGGAATTCCCTAATTACCTATGCATGCAAATTACCTCCATTTCCTACATGTAAGCCTGAAAAGGAAACCGTCTCTTAGTGAGATTTTACGTGTAAAAGCCAGCAGCAGACATGAGGTGAGTGGGAAGACAGGAATTTTAGATAAAAATATTCATCCTTCCATTACAGCCTTGAGTAATGAAAATTCTTGATGATATTCATTTTATCAAACGGTTGAAGACCTAGGTTTTAAACAGACTGCTGGCATGAGTCTACACACTCATGTCACTTCTATTTATGGCACAGGGAACCAACTTTGGGTCCTACACTGTCTTGAAGGAATATCAAAAAACGTTAATGCTCTTTTGGGATAAAACAATTTGAGGTGGACTTTGACAGATTTCTATGAATCAAGGAGCTATTTCTAGACACTCTTATAAAGTAGCAGCCAAGGTAAGGCAAAGAAGCAGGGAGAAGTAAAGCCTGTTGGGTCAGCCTAGAGTATTGCGTTTCAATTAGAGAGAACCAGAAGATAAGGCTGCCAAAGTACATTGAGTTGGATTAGCATAACTGTAGAAGCAACTGAGCATAACTGTTGCTCCGATGTGGCCTCTCTCTCTAAGCTCAACTCTGCAAGTAAAACCAGTACCTACCCCCAATGTGGGACATGACATGCAGGGGTGAAAGTCTCCCTGGCAATGTGGAATATGACTCCCACGGATGAGCCTGGCCCTGGCATGGTGGGATCAACAATGTCATTCTGACCAAAAGGGGAAAAAGAAATGTTACCAAAATAAGGTATCAGTGGCTGAGAGAGTTCAGAGTGGAGAGGCTACTCTGGAGGCTACTCTTATGCAAACTAGATATTGCTATTTGCCATGGTTTGCCAAACCCCAACCAAAACCATTCCTGCCCACCCTATAGAACACCTCAGGCTCTGTCTGAGACTCTACAAAGGTTCCATGTACTATGATTACTTTCCAGAAACCTACAACCTCCAGATGCTTCCTAGGCCAGATAAGTCCTGAAACACAGAGGGCCCAGCCTCTCCAGAATGTTAACTAGTTCCATCCCTCTATCCCATGTTATTGCCACCCCCTTCCAATACGAAAAAGGTAGAAAGGACAGAGTCCAAATATCCCTAAAGATTGGGAGAAGGATAGAAAGAAAAGGAGGAGTTAGTGATCAGAGAAGATAGGATTTAACGAGTATGACTGCTGAATCATTATAATGATGTTTCTTTTGGTCTCCAATGTCTTGGAGCAGACAGAAGGAAAAACCTAAAATTGTGGAACTATAACCCACACCAAACTCTGAAATCTGTTCTATAACTACTTGTTGCAGTGTGCTTTGAAATTTATTGGGGTTTTTTTTTGTATATCATTTCACAATAAAAATAAATCTATTCATATTATCTCTGTAGAAAAGAAAAAAAGGGCAGTGCAACGGTGGCTCAGTGGCAGAGTTCTCACCTGCCATGCTGGAGACCCGGGTTTGATTCCCAGTGCCTGCCCCCCACACACACACAAAAAAACAGGTATGAAGTCTAAAGCCAAGCTATGCATGCTGGTTTTAAATAAATGTATTTGTCTTTTTCTAAATTTTTTGGGTATTGTTTTTGCAGTACAGTAAGAAAATATAAAGATATTTTAAATTTTTAAAAAACTGAATATCTTAGTTTAAAGCTGATAGAAAGCTGATGTAGCATAAATTAATATTCATGTTAAGGTCTCTGAAGTTGTGTGTCGCTCTTGACCTAAAACAAATGTACACCCACTTTAGATGGGTGTTAGGAGATAACCTCCTAAGCCTGTCCCAGCGGCCCCAGTGGACACCAGCTCCTCCCCTGACTCTCTCTCTTGCCTCATGCATCAGACTTGCAGCCCCCGTCCCACCGCCGGCAGGGGCCAGGCATAGTTCACCCCTTTCTCGTGAGAATCGATGGTCTGGTACCTGATGGATGGTTTGGCCTGTAGAGTCTAAGCCTCAGTCAGTCTTCTCTGCTGTGCCTTTCCCTTAGCATCATTTTCAAAAACTGGGTGCTTGAATTGGCTTCAGAGTGTTCTCTTCCCCTGGGGAGACTCCAGCACATCCTCCAGGCCGAAGGGACATCCTGGTCCAGACACCAACCTTATTTGGAGTTTTTTTAAATTTTAAATTACATGCCAAAGTATTTGGAAGGAAAATAGTTAATACGCTATGATTCCGTTGTCAGGTGGATCTCCATAAAGATTCTGTAGAATGAGGGGCCTCCACAGACTGCGGGGCCTGTACCTGGTGAGAGAAGACGCGCACGCCCCAAGTTAGCGGTTGAGAGTGTTTCAGGTCCTTTGAAACTCTGCCTAGAAAAACCTGAAATGTTTTAACTTTCGTTTCATTAATTACTGGTGGGTTTACTTCTGCGCAGTGTTGCATAATCACAAAATGCTTAGATTTAGAACAACGGTATAACAATAACGCTAATTGTTAGTAATAATTAATATTCACAAATCTCTTATAATTTACTTAATGTTTTCATGCTTACTTCATTCCCTCCACAACTTTGTAAAATAAGTATTAATACCCCCATTTTACAGATGAGGAATCAGAGACTTACCTCATATAAATGCTGCCAAAGCTCAAAAATGTGATAATGGAGTTGATCTAAAGGGGAAAAAAAAAATCCCTACAAATGGGTTTATATCTTCATAGTATATAAAACACTGCCTTCTCTGCAATCCAGTTTATTCACGCCCACAATCCTAGGTCACAAGGCTATATTCACGTGAGTTCCAGGTTGTGAAGTGGAATCCGCTCTGGCCCCTCATTCGTTCTGGCTTTGCCGTACTTCATAGCTTGGTTTCACTACTCCCTCCCCACCCGCGTTTGCCTCACTGCTCTCTTGATTATCTTCCCTGCTTCCAATATTTCCCAAACCACTCTCAAGACTACCACCTAGACATTTTTCTTAGAAAACTTTTCTCAATGCATTTTTCTTAGGGTTAGGAAATCCAGCCATGACCGCAATGCCTAGTTCCCAGTAGCAAAGGAGAGCCTCCAGAAGTGACTCTCAGGCACGCCTATAGGGAGGCTGAGCTTCTCTGCTACTGCATAAGCTTCCCGAGAGCAAGCCTCAGGATCAAGGGCTTGGCCTGTTGACTTGGGAATCCCTAATGTTTGACACAGTACCAGGGGTCGCTCCAGTGATAAAGTTTAATAGTTCCATATTTTTTCTCCCATCCCTCAAAGGACTTTGCCACTATTTTTTAAATATCTTCTCAACATACTCTGGGATATATCTGGGTATTACATTAAGCGATACAGAATTATAAGCCCTTGTTCCCTATTGGGCTCCGTGTGTTTGGGTTGTTTAAATGATCTATCCAGATAGGTTGAGTTAGTTTCTGCGCTATAGAAAATTTAGGTTTTGGACAAAATAAACCTCTCTTCCTTTGGTCTCATAGAGTAGATGAAGTTCTAAAATACAGACAGTGTCCTCCCTACCCCTGTATTCCAATTGACCTTAGTCTGAAATAATCAGCTTCATTCTTATCTCTAATAGAAGCCTTATCTCTTTCTCAATTTCTTTAACAGTCATTCTCTGTGGCAGTGCCAACCTTCAGACCTGCAGAGCTCTCACTCTGAGCCTCAGGTGTCACACAGGTACCCAAAGTTCCAGGGAAATACCAGATTATGCATATATAGCACAGTCTCTCAAAATCTAGAAATAACAGTTACAGCTTGTGGTAGTTAGATTCAGTTGTCAACTTGGCCAGGTGAAAGCACCTAGTTCTGTTGCTGTGGACATGAGCCAATGGTAGGTAAATCTCATCTGTTGCTAATTACATCTGCAGTCGGCTAGGAGGCGTGTCTGCTGCAATGAGTGACGTTTAACTTAATTGGCTTGTGCTTAAATGAGAGAACGCAATGTAGCACAGTCTAAGCAGCTCAGCATTCCTCATCTCAGCACTCGCAGCTCAGCCCAGGTCCTTGGAGATGCAGAAAGAAGTCACCCCGGGGAAAGTTGTTGGAACCCAGTGGCCTGGAGAGAAGACCAGCAGAGACCATCCTGTGCCTTCCACATAAGAAAGAACCTCAGTGGAAAGTTAGCTGCCTTTTTCCTCTGAAGAACCAACAAAATAAATCCCCTTTTATTAAAAGCCAATCCATCTCTGGTGTGTTGCATTCCAGCAGCTAGCAAACTGGAACACAGCTCTAGACTAAATGTGACTGCTATAAGAGTTCACAATCTAGGCCCAGTTTTCTTATAAGTGTTCTCTAAATGAGACCTTACAATATTTGCAATCTTGTTTCTGGCTTATTTTACATCACATAATGTTCCCCAGTCTATACCTTTTTATATTGAGCTATAGCCTATGTACTTTCTTACTTGAAAGTTTTATTGAGATAATTATAGATTTATAGGTAGTTAGCAATAAATTTTACAAGGAGATTCATATTCACTTTATCCAGTTTTCCCAAATGGTAACATCTTGCAAAACTACAATACAGTATCACACCCTACTGACATGGACACACTCCGTCAGGCTTATTCCGAGTTCCCCAGTTTTACGGTTCCCATTTGTGCACGTGTGTGTGTGTGTATTTACTGCTGCATAATTTATCATATGTGTAAGCACATGAGTCCCCCACAATGTCAGGTTATAGATAAATTCTACGGCCACAAGGATTCTGCCTATTTTTCTTTTATAACCACAACCCTCTGTATCTCGCCCACCCCACCCTCTCCATAACCCCTGGTGCATTTCATCTGTCCTCCACTTCCAAAATTTTATTATTTAAAAAATGTTATATGACAAGAATCATGCAGTATCTTACCTTCTGAGATTGGCCTTTTTTCATGCCATGTAATTCCCTTGAGATTTATCCAAATTGTTGAGTATGTTATGTGTTCAGCCTTTGTTTTGCTGAGCAGAATGTCACGGCATGTTTGTACCGTAATTTCTTTGACCTTTCTTCCATTGGAAGAGATTTTGGCTGTTTTCAGTTTTTCATTATTACAAATAAAGCTGCTATGAACATCTGATTTTTGCGTGGAAGAAAGTTTTCATTTCTAAGGGATATATACCCAGGGCTGCAAGTCTAGAGGATTTGAGCCCCGAGACAACGTATACGGTAGCTACATGTTTCATTTTGTAAGGAAGTGCCCAACTCTTTTCCAGGGTGGCTGCACCATTTTACATTCCCACCAGCATGTATGAAGGGGCATGTCTTCACATCCTCACCCACAGATGTTGTCACTACTTTTTATTTTAGTTATTCTTATAGGTGTATAGTGGTATTTGATTGTTATTTTAATTTGCATTTCCTTAATAGCTAATGCAGTGAAACCTCTTATCATGTGCTTATTTGCCATCTATTTATACTCTTTGATAAAATGTCTATACTTTTGCCCATTTTCTCATTGGATAATTTGGGAATTTATTTTACTATTGAGTTTTGCGAGTTCTCTGTATTTTCTACATACCAGCCCTTTGCCGGATGTGTGACTTGCAGATACGCCCTCCTGCAGCTTGTCTCTTCCTCCTGCTCGCATGGTCTTTTCTAGAGCAAGGGCACACTCTTCTCCTTGGTTTTCAGGACACCTTACGTGCCCAGGGTTCTTCCTCCTCCTTCAGCCCCTTCTTCTCCATCCCTGCGCTCATCCCTGAATCTGTCCTCCTGTGTCCCACCTGCCCTGTCCTGGCGCCTGGGTGCCCATGTCTCCCAAACTCCCCCTGTGTCCTGGACTCCCGTCGGCCCCCGTGGCTGTCTAGCAGACACCTGCAATCTCCCATATTGAAAACTGAACTCCAGATCTCCTCTAACCCAGGCCCATCTGCAGTCTCCCCTGCTCAGCTGAGGGCAGGTCCTTCATCCCTATTGCTCAGGCCACAAACACTGGAGTCGTCGTTGACTCTGGTCTTTATTTCACAGCCCTGCCTTCAAAACGTAATCCACGATGCTAACATTTCTTACCACCTCTATTGATTCAACCCATCGTCCTGTCTCGCCTGGATTTCTGAAACCCTCTCCTGGCTTGTGTTCCTTCTGCCACCTCTGCTTTGGTGTTGTGTTCTCCAGGCAGCCCGAGGAGTCACGTCCCTCCTGTCCTCAGAGCGCTGCAGGGCCCCTCTGTCCCCTCTGACCCCATCTGCTACTCACTCAGCTTTTCTTGCCATTTACTGGCCACAGCGGACACCCTCCAGGCTCTCTCATCCTGTGCCTCTGGCCGGTGGCACTCTCCCTCCTGAGGGTCGAGAGGCATGCGGGGCACAGTTGCCTCCACTGCCATTTTTCAAAGGTTGAGAAAGTTGTTATGGTTTTTCATTTCTCAGATTCTCTCCTCTCCCCAGCACCCCCAAGGAATAGCCTGAGCCTGCATGTCTCTTGCCAGTGTGTGATTCTTAGCAGAGCTGTGTCTTCACACACCCGTCTTGCTCTTTCAGTCGCTGCCCTGTCTATTTTCTCTCTCAATCTCATCAGGTTTTCCGTTTTGATTTGAATCCTCAAGCAATCGCTTCACCTTTGCTTTCAGGACTCTCTTCAATTATTATTCATGCACTTAACATTCATACATTTAAACTATTTGCATAAATGTCCTGGTTGGTTTTCAGGCTACTTATGGAAATAATATGTGGTTACTCAAAAAAAGCACACGCACACATTCAAACCAAATGGAGTTTTATAACTGAGGCAGGAAGATGCCCACCATGACCCACAGCCTCGGTACTGACCACCGTTGGAGAGCACATGTGTGCCAGCCATTGGCAGATGCTGAGGAAGCAAAGTCAGTTCTTGACTTTCTGCCTGCCTCCAGTTGCTCACGAGACCCAGATAACCAAAGTCTCCGTGGCTGCATGGGGGCCGCCGCATGCGGCCTCTGCTCCTCCTCGCCGCGGCCGCTGGGCACCCAGCCTGGCCTGTGTCCCTGTCCCCCATGTCCCTCCATGGGCGCCCAGGGCCTCGGATGCCGTCACACCACGGGGCGACGTGGCAGTAGTGGGCTGAGAAGGAAGACGCTGGCTGAGCCCAGGAGACCAAAGGCAGTTTTTAAAGGGCTGTTTCTGAGCTGACCCAGAAGCTCAGAAACTCTTAAGTCACGTCATCCGTAATTGAAGGGACTCGCGTGTATTCTAATTCTTTGCTTTCTCAGTATCAGATCTCCTGAGAACTGAAATAATTGTTAAAAATATGTATCAGCCCCTTAGGCTAAAACAAAGGCTTCTCAAACTTGGGAACCATAGTAGTGTGTGCTCTCAGCGCCTCTTAACACTCCCCACGGGGTTTCCCTGGTGAGCCCAGGGGAGGCCGGGGGCAGCGCAGGTGGGTCAGCACCTCGTGGTCCAGCCGGCCCCTCCCGGCCCCTCGGGAGCAGCTTTCCCCACCTGTCAGGCCCCATGAGGGAAGGATCTGAGGTGATCATTCAACTTGTTAATTGATTAACTGATTATATTTTTGTTTAAAATCCTTTTTCTCTCGCTGTGGAGTGAAAGTCTTTGTTCTACAGTAAATAATCCCAGTTTAGCAAGATGGTGTGGGCATGTGGGTGTGCAGGCGCGCAGGCATGCGGGCGTGTGGGTGTGCGGACATGCGGGTGTGTGGGCGTGCGGATGTGTGGGTGTGCAGGTGTGTGGGTATGCAGGTGTGTGGGTGTGTGGGCGTGTGTGCGCACGCCTCCGCATGTTGAATTTTTGCAGCCTCCACTCCCTTCTTCCACCTCCTTTCCTAAGAAGGGAGATCTGTCCAGGGCTGGCCTGCACAGCTGCCAGGGAACTATTTTCGGCAACTGCTGGGAATGGAGAGGCCTCAGCACCACCGTGCCAGCTTTTTCTAGGAACTAGAACCTCTAATCCCCATGCCTGACCCTCCCAGCTGTCCTCCACCCTCCTGCGCCTGGCCCTGGATTCCGAGCTGTCCTGTCCTCCCGTAACCCTAACTCTCCTCCCCCCTCCACCCCGGTCCAGCTCCTGCACACGTGCTGCATGGTTTTCACTACTGCCTAAACTGATCTCAGCGAGTATGGTCTCAGATAACCATTAGGTTCCTTCTGTCCAGTTATAATGCCCACCAGTAGTTATAGATGGGTATAGCTAGTCTTTTACCTCGTTACCAGGTTATAACAAAGGCAAGTCTTATACCAGATTCCATAACAATGTGGACAATTATTAACAACTAAGTAAAAACCAGTTTGTTCTGTAAGCTTGATAAAGTCCTAATTCTCCAACACCTTGGCAGACGTGATAGCAATCTAAAGTAGTAGTTCTCAGACTTTCTGATCTCAGGAAACTTTACACTTTCATCATTTATTGAAGACTCCAAAGAGTGTTTGCTATGTGCATTGCGAAATTAATCTGAGAAATTTTTAAAACGTAAGTGCACATACCACCAGCTATCAGAGCAAAGTGTTATCACTCAACTCCACTGTATGCTCACGAGGGAATGAAAACAAGAAAAGCAAACAGAACCTTAGTGTTACTATGAAAATTATTTTCATGTCCCTGACCACTTCCAGAACGCGCAGGCACCCTGAGGTGCCCAGACCATTCTCTGAGAGTGGCAGATCTGGGGTCAGGACTCAGCTTTTAAAGCGGAGCCAAGGCAGCCAGAACTCACGGAACTATCACCTGGAGATAGAACAGTTCAGGACTAAATTGCAAGTGCGTTCCCTAACGGGGACAGATGGGAAATGAAAGGCAAAGTGGTTCCTAAACTTTTAAATCTGCTCAAGTTTAGCCTCAGGGATGACCTCCAAATCTTTTAGCCCATCCCTTGTCTTGAACACTGCTCCCTTCAGCGAGGGGCTGCCACAAGGCTGGCCATGGCAACTACAGGCTCAGGGCAAAGCAGAAAGCTTCAGCAAGTGATCCGTTTATTATTTGCACAGGATAAAGCCTCCGGAAAGGGCAAGTAATCTTTGTCACTCAGGGAAGAAGCTACATCGCGCTGGTCTCCCACAGGGCCCAGCGCTGCCTGGGTGGGGTTGGTAGATGGCAGCTGCTCACACAGCCCACTTCCCCGGACAGGAGGGACCAGCCTGCATCAGCCTCGGGGGCTGCTGGTTCCTGGTTTCTGGGCTTAAGGTCCAGCCCGGCTGTCTCATCAGGGTGGCACCTCCCCAGGTGTGGGGCACGCACCATGGAAGAGGGGTGGCTGGTGGCAGGCTGGAGGATAACAGTTTGGCAGGCATTTGAGCTTCCCAGAGCAGGGCTGGCGGTCAGCATGAATGGGTGTCTGTGATTCCCCAGTACAGCCCATCTCCAACATCCATTTTGTCTTTAGAAAGTCACTAATTTGAACAGTGGAAACCCACTTCTAATATTTTGTGCTAACCAGCAAAGTCTCTGTTGCTGATGAGAGATTTAAAAAACAAAATGGGAAAGTTTTCCCACCACCGCCACTGTACCCCGAATTCTTTTGGAGCAAATCCCAGTCACACCATTCACCTGTAAATATCTCAGCATTTATCTCTAAGGGATTCTCCTTTCATTTTAATTTAAACACGGCACCTTTGTCACACCAAAACAGTTTAACAGTAATTCCTTAAAGTTATGGAATATCTACTCAGCATTAAAATGTCCCCAAGTATTTAATAATTTTAACTTTTTACTGCTGATGGTTCCTTCATATCAGGATCCAAATAAGGTCCACATGTTATAATTGGTTAATATGTCTCTTGAAACTCTCTTTTTTTTTCTTTGCATGCCCAGGCTCTGGGAATCAAACCCGGGTCTCCATCTCGGCAGGCGAGACTCTTGCCACTGAGCCACTGTTGGGCTGCCCTCCTGAATCTCTTTTAATCTTTTAGTTTGTCCCCTACCCCCACCCCACCTTGCATTTTCTTTGTTGTAGAAACCAGACCATTTGTCCTGGATCGCCTTCTGCATTCTGAGTCACCTCCCAGTGGTGCTGCTTTGCAGGCTCCTCTGTCCCCGTGCAGCCTGCCTGTGGGTCCTTTGGTCGGTTGAGAATTTGCCAGGTGATGTAGACAGTGCGGGATGCACAGCCTGCCATCTTCCCGGGACCCGCAGGTGATCGTGCCCCTGGGGCCCGTCGTGCTGCTCTGGCTTCCCAGGCAGGGTGGAATGCGGCAGACCCCCTTCTCGGCCCGTGACAGAGAACCCCTGCCGCAGCAGCAGACGGGGGTCTGCCCGCACCTGCCTCCCCTTTTGCCCCAAGCACAAAACATTCCCAGGAACTGTCAAGCTAAGGGTGTGTCTTTGATGGTGGGGAGGGAGCAGGGTTCTCACCCCGGGCATAGGCCCGGGAGGGGTGTGTAGGCATGGCCCCTGCGTCTGCCTTCTGCCATGGCTCGAGACCCAGCAGAATGAGGATGGACGCCCACCGCGCAGCTTTGCTCCGTCCAGGGCTGCAGGGGTGGTCCGTGGGGTGCGGTGTGGACCCGGACCGGCCTCTGCAGGGGGCAGGCACAGCTGCTCCTCCTGCCGCCCTCGCTGGGGGCTCTCCCTGGACGTGGTGACAGGTCTCTTCCCCACACGGCACGGTGCCTCTCCTCGGACACATGGCCTCAGCGGCCACTTCTTGGGATGTGAACAGTGACGGATGGGATGTGAGGTTGGAGTGCGCCAGGGTGAAGAAAGGATCTTTTCTTTCGGAGGCTTCTGGGATTTTCTGTGTGCAGCAGCCCTGTTCCTCACACTCACTGATTCGTCCATGGACGTATCATCTTGCCCAGGGGGACGCATTGTAAAGGACACAGAGCAGAATTATCTTTGACATCGTTACATTTTTATTAATGCTTTTGGAAGGTAACCATCCTTACATGGAAAGTACAACTATCTCTATTACATTTCTCCCTCTGATGATGGAATTCCCGACAGAAGCGCTGGAGCACCGTCTCCTTGCTGGTAGAGACATATTTCATACACCGGAACAACCTGATCTCCAACTGACCACTTCAGGTCACAAATTTGTTTGTTTTTAATTAGTATTGTCCCTACATTCCATGAAGAACTCTTGGGTTTAAAACAATACCGGTTCTCGCTGTCCAATAATAGACTTTCCCGATAACACCATCCTTTGTTTGCTGGTTTGGCAAAGCTCTTTTTAGGTAAGAAAATTTCTATAAAAGCCACAGACATTTAAAATCTGAAAGATTGTATTAATCCAGGACCACCAGGTTCTCAAAAGATGATGATGCTAAACAAAATAAAAAAGAATGGGAAAGAAAAGAAAAAAAATGAAAAAAAAATTGCACATAAGTTTTTCTTTACTTGGTGGACTTTCGATATCAAATCTTCCCTTCTGCACCCTGAAAAAGTCATTCGACACCCCCTACAATGTATCTAGTAGAAAGCTGTTCAGTAAATGAAAAAGTAGCTTTGGGAGGCGTTGTCCTTCCTCACAGAAGCAACGGTAATGCCCCTTAAATGGCCTGGAGGAGAGAATTCTCGTGCTTCTGTCTTTATGAAAGAGTTTGCGACTCTTTGTTTGATCGTGATTAAGGATCACGGTTGGGAAGGATGTGACTGCAGCTTTCCCTGCTCACCCTGCTGGTACTAATCATCTCTAGGATGAGCTCAGTTTCCGTGGCAACTGTAATATTTGTTTTTGCACGACAGTACTGGCTGTTCTCTGAAGACTGAGATGGCAAAGGAATCCCGAAATGTTCAATCTCAGTCATACATTTCTCGTTGTTGATGTTGCCACCTTCTCGCCATTTGCAAGTATGATTACTCATCCGTATTCAGATAATTGGGTTACAAAGGTCAGTTGACCCAACCCTGTCCTTTCCTGCCAGGCCACCTGCCTTTGCTCGGAGGTCAAAGACCTTTTGCTATTTAAGGAAGTCTTAAATGGTGTGGTGTTTGCATCAAAATTTTTATAATAACTTTAAAATACATACTGCATCACTAGCATAGTTATTCAGAATTAGACTTGGGAGGCCTAGATATGTCATCCCCAAGGGAAAAAGAGAATAAGGTTAGGTATAACTGCCTGTTCTTCAAATCAGAGATGGCAATCAAGCTCAACGGGTATTGAATTAAAGCTCCTGAATCCATTAAAATTAATAAAATCCAAGAATGAATTATAAATGAGGAGAAGTCTCCCGTCTTTCCTGTCTCCATCAGAAGTAATAAATATTGTACCAGATCTGCAGATTTTCCTAGAGAGAGTCTCCTGGAACAATGGAGCAGAGCTGGCCGCCTCACACCACGGTGGGCCCAAAGGCAGGCAAAAGCCCTTTCTGAGCATGGCCTGGGCAAAATGCTGGGCTCTTGGCCCCTCAGATTAGTTCAGTACCTGTAACGGTCATGTTCCTGTCTGTCCTGTTTGTCTTCTGAAAAATCTGAGCATCCCACTGAACTGCCAAACTGCATGTGTCCTCCTGCCACCTGGTGTCTTCCGTCCTGCTTGGGCATAGTATTGACCCCATCTTGTCCCTCCCCGAGTTGAGGGCGTGGTAGCCCATGCCAAACTCTGGGAACTGTGCTGTGGCTGCTTGTTGAAGTGTGCTTTGAAAATTATTGCTTTTTCCTTTCTTTTCTTTAAACATGTGTATGCAATATTTTACAACTAAAAAAACGGTTTAAAAAGCTATATGCAGTTGGGCGGTGTGATGTTGGCACAGGGGCAGAATTGTCTGCCATGCTGGAGACCCGGGTTTGATTCCCAATGCCTGCCCATGCAAAAACAAAACAAAACAAAACTATATGCAGTTATAGTAATATAAAATAAAATAAATTCCTGAAATCAAAAATTTGAAATATTTAGTAACATAATCACTACTATAGCGAAGTCGATATTTGTAATTAACTTTCTACTTGATATTTTGAGAGCACACACAGTTTTGATAGTTAATCAAATGGTATTTAAGATCCTGTTTAATATTTAGAATTCAAGTAACTGTTATCTGTATTTATAGATTTTTTCCTTCCTTGCTTTAACTTTAAATTAGTTTATGAGACCTATTGTACAAACAGGCTTTACGATGACTACTTATGTATTTTTCTTTAATATGCCTGTGGATAAGCTAACTAAGACATCCATTTTAGGTGGTTAAGATTTCCATATGTTAATTGTTAAAATATTTGTATCTTCATATTTTCCTGAAATAAGGATAATATTTAGTAACATAGGTCATTACTATAGCAGTGCAGATATTTGTAAGAACTTTCTGCTTGATATTTTGAGAATATTCATAGTTTTGACAGCTGATCAAATCATATTTAAGTTAGTGTTTAATATTTAGAATTTAAGAACTTTGCTATCTGAACTTACAGATTTTTTTTCCTTGTTGCCTCCATTTTAAATTGGTTTATGAAACTTACTGTGCAGACACAGGCTTTACAATGATTACATGGATACTTTCTTTAAATATGCCTATGGTTAAGCTAACTAAGATATACATTGTTGGTGGTTCTAAGTCTATTGTTTGTTTTCTTAAAAAAATAAAATTAACAACAACAAAAATAACACAAAAAAGCCCAAGGGTTTCCGAGCCATGCCACGGGAACGTGGCCTCCTGACCCCAGGGTCCGTCATTCTGCTTGGGAAACAAGTCCCGGGGGTTTAACGAAAGGGCACGTCTGTCTCCTTCGTTCCCCTTGACTCTGAGCACTTCTCTCACCACGCCGTGCCGTGGCGATGCCTCTGCTGCAAACACAGACCTGCTCAGCTGAGCAGTGGCGTGCTCCCGGGTCACCCACGGTGCAGCCCCTGCCGCGCCCACTGCCAGCCCAGCCGAGCGAAGTGGCTCACGTGGACCCGAAGATCCCACCCTGAGGACAACCGGAAAAGCCCTCGCGCCCTGGGCTTGTGCGATGAGCTTGCACAGGAAGAAAGAAAAGGAGGAGCCGATGGCGGCCCAGCTCTCCACGAGTTCCGTCAGCGGCAGCCTCAGGCACCGGCCCACTGGCCGTGCGCTGCTGCAGGGGCCTGGAGAGCTGTGAAAACATCAACGGCTCCATCTCATGTCCTGACGGCCCTTTCCTGTGTGAGCCGGGGACCCGAGTCCGGGAGACGCAAGCAGGATGCCCACGCACACGCGCCCCTGGGCCCTGCTTCCAGCGCTGTGACTCCCAGGCCAGCTGAGCAGGGAGGACAGAGCAAAGGAATCAGGGACTTCCAAACTGACAGAACAATGGAGGCCAATATGAATAACTTGTATTACTGTGGGTCTGGAGCTGTGTACCCAGAGGGCATGCTCTTAGACTTGGCACAGAGCTGCAGGCGGAGCTCCTGCCCAGGAGACCTTGAGAGGGGTGGCGTCCGTGAAGGCGTAGCCAGCTGATCGGGAGTCCTGGTCCTGTCACTGAAGGCCCCAGGGACGGTCCGGAGGAGGCAGCCAGAGCCAAGAGAGAAGGCGGAAGCCGGTGGCGGCGGCCACGTGCTCTGCCAGGTGACCGACAGGTGAGGCCTGAGCATGGCCCACAATTAGTCCACAGCTCCCTGTCCCTGGGAGAAAGCATCACCTCGATGGCGCCACCACCTAGCCCTTCTCCTAGCCTTAAAACCACGACCCACCACACAGCAGTTGCTTTAGCAAAGAGGAAACTAAAGCAAATATTAATGAACTCGATTTGAACTGCATGGTTCGGGCGGAACGTCACGTGTGCTGTCTTTCTCTCTCCTGGGCTGTCGGCAAAGCCAGCTGGCTTCTCTTCCCTTCAGATGCCCAGTTCCAGCAGCCACTTTCCCTCCAGACCTGCTTTTCCCTCCAGACCTGCTCTTCCCTCACAGTACTGGTGCCGCTGGCCCCTCTGGCGTCTCTCCAGCGCGCTAGAGCTGGGCCCACCCCTGGGGGATCCTCCTTGCTTCCCTTTTATTTTCAAGTGAATGAATTCAGATGAAAGAGAAGGTCCCCGAGACTGGAAAGAAGGCATGCGAAGGAGCATACAACAGAAGGGCAGGGCATAGGAAAGGAAACTGGATGGCCGTGAGCCTGTCTGAAGGCTCGAGTCTCTGTAGACACCAGCTAGGAGAACCACCCGAGTCCTTCAGGCCCGGAGTGCCAGGCCTGCTTCACGCTGGGCTCTGCAGGACGGTCCAGCCAACTCTGTCCCTTGGAACGGGGCTGCTCCTCCACCCCACAGCTCCCCCCACAGCCCAGGCAGATACCGCGCTGACACGTGAACTAAAGTCTGTTCTCACCTAGTAGCTGAGCTGCTAGAGCTGTACAAGCCTGAGAGCTTGGGTCCCCGCGGTGCTGCCCCACGGGGTTGGCTGGCGTCCAGGCAGCGTGCTGCTGTGTGAGCAGCCGGTCAGGGCAGAGGCTGCATGCGGATCGAGGCTTCCCCATCTGCAGTGGAGAGCCGTAGTGGGGCTTCCTCGGAGGGCTAGGAGGGGGTTCGTGGGGCGCCGCCACTGAACATGGGGCCAGCGCGAGCCCCAAGACCTCGCGCGAGAATGAGCGCACCGTCTGCTTCCGATCGGGCTTTAATGGTGACGCGAGGAGAAATCCTTCTGGACGCACGTCCTCATTCGTGGTAGCCCTCGGTCGCGCATGACTTTGCCCACGGAAGAACGCTGGCAATTCCTGGAGATGTTTCTCGAGGTCACAGGCGGGGCTGGAGCCCCAACGGGACTCATCCGGCCGTGCTGTCCGCGGCGCTGAGCTGCAGGGACTCTGGCCTGGAGCGGCAGGGTGCCAGCAGCTGACCACGGAGCATTTCCACCAGCTGGGTCCAGAGAGAGCGGGTGGGAATGCTGGCCCGTCACCCACCTTGCGTGGCCCTCACCCCCGCCCACCCCGGCTTAGCGGGGCTGGGCCGCCACTCCCGATCCACCCCTGCGTTTGGCAGCCGCTGGTGCTGGAGAGATTTCCCTGTGGATTCCGACTCTGCTAGCAGTTCTCAAACACTGTCGTCGGAATCAAAGTAGATGAAAGAAAAGCACGATGAAATTAGCAAGCTGCGGAGGCTTTGCTGACCCATTCTGCCGGTCTCGTTTCCACTCAACAATTCAACAAACAGTTCTGTGCCAGGCAGAGCGTAAGATGCAGGGAAGGAATTAAGGTTGCACAAGAAGTTTCTCCCGCGAGGAGCCAGGCGCGGGCTCCCTCCTTCTCTCCCTGTGCAGCTCCTGCCGTGTTTCTACTTATTGGCTGGTGAGGCCCTAGGAGGTGAGAAGGGTCTGAGGAGCTCAATCCTCAAGTCCCAGAAGAGGCAACAGCGCAGCATCCCACTTTACAGGGAGGTCCTGCTGGTTTATCCTTCACAAAACAAAAGCCCTCAAGGGAGCTATTAGGTGCTGCATACACGAGCCACCACTTTCTCTGTATAAGGACCCGTCTCCATCAGGGCCCATTGCAAACAGGCCACTCTGCTAGCCGAGAAGTGATAACCAGAGAAGATGGGTCCGCTCAGGAAAAACGCCAAGGACGCTGAGACAGAGTCGGAGCAGCCGTGCCTGCCGGCCCGCCCTGCAGCACCCGGCGCCTGCTCTGCAGCGCCAGACAACGGCCTCACTTCACCGACGCAGGAGCTGCCAGAAGGCTTCCTGAGAAAGAAAAGCTAGTCTCCATAGACCCCGCTCACCCTCTTTCCCCCCACACTGTTTACTCTTTCTCTATCTCATTTTAAATTGTAATAAAATAGACATAAAATTTGCCACTTTAATATTTTTTAAGTACACAATTCAGCAGCATTAATTGCCTTCACAGCATTGGGCAACCATCACCACTATCTATTCCCAAAAGTTTCCATCAGCCCAAACATAAACTCTGCACCCTTTAAGCAATAACTCCCATCTCCCGTTCCCCAGCTCCTAGTCACCTGGAATCCACTTTCTGTCTATAAATTTGCCTATTCTGGGTATTTCTTAAGTGGAATCATGCTATATTTTTCTTTTTGTGTCTGGCTTACTTCAGTTAGCATGTTGTTTTTGAGCGTTATCCATGTTGCAGCATGTATAAGAGTTTCATTCCTTTTCATGGCTGGATAATATTCCGCAGTGTATATATACACAGCATTTCCTGTACTCACCCACCTGGTGGTGGCCCCTGGGTTGTTTACAGCTCTGGGCCATAATGAATAATGAATAATAGTGCCAGTATCTGTTTGAGTCCCATTTTCAGTATTTTGGGTTTTGTATCTAGGAGTGGGATTGCGTGTGGTAATTCTATTGCTTAACGTTTTGCGGAATCCTGTTTCCTCTCTTTTGCATTCTTTTTACAATCAACCTCAACTTGGGCCCTTAATTCCAGGTAAGGTTACCTCCCAGGGTGAGGAAGGAGGTGGTCTCAGGGCACCTGGTGAGCTGCAGCAGGGGTAACACGCATTCTCAAACTGGTGGTGGGTGTACAGGTATTTGACGTGTTAAAGGCGTTCAGTCTCTAACGATATGTTTCATAGCTTCCTTGGGTGTACAAGCATTACATCGAAATGAAATGAATGCAGCACTGTACGTTCAGCATCGTGTCTCCATCTGTCCTTGTTCCTCCCACACCCCCTTCCCCTGCTCCCAGACTCTGCTCTTTCCCTCGCCATCCTCCAGCCCCACCTGCCACTCCCTCCCACTGCCTCCCCTTCCCTTCTGGCTCTGTGTCCCATTTCTGCAAACCTCCCACTCTCCCTCCCACAGCTCGGGCGGGCGGGCGGGGCGGCTGGGCTGGCAGTCAGGGCAGTGCTAGACCAAGCGTCCCTGTAAGGATTGCCCTGGTCCCCGTACCCACCCATGTTTTCTCAGCCAGACTGCTCTAAACGTGCGTGAAACTGCCCGCACTGCCCCCGGTGAGCTTACAAAGGGGCTGGGGCACAGGGGGGCGGAGTGAATAGTGCTGGCAGTCAGGGCAAAGATCCCTCCGGCTTGCTGGGGAAGTGTCTGCAGGAAAGTGTCCTCGCATTGGCTTCCCCAGGCTGGATGGTGTTTCTCAGATTCCTCTCCCCTGCTTGGGTTAGGGTTAGAGTCGCCCCAAAGAGAGAGTCGTGGCCGCTCTGGGAGGCAGAGTTCAGCCGCCGCCTTGCTGTCTGAGGGTCATGTGGTCATCAGCAGGGTCCCAGCCCCGACCCCTGTGGCCCTGCTGACCAGCCCCAGGCTGGCTCCGGCCACCCCACCGCGGATCCCCACCGACCCTGTGCTTCCGCTTTGGGTTCCCCCTGCAGCTGGCTGCGCTCGGCTTCTCACCGCCTGGTGGGGACAGACGCCTGGACCCCCGTCCCCTCTCAGCCGCCCCCCGGCACCTGCCACCCCGACTGTGAAAGGTCAATTCCTGTCCTAACGGCCTCTAAGTGCTTCTGCCTCCCAGACCCATGAGCTGGTGGCGTCCAGGCGGAAGAAGAGTGCGGGCCGCCCATTCCCCCGGGCCTGACCCTGGACTCCCAACGGCCCCACGCAGACACGCTGGCCGCCAGGCTCAGGTCGCAGAAGAGAAACCTGAGGCCCTAAGTCAAGGTCGTCACCAAGGTCACACCGCCACTCGCTGGCAGACAGGGGGCAGGTCCAGCTTTCTGACTTGCATAGTTTCACACTTTTTATTCAACAATTACTGCAGCCGTATGTTAAATAACTGACTCTTACATCCGCTTACTTTTCAAAAAAGCAGTAATTAGTACTTTGACACTATTTGGACCATTATCTGAGGAAATAGGGACATGGTATGATTATTTTGTTTAATATCTTACAGAAATATAGAAAGTCTATCAGACAGCTGCTGCTTCCACTTTCCTTTAACAAATCAATAACAAGGTTATTAGAATGAAAAACAATTATGAACACACAAAAACCTCAAAGTCGATTCGCCTAATGTCACTATGGCAACATTATTTACCCAAACTGTGTATATTAATTTTGTGGTTCACTGGAAGATATTAGCATCTTCAGCATTTAAAAATAAACATTAGTTTCAAGATGCTCCTATTTATATTTTCAACAAGTAGATTTGTAGACTACGGAGTGTATTTCAGCTGTCATTAAGACAGACACACAAACACTGGAATTTCCTCACTTCCAGTTTAGAAATGTTTCCCCCCAAAAATCAAATTTGCATTTATGAAAATATAAATAGAATATGTGTTGACTGAAACATCAGTAGCTGCATGAGATTATTTTCTGGATGTGGAAGAAGAGAGAGACTGAGATTGTGCTAGCCCCATCGAGGCAGCTCCTGTAAGGGCTGTGAGTAGGAGGGCGAGGCTGGCACCGTGCATGCCGCCGTAAGGGGCTGAGTGCCAGGCGGCTCACGGTAGAGGGTGCCAAGCCTCGATGCCAACCCCCCTGTAGCTCATAACTGTAACCCCGAGTAAATCAGAGCAACACCCCTGGTTTGTTTCCTCACCTGTAAAATAAGAGCGCAAATCTGGGCCATCTCTGAGATACCTTTATGTTCTGAACCCCATTTTTTTCAGTAGTAGAAAGATATAACTCAAAGGCACAGTTATGGGTTGGATCATGTCCTCCCACATTGAAGTATGTCCGGTCCCCACCCCTAGTCCCGGGACTGCAATCCTACTTGAAAACGTCTGAAGATGTTGCTCGTGAAGGTAAAGCCAGACTGGGCCCGGGGGGTCGTGACCCGGTGGGACTGGTGCTGATGAGCTGAGGACACTACACCCAGTGGGTAACTGGGCCAGGGAGAGGTCGCCATGGGTTGCGGCAGCCACTGCCAGGGGCAAGGAGGGGCAGGGAACGGAGCCAAAGGAGGCCGGACCTGCTGACACCGTCATGGGGAGCGTCCATCTCCAGGGTTGTGAGACAATCAATTTCTTTAGCTTTAAGTCCCTGGTTTGTGGTACTTGGTAACAGCTGCCCTGACAGACTAAGTCAGGTATAAATTAAATTCTTAGGATAATCTACTGGTTTAGATATAGTCTATTTTCCCTACTCCATAGAACTGGAATTCTGATAAATGTCCTGATACGATGGTATCACCATGAGAAGTCCCCCTTGGGGGCACCTGTGGTGCAGCGGGATGGGCAGTCAGAGCAGTGCTGGGGGAGGTGGGCCTGGCTCCAGCGCAGGTGCTGGGTGGCGGCTGCTGCGGACTCACGTGCCCAGGGCTCCCAGAGGGGCCCCGGAGCAGCCTCGCGTGGCCCCGTCCCCTTCAAGATGCCCCTGTGTTTGGTGTGACAGTGTGGCCTGTTCTGCCGTAGTGAGGCAGGGGTCACCGAGAAGAGTCTCTGGAGCCTGCTGTAAAAGAGACAGGCATGCGTGCATCCCTCGCTTGTGCCCCGCCCCTCCACCTCCGACGTGGCCTCAGGTCCGAATGTCCGGGAGCGCCTGCCACCGTGGGGCTAAAGCCGCGGGACAGTGCAGTGCGGCCGGAGGGCTGACGCCCTGGTGGCCTCTGTAAGCTGGCGTCCGGCCTGAGACCCCGGTGGTTTCTGTGAGTTGGGGTCTGACGTGAAACCCTAGTGACCTCTGCAAGCTGAGCGCGACCTGAGGCCCTGGTGGCCTCTGTGAGCTGGCATCCGGCCTAAGACCCCGGTGGCTTCTGTGAGTTGGGGTCTGACGTGAAACCCTAGTGACCTCTGCAAGCTGAGCCCGACCTGAGACCCTGGTGGCCTCCACGAGCTGAGCCCGGCCCCTGACCCTGCCCCAACCACCCTGTGCTCTGTCGCCGGGGCCACAGCCCTCATGACTGGTGCACAGGGAATCCACAGCTCTGCAAAGCGGGCTCCGGGCAGCCCAGGGCCAGGGAGGGGAGAGGCGTGCCTCTCACACCATTACTCGGAACCGATTGTACTCGCGCACGTGTGGTGACAGCCAGGGCGGCTCGAGCGCAAGGACTGCGTGGAGAGCGCTGCGCTGCGTGGGCGGGGGGAGGGACAAAGCCGCAAGCCACGTGGGGTTGGGGTGGCGGGCCATGCACCAGCCAGCACCCTCCTGCGAGGGGTGCAAGAACGAGCCCCTCCCCCTCCCTTGCACGTGGGCTGCACCTAAAACCAGGACTATCAGAGGAACGTGCGCTTTTAAAATGTTGGTTCAAAGCAAATTCATGTTTTAAGGCTTTGGCCCTGCTAATCCCTCTGTAGCCATCCCTGCTCATCAGAAGTGTGGCACAATTCTCGCGTCTCCGCCTTACCAACCTGGCGGGGTGTGTCCCGATGGCGCGGGGGGCTTCCAGCCTCCCGGGCCTTTCACTGAGCCCCACCAAAGGCAACTGCCCCCACCAGAGCTGTGACCAGGCTGTGTGCGCCCCGCAGGTGGTGTGGAGGGGGAGGGGCTGCTGGGCTACCGGGTGGTCCAGTGGCACCACAAGGGCCCTTATACGAGGCAGCCCGGAGGGTCCGAGTCGGGGGAGAGACGGGAAGGTGCTGACCTGAAGACGGAGGAGGGGGCCACCAGCCGAGGAGCGCAGAGGCTTCCAGAAGGCGCAGGCGTGTGCCAGCGCCTGGATCTGAGAACTGCCGATTTAAATATTGGTCAAGATCTTCCTAAATATTGTAAGAACTGTAAGATTTAAATATTGGTCAAGATCTTATTTAACACAGGGCCCGGCACACAGTAAACATGCAGTAAACGTCCACAATGGATACCCAAGTGGACAATATTTCATTCCAGTCATTTCAGGTCCAGACGGTCTTTCACAAACTATCACCTTAACACAAATCACTTCCCTTCTTATCAGAGCCTCCCCGGGAGGACTGATTCATTTGGCTGAAACTGGGGACCAAGGAGTCCTTTCCTGGCTCGTCTGAGCCACCTGCCAGCTGACAACTGTGCCTCTGGCCTCTTCGCTGTGCAGGGCGAGGCAGGTGCAGAAGGGGACAAGGGGCGGTTTCTTCCCTCCAGGGGACCCTGGGTCAGGGCCAGCCCCCCGACTGGCCTTAGCACCCTAGGGGGGTGGGATACGTGTTGGGGAGGGCGGGCCCTGACCCAGGGGAGGGCTTGTGGCTTCGCGTTGGAGACGGGAGCCTGACGCATGCGGTGACGAGGCGGGAACGGTGCCGGCTGTGCTTTGCCGACGTCTGCCCACATGTGCATTGCCTGCCTGCTGTGGGACCCCGAAAGGACACCTCCAGTCGCACAGAAGGGTGGGGATGGCCGAAGCCTTGGACTTTTGACAGTCTCTTTCCTCCATTAAACTGATTTTCCAGTGCTCAATGTCCTAGGTTTTAGTCTGACCGATATAACTGGCCCTAGGGCGCAGGGTGGGGGCAGAACTATGGACGGTGAGTCCCAAGTAGAACCATTTCCACTGATACTGAACGAGGACAGCAAACAGGTAATTAAGGCTGGCATGTTTCTAATTAAAACTCCTATCACATCAACCTTTCCTGACCAAAATAGCAAGCCACAATTCCTACTGCTTAATGAGAGCAAAATTCGCACATTCCGTGTTCTAGCCTGAAGCTCCCTCATTCATATGAAGGTCATCTGCCGCCTAATCCCCACTGCTGGTTGCCACCCACAGGAGAAGTGGCGGGAGGGAAAAAACCACGCCACATTCGCTACTCTTGCCTAATTTTCCAGCTTTTAAAAATACCTGCTTCGTGTGATGACGACACCAGGGGCCGTCATTGCCGCATGTTTTTATACAACCGTTCAGAAGAGGCTGTGCTTTTAACCGTTGGAACATCACACGGGCTTTACCTTCAGGACTGCGAGCCCTTTGTTTACGGTTGCCACTGCAATTACTCACAGAGAGAGAGCGAAAGTGTGGCCAGCTCAAGTTCTTCAAATGCCCCCGTTGCTCACTGAAAAATTGGCAGGCACTGTTCACGCTCTCACCTGTCAAATGTTCAATCTTATTTTCAGGCCCTCGTGGAGCAAGATAATATGCCATAACCAGATCAGAAGAAATCCTAAGATCCCCAAGGAGCCAGCCGCTGAATCATGAAGCAAAATTGTTCCCCTCCTGATTCTTACCAAATTTTCATGCTAGAAATTTTGCCTCCTCTGCTGATTAGTTCTCTCTGTGATCAGAAAAACAACATCCCACAACCCAGGAGAGGACAGGAAAATCTTACAGAACATATTGTAAGGGGGCAATTTTTTTTTTAATTAGATAAAAGCAAAGTTTGTGGTGAGTCAGGTTTCACAAGGACATGGCATACTCATGTTTTTGAGGCAAATTCCGAGCCTCAGAAGACAATTCTTTCAGAGGAGCTCTCCTGAAAAGCAGCCCAGAAGCCATACAAGTAAGCATACTTGACCTGCCCATTAGGGTGCTGTCACATCCTGGGTGGGGCGAGTCATTCCGAGGTCCCTCCTTACTGCACAGTCCGGCCTTGGGGTGCCCCATCCTGCATGGACACAGCCAGCAACTGCATCGAATGTTGTACTTTTCCCGTCCTAACTTCCTAACTGTTAAAACAAATGCCACACAATGGATCGACTTAACAACAGGAGTTGATGGTTCAGGGTTTCAGAGGCTACACAGTGTCTGGCTGGCCGGCAATCTCAGGGTTCCTGGGCTTTCCACTCACGTGGCAATGCACACGGCGGCGGCTCCCCCTTTCTCTTCCAGTTCCCTTGGCTTCCAGCTTCTGGCTGCTCCCCGCGCCTTCCTCTTCCTTGCCCAACGTCCTTTGCTAATAAGGACTTCAGCTACATTGGAATAGACCCGTCTTCTTTCAGTTTGTTACCTCCTGACAGCTCCAGAGAGCCTATTCACAGACGGGGTCACTCCCACAGGACCCTGGGTTGGGACCAGGCCTGATTTAATCCCTAACAGCAAGGTTCCTTTGAGACGCTGTCTTCCTTTGCTCTCGGGAGTCACTACCAGCCTCTGCTCTCTCTTCCCGCCGCCTGCTGTCCTGCTCTTACCTGACTCCGCGACCCCCAGGAACCCTCTGTGCCTGTATGAATGGTACTTGGTGACCTCACTGAGCTGTCCCACTGTCACCCCCCCACCAGGTAATCAATTTGCAGTTAAAAGAGTTTGCTCAAAATAGCATCCCAATGGCACATGACTTAACATAGCGCCGTGACCTCTCATTCTCCTGAACAAGCATGTCCCTCCTGCCTGTCTCAGGTGGGGCTGCCGGGATGACTGCACACCCCCAGCCGGCGCCCCGCGGGTGGGGGGCACGCGCGTGTGGATCAGTGCTCACACTCAGGCAGTGCACACCCCCAGCCGGCGCCCCGGGGGTGGGGGGCACGTGCGTGTGGCTCGATGCTCACACTCAGGCAGTGCACACCCCCAGCCGGCGCCCTGCGGGTGGGGGGCACGCGCGTGTGGATCGGTGCTCACACTCAGACAGTGCACACCCCCAGCCGGCGCCCCGGGGGTGGGGGGCACGTGCGTGTGGCTCGATGCTCACACTCAGGCAGTGCACACCCCCAGCCGGCACCCCGCGGGTGGGGGCACACGCGTGTGGCTTGGTGCTCACACTCAGGCAGTGCACACCCTCAGCAGTGCACACCCCCAGCCAGCACCCCGCGGGTGGGGGGCACGCGCGTGTGGCGGGGTGCTCACACTCAGGCAGTGCACATCCCCAGCCGGCGCCCCGCGGGTGGGGGGCGTGTGGCTCAGTGCTCACACTCAGACAGTGCACACCCCCAGCCGGCGCCCCGCGGGTGGGGGGCACGCGCGTGTGGATCAGTGCTCACACTCAGGCAGTGCACACCCCCAGCCGGCGCCCCGCGGGTGGGGGGCACGCACGTGTGGTGGGGTGCTCACACTCAGGCAGTGCACACCCCCAGCCGGCGCCCCGCGGGTGGGGCACACGCGCGTGTGGCTCGGTGCTCACACTCAGGCTGACAGTCTTCAATGCAGGTGGACGGGCTGGAGCCCTTGGACCTCAGGAGCATGAGGAGCTGCGGGCTGACATCACGTGTGAGCACGGATTTGCATTATGAGCCCTCTATCCTCCCTTTCCCTTTACATGTTATAAAGCATCTTAAAACTATTACTGTCAAAAGCCGGAATGATCTTTTAAAAATGTAGATCTAATCATGTCACTGTGTTACTTAAAACTCTTCAATGCCTTTTGCTTCCCTTCTTTTATTATTTAAAAATGGTATTGTGATAACACGTATATAACATAAAATTTGCCATTTAATCCCTTTAATATGTACAGTTCGGTGGCATTAATTTCATTCACAACGCCAGGCTCGCATCACCTCCACCCATTACCAAAACTTTTTCTCGGCCCCCAGCAGAAACTCCCACCAAACACTGACGTACCGTTCCTCAGCCGTCCCCCCGGCCCCAACCCTGGGGGCCTGACCCAGCCAGCTTCCCAGCCTCCTTCTCCCTCAGCTCCAGTCCTGCCCACCCTCGGTCCCCAGGGGGCTCCAGGCCCAGGCTCCCCTGCTGCATGTCTCCCCGCACACCCCAGCGTCATCTCTCCTCCCTGCAAGCCTGGTCACACCGCGCCGGCCCCAGTGCAGGTTTTCCCAAGGGAAGAGTCCCTGGAAATCTTCAGGGCTCATCCTCCATCAGCAGAGGCAGGGCCCCCCATTCCCAACTCAGCCCCCACCCCAACCCGCTTCCTTTTGCAAAGTTATCAGCAACACCAGAAGCCCTGCAAGAGTATGAGATTCCTGGGAGCCTGCCTGGGGATTTGTTCAAAAGTCTTAACCAGTTGATGGAAATTATCTGAATACCATGTTGCAACTTAAAGATAAGGGAGTACAAAACGATGTAGAGAGCTCATTTTCCTTTTAAGGTTCAAAAGCCAGTTCGTGTGTTGCTTTGAACTCCTGCTTCGTTTTCAAGCCCCATAAAGAGGCCAATCTCTGCATTATTTCAAGAGTACTGGAGGGTGGTTTGCTTCCTTTCGTGTAGTGTGCATGGTTTTGTTTTGCTAATAACAAATAATAAAATTAACTCTTAGAGACAGTGTTATGCCTTTTGGAGCATTTGATAGTATTTCATCAGCACTCGATGCAGTCTGGTATGATCTGGCTTTCCTGGGTTAAATCTGTCTAAGCCATCGGGACAGAGACATTCTCTTATCTTTCTTTAACAGAGGTGAGACTGTTTAGCCCCCAACTTGAGCTTCTGAGGCTGGCTTCATTCCCAGGCTCCTTTCCTAATAATTATAACTATGAAAACTACAGAAAAGTCCCATTTTGGGTGATTCCAGGCTCAAAACAACCTTAACTTAGATGATTTTTGCTCACTTAAAGTGTGTGTATGGTGTCAGTTTGTCCTTTGGTTACACAGCCCCTATTCAAGACCAGGGGTTTGGAACAGCTGAAACGTTTTCCCTTGTGCTGGTTACTCCTAGTACTTGTAGCAAACACATTATTTGAAGCATATGACCTGATATTTCTTGTCCAAGTCCTAAGATGACACACTGGTGTTATCTTAGTGCACAAAGTTCGCCAGCGCCTCTGCCTGACTTGCCGATGTGTCCATCAGCAGGAAAACAGTTCGGTTCCAAAGCCTGTGATGCCCAGAGCTGAACAGAGAACCGGTGTCACTGCTTTCTTGGCCGGTTTCCTTTGTTCTTCAATTGTAATCTAAAAAAAGTTATGTTTAGAAACAGCGGAGTGCTTCGTGGCAATGGGTATGGTGATGGAGGAGGCTACTCCTCCCCACCGTGAGGTAGAAGTCCTGTCCTGTAAAGGACAGCTGTGACATTACAGTCGACGGTCACCAGCCCTGCACTCGAGACGCATCACCATCCTGAGTGTAGGAAGGGCTCCAGTTCGCTGAGCACTCTCAGCTGGGACGGCCACACGGGGAACCTTCAATACGTTTCCAGTGTCATTCAGTCACGTTGTAATTATCAGCTAATGGGAGATTCTCCGTGAGCCCCAAAGCCATGAAAGCATACCAATACTATAATTACTTTGATTTCTTTGGCTGTTATGATCATTTTCTTCTTCTGAAGTCTTGAAAACATTAAAATGAGGGTATTGGATTTTTTTTTTTTTGGAAAAGAGCATAGATTCAAGAAATTGAGAAACATTTTTTAGGGAAGAAAATACGTTATAAAAAACTTAAGAAACCTATAATATGAAGCAGACTAAGATAAATGACTCAGAAGACGCATGAACAGGGGGTCTTAGCCGTGCACAAAGGGGCCAGAGGCGGCCAGACAAAACCTTAAGGAAAGTAATCCAAGTGGAGAGAAATGTTGCTTGTTGTGGGTATTTTTTTGTTAGGCAGAAACTGGCAGAAGTCGGGAAGGGAAGGGAAGGGAGACGGAAGTAACAGCACAGTGGTGGCGAGAAGGGGCCTTGTGGAAGTCAACAAGGACACCCCCAAAAGGACTAATGAAAAGTGTGTCCTCAGAGCCTGCTCCAGCCAGAGGTCGGCCAACATCCCTCGCCCTTGTCAGAGATTCCGAGGCTGGGGGGGCGGTGGGAAAGCTCGGGAGCAGGAAAGGGGGAGACTTCGCCCTGATCTGAGACTGTTGCTGGGGGAAGCTGGAGCCCGGCTGTCCCAAAGTGGGGCATCCTGTGGGATCGGTTAGGGGAACCCCCATTTGGCTTCTGGTCGTCCTGAGTTGGAAGCAGGGGCAAACACCAGGGAAGTTGCCCGTTGTCAGTGAAGCCCTGAATGTTCTGGAACTCGTTCCAGGGCCTCAGCTTGGCCTCCTGGACCAATTGTCCAAGGCCAGAGGTTCCCGTGGGGTCCACTCGCACGCGCAGCCTCTCTTGGCTGCACGGGGCTGTTGAACAAGGCAGGGCTCGAGTCCGACAGGCAGCAGGGACATGAAGGAGCCACGGCCGGGACCTGGAGGGCTGCGGGACAGCCAGCAAGGCCGCGGCGCGTTTCCCTGGTTCTGTAGCCGAGGCCCACGCCCTGGGGGCTCAGAGCAGCAGAAGTGTATTCACTCACAGTTCTGGGGGCTGCAAGTCGAAATGGAGGTGTGGGGGCCGCTGCTCCCCCAGAAACCTCAGGGGCCTCCTTTCCGGCCTCTGGTGGCCTCCGTGCTCCATGGTCACGCTTCCTGTCCTGCCGTCCTGGCCTCAGCGTCACAGCCTCTGTCCCTGTCCGTGTCCATATGTCCTCTTCTTGGGAGGACCCAGCTGGGTTGGAGCAGGGCCCGCCTGAATCCAGTGTGGACTCATCTGAGCCAATCACACCCTCAAGGACCCTGTTCCCGGATGAGGCCACACTCAGGGGACCCGCGGTGAGGACCCAGACGTCGGGGGACACAATTCAACCACAACCAGAGTGACCAGCCGTGGGCAGGGGAGCTTGCACTTGGCCTGCTCGGCGGCAGAGGTGCATGGACAGCTTCCGAGCAGGGAAGGGATGTGACCAGCACAGCGCTGGGAGAGCAGACTTGGCAGGGCGTGTGACGGTGCAGGCTCGGGGGGAGCCCAGGTTGAGGGACCCAGTGAGGAGGTGGCCTCGAAGGCTCGGGCGCGAGATGAGCGAGGCTGAGTGCGGGAGGCGGCGGCGGTCATGGTGGGTCCGCACGGCTGGAGACCTCGTCCCTGCACGTCTTCAGCCCTTCAGTGAACACGTCAACAACACGGAAAAGCCTCACAAGCTGTGGACACGCCCCCTGGTTCTAGGTGTGAGTCACGAGATCACTGCCCAGTTCCCGTCCAGGACAGGCTCTTCCTTGTGGCTACTTTGTATGGAAGTGATTGAAGATTTTCCAAATCAAGAATCCAAATGAGAAAAACAAGAATCCAAATGAGAAAAGAGTCTTTTGTTTCCTGGGTTTTTTTCCCTCTAAGGATTGAGAGAATTTGGTCAAATGTGTGAAATCCAAGGTCATGGGGCCTTGACCACTGCCGTATGGTTTGCGCCTGACGAGATGGCCCACATAGCAGGCAGCTGGGCTCTGTCTAACCTTCTGTAGAAATGCAGTTAAGAGGCGGCAATCCTTACAAGCATGCCCTATTGTTGAACTGTCCCAGCTGATTCTGACTTATCAAAATGTACAAAGCAAGAAAATGGAAGCCCTGGCAGTGCCTTCGATAACAGGAAGGTCCCGTACCTGGCCCATGACCAATTCATATTGCAATTAGGTTTTTAATTAGGTCACTCTCACTTTCTATTCTAATTCCTGAAAATATATTAAATGCTTCATGCTTTATAGACTCAATTATCCATTTCTATCTATCTTCTGGCCTGGAAAGGTTGAATTTGACTATTGTCATTAATTCTTCACTTCATAGGAAATCTCCAGTGGGTAATGACGGCAGGATTTTACAGCTGTTTTTGAATTTTTAATTCCCCTAGCAGTGGTCATACTGTGTAGCTTGTTTCTAAATCTGTTTGTTTTATATCTGATTTCTTTATGTCTAGAACTCTAATGCCAGGAAAGAAAAACTGGGTGTCCTGAAGCTGGGGTGTATGTGGAGTGGCAGGGAGGGTGGTGGCCCCATTTCCTTCTTTACCACGTGAATTCTTTCACCTCTCCTCTTCTCTCCTTGGAGCCCCGTTACGTGCATACTGAAGTTGTGAGCGAGTGAGCATTCTCCATGGGCATCAAGGGCAAATACTGGAATCAGATGAAATTTTATCCAAAAATCTCTGCGAGTCACTAATGTTAAGCCTCATCAGTCACAGAGACCCAGCCAGTAATCTGAAGGCAATACATCCAAACTAATCGTAGGGAGTGTTGGTTTGATTTTTGTCTGCTCATTTCCAAGTAGCTTTCAAGTGGTACCATAAATCTGCACCCTTGTGCCTTCCAAACTATTCACTGATTGTCACGTTACAAATTTTATAACGCACACACACACACAGACATGGACACACTCACTGAAATCTCTCAGAAATCTCAAGTCCGGTAAGCCCTCTGTCCAAGGCAGAAGTGTCCACTCCCTGCCAGTGCTCGCCTGTGTCTCATGCCTCAGTACCCCGCCAGCTCCTCAGCCACCTCCCTCCAGCCACCTTACCCCCTTTCCTTCTGCCTCACCTGCCACCTCCACGTCCTAGCCGGTTCCCTGACACACCCCTCTGCAGCACCCACGTGACCCTGACCCTCTAAGGCCTCTCATGACCCAGCTTCTGCCTGGACAGCAGACAGGAGGAGCGGCTCTCTCACCTCTTAAGACAAATCTGGAGTATTGATTAGTACGTGCGCTGACAGTGGGCCAAGAAGCCTTGAATGAAAACTGCTTTAGGGAAGAAAATTCTTGATTTAAATCTTCTGTATGAAACTTGCCTAATCACTAGTAGAAGCAGGGACTCTTATATTACATATGGTCTTAAAATTTTATTTTGGCAGGGGCTGGGAGCAGAGAACAAGGGCTGCTTTCATATTTAGCTTATATTCTTTGTAAGTGGCATTTTGATCAAAATTCCAATATAATCAAAAAAGTTTCAATTTTCAGTCATCACCGTATTTATTTCTTCCCGTATTTTCTGCAACAAAATCCTAGAACAAAGCACAAATAAGACAGCCTAGTCTCTGGGGTGGAATCGGGGCTGGGGAGGCATGGAGACGCCCACAGAGCCCGGGCCCCCTGCTGCGGCTCCACGGTGCTGTCCGTGTCCCCGCTGATGGTCAGCCCTGCAAACTGGCCTTTCTGAAAGAGATGAGCCAAGGTGCCGCCTCCAGGCACACGCAGCACGCAACGGGGGTGGCATTTATTGTGGGAGCGTAAGAAGCGCAACTGCGCTTTCTCTCCGCCGGTGACTTTGTGGTGTACAGCCTCTTCCGCCACGTAGTAAATCCTGGAGGAATTCAGTGGTCTCTGAGCTAACAGAAGCGGCAGGAACATCCATAACAAGACAAAAACTGCTTTTACAACAAGCGCTCTTAGATTCTCAACTACTCATTTGTTGAATATGTGTTTGCAAGGGGCAAGAGCCACAACCCTCCTCAGACCTTTGAAATACAGTGATTTGTATTATATAATATCAATTTATAAAAACAACTCTCTTCGCATATCTAGAGCTGGACTAACTTAATGTTTTAATTTCCTTGACTCTGAAAAACTGGTCAACACTGCCTCCCTCCCGAGCCAGGGCCTGCACCCAATCGTGTGTTTTTAACCCCAACACCTAGAACCTCCGGCCAACAGACATCCCCCACGTATCCTGAATGAAGGAACTGGAATGTTCCTCGTAAGAGTCTCCCAGGGCTGCTGGGACACGTTCCCACAACCCGGGAGACCACAACACAGAATCCATTGTCTTGGGGCTCGGGAGGTCAGAAGCCTGAGGTCACGGGGCCGCGGGCCAGGCCCCTCGGAGCCCACTGGGGACACTCCAGCCCCCCACGGTGACCAGCCACCTCTGCACACCTTGGCTTGACGCTGCGGCCTTCAGTCTCTGCCGCCACTGTCACATGACGTTGTCCCTCTGTCTGTCTGTGACCCATTCTCCCCTTCTTATAAGGACACCAGCTGCATTGAATTAGGACCCACTCTAATCCAGTTTGGCCTCATCTTGACAAATCCTATCTTCGGAGACCTCTTTCTTGCATCGGAAGGCACCGGGAATCGAACCCAGGTCTCTGGCATGGCAGGTGAGAACTCTGCCACTGCACCACCATGCCCGCCCCCTTATTTCTAAATAAGGCAACATTCTGAGGCACTGGGGGTTAGGGCCTCCACGTTTTTGTTAGCCAGCAATTTACAGGTCACCCCAGCCATTCTGGAACGGTGGAGCATTTCCACATGATGGCGTGTGTGACATGGGGGTGGAAGCGTGAGCTCAGCGCTGTCAGGTGCACTGCAGGCACTGGCCAGGGGACACGGGCCGTACCAACCCTCCACCAGAAGCACTGTGCCTTCCATCTCTTAATTGAGGCACACTGGATGGGAGGAATCTGCAGCCCTTAGTTTCTGATTTATACCCACCAAGCAATAATTTGAAAATAATTTAACTTCCCTGGTAATTTTCCATTTTAGTGGGAGATGCATAAATTTGTTGATTCAAGCACAGTGGTCTTTCTTGTTAATTTTACTTCTCATTGTATTATTCATAAATTAGAATGATTTCTAATGACTAAGTCTCCTGTGAATTTGATTAGAATGAACCCTGTAGATCTTTGATGCACTGACAAGAATGACCTTTTGGCCCTGCAAGCAGGGAGAAAGAGTACAGCTTCTGGACGGAAGAAGAACTCAACTCTTATGACTTGATGCATGAACTTAGGTAAATGACAATTTTTCTAAGCTCCCATTTCATGCCTTCCTATGATGAAAACGTGCCCAATCCGTGAGGGTAAGATGTGCTGTCATAAGCAAGTACCTGTGGGGTCTCAGTAAGAACAGTAAATGCCATGCCCTTCTCTTCTTCTCTGCAAAGCAGGATGACCAGACAGGCTAGTACCTGGTGGACCCGAAATGCTGCTGCCTGCCAGTGAGCCCAGTTCAATCCATCGCCACCCAGATGGCACCTTGACCCTGGGCTTCTGAACTGGGTTGTCCTAGGAGTCACAGTGGAGTTGGCATGGCTTCCCACGTCCACCCCGCTTCATCTAGTTCAGACGCTGAGGGCTGCCCTCAGCCTGCAGTCCGCCCTGTCTGCTAATTCTTTCCCTGCTGGGAGATGGATCTGGAAACAGTCCCTTTGCCCTAAGCCTTCCATGCGCGTCTGCCAGGAGAGCCGTCATCTTGAAGGCTGGTCCTGGTGGCACCGCCTGCTTGTGCCCAAGGCCAACCCATCAACTTCTCTCTAATTTCCCTTCTGCATCTCGAGTCCCAGCTCACCTGAAGGCAGGCACCACAGCACGTGTATCACTGTGTACATTATCATACTTCACTTTCCTTTTTTAATCTATTTAATAGACCAGAAAATGTCTTATTTTCATGATATAGCGACTTTGCTTTTTTAGATTAATTTGAGTAGGAGAGAAAACAGATGGTTTGTATATACTGAGAGAGACAAATATGGAAGAGATTAGCATTAAAAAGGTTTGGTAACAGTGTTGACTTGTAGTTAAAAAAAATTATCTTGTCAAGGCTATTCTTGTCAAACAAAATTATAAAGGATTTAGGATTTTGGAGTGTTTGAATTCAGCCTGGATGGAGATAAAAATCTCCAAGGGTTGCTTCCCCAGGAAGAAGGTATATATCATTGATTGTGATTCCAGTCAAAACAAGCTTCATTTTTAAGCAGTTCTAGGTCCCTGTTTGCTTCTAAGCACTCTCTCTGCCCCTGGTTGCTTATATCCAACCAGACAGAAAATACTGATATGGACAAAAATTAGATCAGTAAAAATCGTGCCACTCAAATGTGCACATGAACGATAAGTTTTTCTTAATCATGTATGATTGGAGGGCCCGTGTATTTTCTGATATGTATCTCAGTGAGTCACTTAGCCCACCAGCACACAAGGCATTCCAGCAATTAAGAATTTTTATAAAATAAGTTAAACAATATATTATTTATCCTGAAATGCATCTGTTTTAAGTTTACAGCTCTATGAGATTCAGAAATGTCTCTGTTCGTGTAATCGCCACAGCAATCACGATTTAGGACGTTTCACCCCCACATCTCCCTCATGCCCCATTTCAGTAAAACCTCCCATCCCCACCAATTCAGCCTCAGGGATGACTTCTTTGCTTTCTGCTACTGTAGATTAGATTTGTCTTTTCTAGATTTTCATACAAATGGAATTCCATGGTGTGTACCCTCAGTGCTTGCCTTTTTTCCCTCATCGTGGTGGTTTGGGGACTTAGGCGTGTTTTGCGTACATTAGCATTTGTGTCCTTTTACTGCTGGGTAGTATCCCACTGTGTGGCTATGCCACAGTTTTTCCCCCATTCACCTGTTTATGGACATTTGGGTTATTTAGAGTCAGAGGCCATTCTGCGTAAAGCTGATATTCATGACTACGTTTTTGCAGACATTGGTTTTATTTCTCATGGGTAAGTAAATATCTAGGAGAAAAATTGCTGGGTCCTATGGCAGGTAACCTTAAAGAAACCATTCAGCTGGTTTTTAAAGTGTTGACATCATTTTACATTCCTTCAGAAATGTATGCAAATTCTGGCTGCTCTAAATCCTCCACAGCAGTCTTAGTTTCAGGCCCTCAGATGGGTGTGGGGTGGCATCTCACTGCAGTTTTATTTTGCATTTCCCTGATGGCTTATGGCCATTTGCATATCTTCTTCTGAAAAGTGCCTGTTAAAATCTTTTGTACTTATTTGATGTTTGTCTCCTTTAAATCATAGGAGTTGTTTACATATTTTGTATTCCAGTCTTTTCCCAGACTTGGGTATGGCAAATCTTTCCTCTTGATCTGGGTATTGCCTGCTCGTTTTCTTAATACTGCCTTTTGAAAAGCAGTGGTAAGTTGAGGGAAGCCTAATTTCTCACGCTATTATTTTATGCTTTGTGCTTTTTGCTCTGACTTCTATCTTCTCAGCTCATCAAGGCTACTGGGGGTGGTTCTGTTTGCCTTCCTCAGCTCTGCTTTTGGGGGCTTGATATCGGTCCCAGAGAAAAAGGTCCAGTCATAGAGCTCGCTTGGTTTGTCTTCTTCCTTGCAGGGATTGCAGCATGGTGGTACCTGTACATCTAACACCTGAAAATGGTTGTTTCGTAGATATTTGTCAGTTTCCATTTTTATGGCAGGAGGTTGAGTCTAGAGTCTGTTACTCCATCATGCCTAAAATTAGGTTTATAAAATGTTTTATTTTCATGCCTTTCCTGCATTCTAAATTTTTCATTGTCATCTTCATTTTGGGAAAGTCTTAAACATCTTAAACAGCAATTCAGTGAGGACAGCAAAAATTCCACAAGAATCTAGTTGAGATCAATTACTTTAAATTGCTAAACATAAATTCTTCCAAACTAGATCAGTTTTAGTTCAAACATGGTGAACTACAAGTCCTTTGGTGAAGAACACGTCTTTTTTGTCTTCTGTATATATTCTTTAGAAACCTGAATTGGCTCTAAGAAATCTAAACACATTTCTAAGCTTGAAGACTGCAGACATTTTTCCTGTGGTCATCACTTTTGTTTATCCAGGAGTTCAATTGCCCACGAAAACACCAGCTGTTCTATATATATATATTTTTTACTTTTAGACATGCCAGTTTACCACGTAGAAACCTGTAGCTTAGACCAAAGTTTTTATTTAGCTACTTGGTGTTTTCATTTCATGAAGTGTAAGTACATGAAGTCTATTTTTGTTTCTTTTGTGTTAGAAATAACAGTCATCTTCAGGTACATAATTATTTCTCAAGCCTGAAGGTAAGGAAGACACCCACTAAAATTCAAAGATGTTTGCGCCCTCAGTATCTAGGGAGAATTAAAACCTGAGACAATTCATTTCCCACCCAGGCTGTCTAGAGCACATCTGCCAATTCCATTTTGGCTGTTAGTTTGTTCCAAAGTAAAGTATTTGGTTTATATAATTGAAAGGCAAGCTTACCCGTTATATCTTTCAGCTCTACATGGCATGGATTTATTGATTTATTTATTTATCTAACCTAAATTTTCAGTGCTAAACGTAAAATCTAGGCCTTCTGGAGAATGGACCAAAGAATGTTGAGTAACTTTCTTTTACTCAAAGTGTTTTGTTGCTGCTCAGCCACTTGCCCAGACACAGACATACATGATAGGGTAACTTAATGGGCATATTATACCACCATTTTCATTATCAATACTGGCAAAGTCAAGGACACAGTCCTGTTATGAACTCATTCATTCATTTATTCACTCGACAAACACGTACTGAGTCATTCACTCTGATACAGTGATGAAATGAAATGAATATGAAAGCCTGGGGTGCCAAGGCAGACCCAAACAATCAACATACCAGCACGAAAGGAATAATTACAAAATGCACTGTGTTCTGAAGGAAACAAAAACATTTGACAGAGATTAACAGGGACCAGAAAGAAAGATTATTTGGTAGACTTGTCAGGAAGGACTCACAAGGTGGCATGGAATCTGAGACAGAAAGAATTAGAAGTAAATTATGCAAAGAGATAGGACTTACTGGCAGAGGAAAGTGTATGTGTGAGGGACAGAAAGACTTGGCACTTCAAGCAACCAAAAGAAAGCACATGAATTGACTCTATGAGCAATTGGGAAAGCAATTGAAAGAGTAAGCAGCTAGCACTTGATTTCCGGCCTTTTGATCAAAGTCAGATGGCAGGATTTTATTATCAATGTACAGAAAATCCCAGGAAGTATTAAGTCAGTGAGTGACATAAGATCGTTTCTGTCATGAAAAGATAGAGTGTGGAGAATGGATTGGGAGAGGAAGAGAGCCAAAGAATAAAGCACGGAGGCAGTGGTTGTAACAGTCCATGTGTGAAGGGATGGTGCAGATACAGAAGTAGTTAGAACTGAGAGGTATTTTGCTTACAGGAGAGCCTAGCTGTGCTGCTAAGGTAGTAACGCGCATGTATTTGCCTGATGCTGTATGTGAGGGGAAGTGGGAACAGCGGCGATAGCACTTCCTGGGAAAGGAGAGGAGGGAATGGGAGGAGACACAGATGCCATTCATGTGTTTAGACTGAACTGCTATGTAGAAAGTGGTACCAAATATTGAAATGGTGAAGATTGGGAAGGAAATGATGACTGGTCCTTACTCTGTTTTTCAGACTAGTTCAAAGCAAGATCAACATAACAACTGAAATCCGGATATATCAGTGCCTCCTCACTTTTTTATAATCACTAATATGATGGCATATTTGCATTTCTTAGAGTCATTTTGGAAAGAAAAACCAACAAATGCAATGAATATGGTTAGGACTTCAGTTAGAGTCATAGCTTTGCCTGACCAATAGATGCCGGAATGCAACACACCAGAGATGGATTGGCTTTTCATAAAAGGGGATTTATTTTGTTAGTTCTTCAGAGGAAAGGCAGCTAACTTTCCACTGAGGTTCTTTCTTACGTGGGAAGGCACAGGATGGTCTCTGCTGGCCTTCTCTCCAGGACCCTGAGTTCCAACAACTTTCCCTGGGGTGATTCCTTTCTGCATCTCCAAAGGCCTGGGCTGAGCTGTGAATGCTGAGGTGAGGAATGCCAAGCTGCTTAGGCTGTGCTACATTGAGTCTCTCATTTAAGCACTAGCCAATTAAGTCAAACGTCATTCATTGCAGCAGGCACACCTCCTAGCTGACTGCAGATGTAATCAGCAACAGATGAGGTTCACGTACCATTGGCTCATGTCTGCAGCCACAAAACTAGGTGCCTTCACCTGGCCAAGTTGACAACTGAATCTAACTACCACAATCAGTGTCTCCTCACATTTTTATAATCACTAATATGATGGCACATTTGCATTTCTTAGAGTCATTTTAGAAAGAAAAACCAACAAATGCAATGAATATGGTTAGGACTTCAGTTAGAGTCATAGCTTCGCCTGACCAATCTTCTAGCTATTTTTTTTCATGAACATATGACCTCTTCTCAAGTACTCTATGACCCTCCAAATGTTTCCACATGTTAAAACTAACTCTCAACACATCAGAAAAGTCTAAGGCATTTTATTGGAGGAAAGGGTTCACTGTTTAAGTCTTAAGATCTTCCTTTGTTTATAAACTTTGGTATAAGAAAAAACATCCTGAGCGATAAAGATTTAAGAATTACAATGGTCTACCTGAGAAAGTTTGGAAACAGCCTCCTAAAAGAAGTTTCCATGTGTAAGACAGCAGGTGCATTCCACCGGTGGCAGAACTGACAGCAAGTATTTCTCCTTCCAAACACGGTATATACTGTTAATTTCTAACACAGTAACTATATGCTGGCCAATGGCTCATTCATATATAGAAATCTTAACATAAATGGCATATACATGCAGTGACATACTTCATTAATTAAATTTATTTATATATGTCTCTTGCCTCCATTATCTCACCTTCCCAGTTCCTGGACACTCGTATCAGGTCAACTGATTTAGGACTCAAAGAAGGCATCCCTTTCTCCCGGAATCATCCCTAGTGCCCTCCCTTCTCAACACCTCGTCTGAGCTAGATGTCCCTTTTCTATGCTTTGGGAACACCCAGTTTTCATTTTACAATTAGAGTATTTGCAGACTGTATGTAACTGTTGCTTAACTAGATTATGTGTTTGAAAGCAGGGATCAATTTCATATTTCCAGCACCTGGTCATTTGTTGGCACAAAATAAATGTATGTCACATGTTAAATGAGTACCTTATCTAATAGTATAGAGTTTTGTTCTTGCATTATATAACTCCATTTGTCATTTACAAAGATGCCATATATAAGCGCTTGGACAAAGACAGTAACAGCTTCATTATATTCAGGTTCCGTCACACTCCCTCGCTGTGATAGGAAAGCTGTGGTGGGAGTGGGGGAGGGGCTGGGAGGGGACGGGAAGAGCACCCATCAACAAGTTTCAGCAGGCAGATCGCAGGCCATAATTAATGAGCTATTACTCTTGCCAATATATGCAAGATGATTCTTTAACAAGGGCATCCTATTGGCATGAATTCAAATTGAATTTTGTCATCTCAGGTTCATTTAGCTACTTAAACTTGCAAAATCAGTTCTGAGAGAGTTACAAGTCACCAGGGTTTATGTTAATCTGATAAGGAGATGTTTTCTTAGAATTGGGATCCTGTGGGGGTTTTCTTAATACTTTAATAATTGCAGCAAAGGTGACCTGTTGCTTTTCACTTCTCATACTAATGTTCTTATCGGAACTTTAGAAAAAATAAATGATAAGGCAAAAATATTCTATATCAGATAGCAGATTAATAGAATAACTAATTTTCCCAATAGTTCTGTTTCTGACAAAGGCTTTACCGTACTGAGAGTGCATTTACTTGAGCAGGGGAGATTTCCTGAACCCATAACCACCTAAATGGTGCCTCAACTGCATTCATCCTCCAATCATTCGTTGGGCAGTTAATATGCGCCTGACAATTGGAATGTAGGAGAGTCAGCAAAAAGTAATGCGGTTCTTCCTCCTTAGACTCACCTCACGTGCACAAGACCTTTTTTTGACATTCCCTCCTCTAGTCTTCCTTTTTGATGTTTTAATCACATGCTCAGAACGGACCACCTTGCCCCACGCGGGAGGGCGCCTTCTGAAAGAATAATGCAAGCCCATCTACCAGCTAGAACAAATCTTAATACTGTTCCACATTTGCACCAGGGTTTTGTTTAAAGAAATTAAATATTATAGATCCTATTAACTCCCTTTTGATCTAGGGAAGTCACAAGATACAAGATAACTGTACAAAACCCTACTAATTTCAATATACTTGCAATGAACATGCAGACACCAAAATTTAAAATACAATACCATTTACAGTCACTTAGAGAATGAAATTCTTAGCATGAATCTAAAAAGACAGTTACAGGACTTATGCTGAAAACTGCATAACGCTGATGAAAGAGAGCAAAGAAGAGGCAAATGAATGGAAGAATGCGGTTCCCATGTCTAAAACGGATATAGGAACAACAACAATTCTCAAATTGATACGCAAGTTAAATGCAATTCCCATTGAATTTCAGTAAGATTTTTAATACAATATGCAAGAATTACTCTAACATTTATATGAAAAGGGAAAGGAACTAGAATAGTGAAAGTACTTTTGAGAAAGAACAAAATGAGAGGCATCAGTTTTACTGAACCAGACAAGACTGCAGGTATTGGGGGAAACAGTCAGCTAGACCAGTGGGAACGAACAGAGAACCCAGGGACAGACCCACACAGAAATGCCCAGCTGATTTTAGACAAAGCGCCACAGCTATTAAATGCAGGGAACATAGCCTTCTACAAATGGTGTTGGAGCAATAAAACGAACCATATGCCAAATCTCAAACTTTACACAAAAGTGAACTCAATGGCAGTGTGATGGTGGCTCAGTGGCAGAGTTCTCGTCTGCCATGCCGGAGACCCTGGTTTGTTTCCCGGTGCCTGCTCATGCCAAAAAAAACACTTCAAAATGGATCATGGACTTGAATATGAAGTGAAAAATGATGAACTGCTTAGAGAAAATAGAGGAGGAAAATCTGCAAGATGTTGATCTTGGTCAAGCATTCTTGCACTTGACACCAAAAGCACAGCCATTAAAAACTGGATACATTGGACTTCATCCAAATAAAACCATGTGAAGAGGATGAAAGGCAATCTACAGAGCTGGAGAAAATATTTGCAAACGGCAACTCCAGCAAAGCTCTGCTATCTAGGGAACTGGAAGGACTCTCAAACCTCCACGATGACAAAACAACCCAAATAGGAAACTAGCAGGAGACACGAACTAAAGACGATGCGCAGGTGGCTACAAGCACATGGAAGGGCTCAATGTCATTAGTCGTAAGGGAAATGCACATCCATACTACAATAGGATAGCGCTGCACACCAATCGGAAGGCAAATTTTAAAATGGTAACAGCTAGGGGGCGGGCCACGGTGGCTGAGCAGGCAGAGTTCTTGCCGCCACGCTGGAGACCCAGGCCCAATTCCTGGTGCCTGCCCAGGAAAAAGAAATAGCGACAGCACTAAATGCTGGTGAGGCTGTAGAGAGACTGGGTCACTCAAACCTTGCCGGTGGGAAAGTAACATGGTCCAGCCCCTCTCGCTGGAAAGCAATTTGTGAGTTGTTTATCAAACTAAAAATGCAACTACCAGCAATTGTATTCTGAGCATTTATCCCTGAGGAATGAAAACCTTTGCTCATCAAAAAACCAGTCTGTCGATGTTCACAGCAGCTTTATTTGTGATATCCCCGAACTGGAAATAATCTAGATGCCCTGCAGCAGGTGAACGGCTAAACAAGCTGTGGACGTCGTATCACGGAGAATCCACAGCAGTAAAGAGGCCTGTGCCATCGGTGCACGTGGCATCCAGGGTGAATCTCCTGATAGTCATGCTGAGTGGAAAAGCCAACCCCCAAAGGCTACATATTACACGAGTCCAGTTATAGAACATTCTGGAGCTGACACATCTGTACAAGTGTGAACAGATTAGTGCTCTCCAGGGTTAGGGACGAGGACAAGGACCCAGGTAGCAGGTGCCACTTTAGAAGGTCACCGGAGGGAGCCTTGTGGGGGCGGGAGGTTCTTTTCCTGGAGTGCGCCCCGGCAGTCCCCCAGCAGTCCCCTGGCTCTACCCTGGCTCTACCCTGGCACTGCCCTCCTCTGTCCTGGTGCTGGGCGACACTGGGCACAGCGCGCCTGGGCCCCTCTGGAGGTCTTCTTACAGCGACATGAAAATCTACACTTAGTTCAAAATAAAAAGTCCAATTCCAAATAGAAGTTTTATATCCTTTATTTTCTCTGTAAGCATCCTAAAAATACCTAATATTGTCAGTAGTGAATTCACATTCTGATCTCTTTTCTTGTTAGTTTTCCTTATTATTAGAGTTTTTCACATATTTTGGAACTTTGCTCTATACACTCAGGTTGCATGGAAGATACGTGTTTGCGCGCGCTCTCTCACTCTCTCTCTCTCCCCCTCTCCTTCTCTCCTTTCCCTTTTCCTCTCCCTTACCCCTGTCTGTCTCCCTCTCCTCTCATCTGGCCCCTTGGTGTCCCCTCTCCCCAGCCTCGCTCCCCTGCCGCGCACACCACACGTCTGAGCTCACCCTTCCCTGCCTAGAAGTGTTTGCATGGCTGCCACCCTGCATTCGGGCTCCTCATCTGGAAAAATTCTCCGCAACGGTGGCCTGGGGTCGCGCTCTGTGACACGAGGGAGGGGCTGAGGCGTGGTGGGTGGGCTTCGGCCATGGGTCAGGAGCCTCCGCCTGCCCCGGCCACCTCCTCGGTTCCTCGCCGCGGAAGGCAGTTTAGCAGGACTTAATCACTCTGGTTTCAGGACTCCGAGGGCTGACCCTGGGCCCCGGCTTCCCACCGGGTGGGGAGCGCGGCCTCTCCGCGGCAGGCGGGACCCGTGTCCACCACCCTTCCTTCCGCTCCAGGGCGCGGCTGCGGGTATCTGCGGCTTCCCGGTGAGTACGTCCACGCAGTTTCTGCTTCCTGGAGACGTCTGTCTTGCTTGTGAGCCTTTATATATTTTTGGTTTCCGATTTTTCTGTATATCTATCAGAGCTGTGGGTTTGGAGCATCAGCTCAATGGATACAGTGGACAGTGCCACCGTGACCCCAAGCTTTTCACCTGCATTTTTATTTAAGGTGCATTGGAGAATGGATCTTACTGAAAGGAAGGCAAATGGTTACCAAATGAAAGGGACAATTCTTGACTGTATCACACGTGCCAAAGATAAATTTTCTGGGGACAATTATATATATATTTATTTTTTGCATGGGCAGGCACCGGGAACCAAACCTGGGTCTCTGGCATGGCAGGCGAGAACTCTGCCACTGAGCCACCATTGCACCACCCCGCGGACAATTATATTTTTTTAACGTGTTAAAGGTGTGAAATATCCTTGCAATTAAGTATCAAATTTATTCACAACTATCTGCCAAACTTACGAAATAGTCCCTTTCTCCTATCCTGTCAACCAATAAATTGATAACAATTAATGTAGATAAACATTAAAAAAACTGAAAGCAGCTGCAGGAGGAAGCCTGCTTTCACCACATAAACAAGGTGTCAGAGCACAGCAGCAAAAGGACCCTCTCCCTGCTAACTCCACACACGCTCCATCCTTGTTCCATAATTTAAAGGAACTGCTGCCACTGAACAGAAGAACAACTTGGGGAAATTAATTGCCAATTTGCAGAATATCTTCAGAAAGCACACCAAAATGAGAAATGGAGTATTCGGTCTTGTTTGCACCTTCATTTGTATTTCCCTTATTTTAAATTACATTCTTAGCTGAGAGCAATAACATACCTCGTTAATCCTTTCTCCTGCCCGTGCCCTGAGATTCTGCACCATCTCGTCTCTGTCTGTGCTGCACAAAGGAAGATTTCGCTCCTTTCAGCTCCTGTAATAAGAGTGGACAGTCAACCCAGATAATTCAGAACAAATGTTCCTCTAAGGAATGATGCATCTTGCTTATTATCCATATTAATCACATCAACTCGATAATGGCCGCATTCCACTTTGTCCTGGGTGGTGTCCAGGCAATCATAATGTTTTATTATTATTCCACGTAAACGCTCTGTTACCTGATGACTTTGTCTGCCACAGCACAGAGTAAGCACTGTTCGCTTAAAGAATTAGCAAGCTCGGAATCTGGGCACAGTTTTCGAGGATATGGATTCCACATCCCAGGAATTAATAAGCAAGTAAGACAAGTTTGATAAGCAGCAATTATTTTTTCTCTACTATTTTTTTTCCCTATGACCAAATCAATAAAAACAAAAGAATGGAGACGAATTGCACGTATTCCTAGTTGAAAATCTTCTCTTTAATTCAGGATTCCTCAGCCTCAGCACTTTCTGTTTTAGGCTGGGCACTGTTTGGTTTGAGGGCTGTCTGGCTACTATAGGATGTTTAGCAGCATCTTTGGCCCCTGCTCCCATTTGGGACACCCAAAAATATGTCCAGAGATGACCAATATCCCCTGAAAGAAAAATCGCCCATGCTCCTCATTGAGAAGCATTTGATATTTTTCAGGAGGTTATCAGTGTGTTTTTCATTTTCCAACCCTTCAATTCACTGTTATAAATACGACCTTAGAATTTGTCTTTGCAGCCCCAGGCCACCCTTAGAACATGACTTTTCCTTCCTAGCCTAGCCATGGGTAGTGACTGTTGAAATTTAATAATCTGAGACATCATCCGGCTGTCTGTTCTGTCTCCCACTCCACTCCCAACCATCCTCAGAAAGAACAACAGAGAACTGCCATTCGCCCAGGGATTAAGGAGGGAATTGCCCACTCACAGCAACTCAGGCTGCAAAGTTATCTGCAGAGATCCAAAACCAATTGCCTTCATTGCTAGAACTTCATTGATACTGGATCTGAAATAAGCAATTTGGCTCGTGTGACCAGTTTACTTAAACCATGCATACTTCAAGAGTCTCTGGATGCATAAACGCTCCATGTTGCTAATAAATCCATGCACCAGCTATTCATACAAAATTCTATGCTAGTTCATTACAAATCAACCATTATATAAATGTTTTAGAGCCAAAACAAATCCCTGCAACGCACAATGCTTTTCTTGCCTCTGTTATAGAGGACTGACACAGCTTCTAAAAGCAGGCTGAGGGTGGGCTGTGGTGGCTCAGCAGGTAAGAGTGCTTGCCTGCCATGCCCGAGGACCCGGGTTCGATTCCTGGTGCCTGCCCATGTAAAAGCAGGCTGAGTGCTGTGGCTTTCACAAAAACCCCAGGGCTGCTTTTGTGCACCTATTTTTTAGGGTTCTTAAAAAAATCCTGATATGTGACACAATTTCATGTGATTTGCACATCAGTATCCGTAGATTGGCTCTGCAGCTCTCTTCCCAGTGCTTTGAAGTAATTTCTAAGGTGTGCAGGAAGAGTCCAGAAGCACCGCCTGTAAGGGCTGGAATGACTCACGAAGAATTAAATACAAGCCTGCAGGAGTTTGGTCCTGAAGGACAGTGTTCCCACCACAAGTACGACAAGAGAAGTTTATTAGTCTTTCTAAAGAAACAGACCTGTTAGAAGTGATAAATATCTAGCACCGTATGTGGCGGGAAAAAGTCACACCTTTTTATACAGGTGTGGAAACATAAAGCATAACATTAAGAATAGAGGAGATAATTAAAGGGTTACTATTATTCATTAAATCTGCATCTTTTCATATAATACTGGGATTCAATAACAAAGACAAGTAGGCAGAGAAAGAGGGAGATCACAAATTAAGAAATATAATTAGTTAACAAATTTTTTAAAATGCACAAACTGGCTGACAAACATAGGCATGGATATTTAAACCAAGGTACCATTTTGATTTGTGTCCATTAAATTAGAAAGAATATTATAAACCAGCAATATCAGATGCTGATGAGAGCTTCTCCCTAACTTGCAGGCATTGTTAAGGCATTATTTTTTTTTTTCTGGAAAACAGTTTTGAAACTGCTTACAAAATAATTTGTAACATCCACTCAGTTTTTAAAAATGTTTTATTTTGAAATACTTTCAGGCATGCAGGCCAATTACAAAGATAATAGAAGCCCCAAATGGAGCACATCCCCTAACCCTAACCCTCCATACCCCAATTCTCAGATCCACCAGTTTTAACACTGCCACAATTGCCTTCCCCTTCTATCCATCAGTTTACCAAGCCTTCTATCTATCTGTCTGTCTGTCTGTCTAATTATCAATTGATTTCTTGAACACCTGAGTGTGAGCTGTATCCATCATGCTCCTGAACACTTAGTACCACCATGTACATTTCTCACAAACAAGGATGTTCACTTATGCAGCCACCTCAAGTGCAGTCACGGAGTTCAAGAAATTTAACGTTGATGTAAAGCTTGCAGCCTGCATTCCAATTGTTTCATATATCCCAATAATGTCCTTTTGAGCCTTTTCTCCTCCCTTGCTAGATCCGGTCCAGGATCATCTTTGGCAATTAGTTGTCATTGTCTCTTTAGTTGCTGTTTTATTTATTACGGGAACATATATACAGCACAAACTTTCCACCTCAACCACTCCCAGTGGTACAACTGAGTGGGGAAAACCACTGTCACCACACTGTACTGCCTTCACCGCTTTCTAACATGAACTTCCCATCTGCCCAAACAGAAACCCTGAGCCCATTTTGCACTAACTCCCTGCTCCTGTCCCCATCCCCTACCCCTGGCAGCCTGCCTTCTAATATCTGTCTCCAGGCGCTTACATCTTGCCCAATATTTTCTTTGTAATGCCTAAATTTAACACCCTAAATCTGTTAACAATGTTGTTTACTCTGAGACCAACTTAACTTCAATAGTGTACAAACTAGGTCCTATTCTCCTCTGAATCCCCACTTTATGGAGTTCTTGTCACAAATTGCATATGTATACATTATGAGTCCCAAACCACTGATTTATTATTACATTTTATGCATTTGCCTTTTAGATCCTGTACGCAGTAAAAAGTGCAATTGCAAGCCCCAAATACTGGCATTTATAATTATCCATGTTAACTTTTCTGTAGGTCTTTATTTCCTGGTGCATCTTCGATCTGTTGTCTGTTGTCCTTTCTTTTTAGCCTGTGGAGCTCTCTTTAGCTTCTCTTGAGAGGGCAGTGTAGTGGTGGTAAACACCCTCAGCTGTTGACGATCTGGGGACGTCTTAATCTCTCTCTCATTTTTGAGAGGTCGTGTGGCAGGATATGGAATTTTTAGTTAGCAGGTTTTTTCCATTTCAGCCTTTAAATATGTCCTCCATTGCCTTCTTGCCTCCATGACTTCCCATGAGAAAGTAGCACTTACTCTTACTGAGGCCCCCTTGTATGTGTGTCCTGCTTCTCTCTTGTAGCTCTCAGAATTTCTCTGTATCTTTGGCATTTGACAGTTCAGTTTACTGGTGTGGTGTGGATCTATTGGATCAATCCTGTTTGGGTTCCTTGAGTGTCCTGGATGTGTATATACATGTCTTCTGTGGCCTTGGGGAAGGTTCCAGCTGTGATGTCTTTGAACATTCTCTCTGCCCCTTTCTCTCTTTCTTCTCCTCTGGAACTCCTACAATCAGTATATTGACTGATGATGTATCAAGGCTCCTCACATTCTCTTTTGTTCATACTTTTGTTCACACTTTCTTCCTTCTCCTTAGACAGAATGATTTCAATTGTCTTATCATCAAGCTCACTGATTCTTTTTTCTACCAGCTCCAATCTGCTGTTGAACAACTCTAGAACATCTTGAATTTCTGTTACTGTGGTCTTCAGCTCTGTTTGGTTTCAGTTTTGTAATTTCCATCTCTCTGTTGATGCTCTGTGTTCATCTATCGTTCCCATGATTTCCCTTGATACTTTATCCGTGTTTTCCTTTGGCTCTCTGAATACACTTAGGACCATTTTTTGAAAAAGTCTTTGTCTGGTATGCCTCAGGTCTGGTCCTCCTTTATGGTTTCTTCTTTGTCTGGGCCATCACTTCTTGCTTCTTTGTATGTTTTGTCATCTTTTGTTGAAACCTGGACATTTTGATACTTTAATGTGTTGTCCCTGAAATTCAGACTCTGAGGCATCTGTTTTTTAAGCTTATTATCCAGCTAGTGTTAGGATAGAGCTTTCTTTGAATGCTAAACCTAACAAAAAACAAACACAGAAAAAAGAAAACCCCTTTCTCAGTCCTTATGGATTGGTCTTTGCTCTCTCTCAGAGCTTATCTATAGAATGAGTTTAAAGAATGGCCCCAGGCCAAAGTATAGGGGCCTCCTTGATCCTTTCTGTGCACGGGTCTTATCTTGGGCATGCACTTGTAACCCTAGAATTCCCTCTGTTTACATGTTACCAATGTCCCCTCTTGCCTAGAAAGTGCTCTCCTTAAGCTTGGGCACTGCCCTGGGTCCCAGCAATCCTAGGCAGCCAGTTGTTGACTCTCCCGTCTTCTGTAGGAGAGTCCTGCAAGCTGCCTTCTCCAGGCAGGTGAGCTCTGGGGCAAAGAGAACCTCAGGTCGTGAACAGACAGGTGCGGCCAAGGTCTACCTGCTTCTAGCATGTACCCAACGGTTCTCTGCTCCCTTCGGAGCCTGAGTAGGAGTCTGCCTGAGAGCATGAGCCAGCTGGGCCAGCTAGCCGGGTGGGGTCAGCTAGCTGGTTTCCACTACTTTCAATAGCCTTTTCCTTGATTCGTCAATCACCCAGTTACTGTAATCCTTTACTTGTTTCCTGGAGCTTTGACAAAGATGTTTCTGACAGTTCTTGCTGGTTGTTCAAAGCTGTGGGGGACAGAGCCCTAAAGCGTCTCGCTCTGCCATCGCGATTGGGACATAGCCCTCCATTCTGTTTTTAAATGCACACATAACACAATCTAACAATTTTACAGCAATAAAATTTATCTTAGAGAATATTTTCCTAAAAGCATTTTTTTTTAGTCAAAGGTACATTTATCTTTTAACTGTATTGCCAAACCATTTCTTTAAAACATCATAGCAATTTATTTATCAATAATCACATCTATAAATTTATATTAAGGGAACACAATTTAAGCTATGGAAAAACAATATTAATGATTATACAAATCACTATCATTTATCAAAAACAATCGGAAGCAAGGCAAGTTTCCTGCAATAGGAAATGGTTATGTAAATTATGGAATACCAACTTGATGAAATATAATAGAGCCATTAAAATATACTTGCGAAATATATATATATATATCAAGTGCATATGACATGCACAAGTAAAAAGCAAAATACAAAATATGCAGCTGTAATTAAAATAAGGAGTATTTAGAATAAGATGCATGGGAGAGTTGAAAGTGACTTCCCGGCACGGATGTATGCCCTCTGACGGTTCTCAGATCTGGAGTGGAGGCCAGACGTGGCGCAGGGAGGGGTGCCGACTGTTGGCATCTGGGAGTCTCGGTCCTGTGAAGGTAGACTGACATATTTTCACTTGCTTTGCTGAGTATTTCAGGACTGAGGAAGTAACAGAGGGAATGACTCACTTACTCTCTGGCAGGGAATAATACATTAAGTGCCTTAAATTTTGCAAAGCAAGCTCCTTCACGTTTAACATTTCATCTCAGTTTTGACCACTTCCAATAGGGAATCACTAGTTGAGGGCCTACAAGCAATAGAAACCTTGGGGGAGATGTCTATGCCATCTTAGGGGTCAAGATAGTCAAGGAAGGGAAAACGTGATTGTAAAAATATATATTCTGCCAGACTTTGCCTAAAAGCTCAGAATGATCTGGAAGACAAGAGGACATGGTGAGAGTGAAAAAGAGACTATATCTTGCGAGGCTTGGGGATCCCACAAAGCTAAGTTCTGATGACATAATTTTCACGAGGAAGAGAGATGAGGACATTAAAAAACCGCTGTGACTGAGTATGCTGGCTGATGTATTTGGAATTTTTAAGTACACTGACAAATGGGAGAAGGAGGGACACAGTCAAGGATGAGAAAAGGGAGACAGAAGGGAATTCATTTAGTAAGATATTATCCTTTATTTCCCAGACCTTGCACCACCCTCCCAAAATAAAAGATATTATCCTATTGTGAGCTGATGTCTGTATAACACTAAGGATATAAAGCAATAAAAAGACATGGAGAAAGGAAGGTGTCTTGGATCCTGTGACATAATTTTGGCATATAGCAGTCAGAAAGCAGCTTTTCTCAACTCCTTTCTTTCTTTGTTGTCCTCCCCTCCCCTCCCCACCCCTCCTCTCCCCTCGCTTCCTTCCTTCCTTCCATCCATCTTTTCTATCAAGAGGAATACATTTCAAAAAAGTGAGACAAATCTACTCAGGAAAGAAGTGAAGCCCAGGATGAGATGAGAAGTAACAGGGCATCTGAGTACTTGTTTTCCCTGCAGCACATTCTGGAGACAGCACACGCACATCCCTGCAAGTTTGTTAGAAGCAGGGACTCGAGTCTCACCCTAGAACTCTAAATTAGAATCTGTACCTTAACAAGATCCCTGGGTGAGTCATATTTTTAGAAGCGCTGGCCTAAAGGATTTATCTCCAGACTCCGATGAAATTAAGTAACTTACAGCTGTGATTACTTAAACATCACAAACCTTTTTGAGAACACAGGATCAGCCTAGAGATGGGAAAACGTCCCTATTTACCAAGAAATGTGCATTCCAAAAACTACAGATTAATGATATTTTATGAACACATAGAAAGGCAAATTGTGGGCATTTAAAATGATATGACCTATCTGGAAAGCAATTTGGCAATCGATGTGTTTTATTTAAGATAATACCAGTAATCCATTTCGAGGAAACTATCCAAAGAAAATATTATGACTTGAAAAACAAGCAGAAACCTTTTATGCTCAGAGAGAGTCATTGCATATTGTCAAAATCATGAAAATTTGGAAGACCCTGACTGTTCATCAGCAGGGAAATTATTAAGTAAATTATAGTGTGTACCCGTGTGATAGTTACAGTCGTTATTAATGTAGGAAAAATATTTTAATGCATATGTTAACATGTCAAGATACGGGGAGGTGCAACGGTGGTGCAGCGACAGAATTCTCCCCTGCCATGCCAGAGACACGAGTTTGATTCCTGGTCCATGCATTTCCGAAAAAACAAGCGAACAGAAATTCAACAAATGGTGCTGCAATAACAGAATAGTTAAATGGAAAAAGAATGAAATGTGACCCTGGAGGATACCAAAAAACAAAAAAACTGCCGAGGTAAAATAAAAGTAGGAAATATATTTGCCTGCGCTATGAAGTAAAATACTTTTTAGTATTTTCTAGAAATAACTATCACAATTAGAGAAAAAATAAACCACTTAAAAATGTATGGAACATTTGCATAAAAGCCTGAAAATATACTGAAATGTTGCCAGTTGTTTTTTCCCTCTATATATAATGAGATGATGATAATTAAGATAAACTATATATTTCTCTTTCACATGTGTTTATAAAATATCTAGTCAATTTAAATATTTAAAAATAATCATTTATAACCAAGAAAATCCCTTTTAAAAGGAAGACATAATAATATACACAAATGATCCCAGATACTTAACAGTTGTGTAAGCATTTTTAAAATGGTATTTGAGGGGAACTCATTACTTAACAGTGTTTATTTTGGCACCATATCAGGATCAACAAATCCTTGTGCACCAGTGGATACCCACGAAGGCTGCCGTGATCAGAGGAGCATGTAAGGCAAAGAACATTTTAAATGATTAAAGGAACTTGTCCAAAAAGTATTGATAAATCGATTCATGTCAAACTGAAAGGATATTTTTCATGTTATGCCAAATGGTTTTGTCTTGTTAGAAGTTTTTCTTGGATAAAAGAGAGGCAAGTTTAGCTTACATGGTTGCGAATCAAAACAGGGAAATACAAAGCTTCGAGGCTCTGTGACAGAGCTGAGCCGTCAAAAACATCTTGAATTAATGGGACAAAAATATATAGAAACATGTCCTAATATAAAGGAAAACTTTAGTATAAAATAAAAGAAGAATCAGGGTGCATGGGCGGTTCCGTGGTAGAATGCTTGCCTTCCATGCAGGAGACCCGGGTTCAGTTCCCGGACCAGGCACCCCTCCAAAAATAAAAGAAAATGAAATAAAAAAAGAATCATAAACCAACTAGAATAACTGTATTAGTCAAGAAATGATATCGGAGAAAACAGCTATTTGGAAGAAAATATCAAATTAGGTCCTAATCATATACTATATCACTCAATGAATTGAAGATCATGTAAATGGGTAGATTTAAAAATGAAAATAAAGAAAATTTAGGTGACGCTCTGCTTTTTAAAAGCAAGAACCATCTGCAAAGGAAGAGAACAACCATTTTTATCTACTTAAAAGTTAAAATCCTCAATGTCAAAAACTGTCGCAGGCTGGAATGGGAAAGAGACTGCAGCACTACAATTTGGCCTGGGCTAATGTCTTTAATATACAAAGAACTCTCGAGTAACACTAAGATCCCGGGTAGGCTAAGCAAAGGACACACGTACGTAACACAAATAAGAAGTAGAAATGACTATGGAAAAATCAAGCTCAGTAAAATTCAAAGGAATGCAAATTAAAGTGGGTAACCATGATTTCTTCATATGTCGTAAAAGGAAAATGTGAAAATGTGATTCAGCACTCCATTCTGGGAAAAGTACAGTGAGATGAAGTTCCAGCGAGGGTGTAAATCTTATACCCTGGCTATGAAAGTTGACAGCAGTCTAACCTTTCAAAAAAGAGAATCTGTTTTAAAAATGATCATTTTTGGCCCACCGATTCCACTTACAGGTATTTTCCCTAAGGAAATAAGCAGAGTTCCAAGCAATACACAAAGATGTTCCCACTTTTTAAAAAGTAATGATAAAAACTGAAAATAACCCAAAAATCTATGAATATCATATTGTGCAGATATTAAAGATTCTTTCAGTATATTTTTACATTTTTAATTGATATGAGAATATGCTTGTTATATATTTAAGAGACTAAAATAGGGTAGAAGTCTATGTATGATATAATCCTGTGTAGTACACAGGATTTTTCTTTTTCTTTCTCTAAAAAAAAGAAGAGCAGATTTCTCTGGATTATAGGATTTAATTTTCTTCTTTAGAAATTTCTGTTTTTCGATGAGATTATTTTTGCTGATAAAATCAGGAACAAAACAGGCTCATTAAACACAAATAATAACAAACGTAGTAACTAAAACTACGTGCCAGGAACTGGGGTGACTCGAATTTCATTTACCCCTCGCGACAACTTCTGAAGTAGTTATTATAAACCCTGTTTAACAGAGTCCTGACCGTTCTATAAAAGTTCTTTGAAACATAATTAACTGGCTTTCAAAATATTTGTTTTATTTCAAAATGTTTGCTTTATTTCTAGCTTTGGGACAAAGCTCAGCGAAATACGTGTGGAATGAATAAATTCAGCCAACGGTTCCTTCACTTGGGTGTTTTCAGGGAACGACCAGGCAGGGCGGGATGAGGGGCCTGGCTGGCACTGCTCACCCACCAGCAGCCCGGCCGCCCAAGGGGGACGGCGGGTGCCCAGGAGATGCATTTTCCTTGGAATGGGACGAATTTCCCCTGTGGTTTCTTCTACTCTGAAATTGCTTTAAAACTGTTTAAAAAACTGGAATAGAAATCTCAGTCACTATCTGCAGGTTTACTTAGCAAAATCACTCCTAAACTCTGAGCCCAGTGCCTTTTTCTCCGCATTTCAATCTTTCCATTAAAGGAAGACTTTCTTAGAAGCAGAAGGAGAACTCTTAATTCCCTTACAGAACAGGAGACAAAGACGCGACTCCCTGGCTGAATTTCACAGCTACTGCGAAAGCTTTATCTGTCAAGAGAAGAGAGGAGACTTTTCTCTTAGCATCAAAAAGAAGGAAATGCTAGGCCTTCAGTGCCTCCAGGGCCCAGGCATGGGAAAGCTGTGACGCAGCAGCTCGAGCAGGGAAAGCTGTGACGCAGCTCGAGCAGCGGCGTGGAAGGAACTGCACCCTCCCCATTTTCCAGAAACCAGCTTCATTTTGTGCCCTGAGATCCCCGTTCCAGGCTGGCAGGATAGGGCTGCCTTTGTGAGACATTTTTGTAGCTGTCCTCTTCATTTTCCTGTAACTCCGTGCACATGTGCACCTGTGTGTTCTCTTGCACGTGTAAGCGCCTGGTCTCTGTTCTGCACAGACCAGTCCCAGTGTGGGGGTGGGCAGGAGCAGCGGCCCTGGCTGCACGGGACCTGGCCGGGGGAAGTACGGGAGGAAGCCGAAGCCTCCGGCTGAGTGACAAGAGAAGGCCTCTGGGATTTGAGAGTCTGGGATCTTGAAGAAGCTCCCTGCATGGACCATGTGGTAGTTCGGTTCAGGTGTCAGCTTGGCCAGGTGAAGGCGCCTAGATCTATTGCTTGTGGACATGAGCCAATGGTACACGAACCTCATCTGTTGCTGATTACATCTGCAGTCAGCTAGGAGGCGTGTCTGCTGCAATGAATGATGTCTGATTTAACTGGCTGGTGCTTAAATGAGAGACTCAATGTAGCACAGCCCAAGCAGCTCGGCATTCCTCATCTCAGCACTCGCAGCTCAGCCCAGGCCTTTGGAGATGCAGAAAGGAATCACCCTGGGGAGAGTTGTTGGAACCCAGAGGCTTGGAGGGAAGGCCAGCAGAGACCATCCTGTGCCTTCCCACGTAAGAAAGAAGTTCTGCCTTTCCTCTGAAGAACTAATGAAATAAATCTCCTTTTATTAAAAGCCCGTCCGTCTGTGGTGTGTTGCATTCTGGCAGCTAGCAAACTAGAACAGACCTCATGGAATATGCATTTGGTACATCTGATAATGTGACACGTTTGTATCAAGGCACCCCAGGTCCCTGAAGGAATAATATTCATCATCATAAAGCAGGAATTAGTATTTTAAAATAATGTAAAATATAAAAGTAATCTAGGTCCCATGCATGTTACATCAGATCAAACAATGCAAAAATGTTTGCTATAAAAAATGAAGTTTCTCATCATTCCAGTCCCACCTCCTGAGGTCCCATGTTAACATACTTTTTGACGTGCAAATAAATATACATGAATATACACTGGGAGAAAATTTACATGGACCCATACCTCACATGTAATTCTTTGATTTATGGACTCATTTATGAGTCACTACATTTAGATTTACTTCATTTAAAAAATATTTTTATTGATAAATCTTAGCATACAAACATTCCATACATGGTGTACCATCAGTGGCTCACAATATCACATATTCTACACTCATCCGCATGGCCATTTTTTAGAACATTCACATCACTCCAGAAAAAAAAAAAAAGAAAAAACTCATACATACCATACATCTATCTTATTTCTATCTCCTGATAACCTGCGTTCTTAACTCGAATTCTCCAGGTTCACACATTGTTAGTGCATATTAGTGAGACCATACAGTATTTGTCCTTTTGTTTCTGGCTAATCTCACTCAGCATAAGTCCATCCATGTTGTTACATGCTTCATGACTTTATTCTGTCTTACAGTTGCATAATATTCCATCGTATGTATATACCACAGCTTGTTTAGCCACCCGTCTGTTGATGGACATTTGAACTCTTTCCATCTCTTGGCAATTGTTAATAATGCTGCCATAAACATTGGTGTGCAAATGTCCATTTGTGTCCTTGCCCTCATGTCTTCTGCGTAGATACCTAGCAATGGTATTGCCTGGTCATATGGCAGTTCTGTACTTAGCTTCCTGAGGAGCCACCAAACTGCCTTCCACAGCAGTTGTACCATCTTGCATTCTCGCCATCAGTGGATAAGTGTGCCTCTTTCTCTACATCATCTCCAGCACTTGATGTTTTCTCTACATCGTCTCCAGCACTTGATGTTTTGTTTTTTTGATAATGGCCATTCTAGTAGGTGTGAGATTATATCTCGTAATTTTGATTTGCATTTCCCTAACTTTCCCTAACAGCCAGTTAAGTTGAATATCTTTTCATTTGCCTTTTAGTCATTTGTATTTCCTCTTCTGAGAAGTGTCTGTTCATGTCTTTTGCCCATTATTTTACCTATTTTTTTGCCCATTTTTTAATTGGGTTGTTTGTCTTTTTGTTGTTGAGTTGAAGAATCTCTTTATATATTCTAGATACTAGATGTTTATCTGATGTGTGGTTTCCAAATATTGTCTCCCATTGTGTAGGCTACCTTTTTACTTTCTTGACAAAGTTCTCTGATGCACAAAAGTGTTTAATTTTGAAGAGTTCCCATTTATCTATTTCCCTCTTTAGTGCTCATGCTTTGGGTGTAAGATCTAGGAAATCGCCTCTTATTACAAGTTGTAAAATGTATTTCCCTACATATTCTTCTAAAAGGCTTATGGCCTTAGCTCTAATGTTTAGGTTTTTGATCCATTTTGAGTTAATTTTTGTATAAGGTGTGAGATATGGATCCTCTTTCATTCTTTTGCATGTGGATATCCAATTCTCCAATCACCATTTATTGAAGAGATGACTCTGTCCCAGGTGAGCTGGCTTGACTGCTTTATCAAAGTTCAGTTGTCCACAGATGAGAGGGTCTATATATGAGCACTCTATTCGATTCCTTTGGTCAGTGTATCTATCTTTAGTGCCATGCTGTTTTCACCACTGTAGCATCATAATATGCTTTAAAGTCGGGTAGTCTGAGACCTCCCACTTCATTTTTCTTTCTCAAGATATTTTTAGTTATTTGGAGCAAACTGCCCTTCCAGATAAATTTGGTTATTGATTTTTCTATTTCTGCAAAGTAAATTCTGGGGATTTTAATTGGTATTGCATTGAATCTATAAATCAATTTGAGTAGAATTGACATCTTAATTATATTTAGTCTTCCAACCCATGAATACGGTATGCCCTTCCATTTATTCAGGTCCTCCCTGATTTCTTTTAGCAACTTCTTATAGTTTTCTGTGTATAGGTCTTTTGTATCCTTGGTTAAAATTATTCCTAAATAGTTTATTCTTTTGGTTGCTATTGTAAATGGAATTTTTCCTTGATTTCCTCCTCAGATTGCTCATTACTAATGTATAGAAACATCACTGATTTTTGAGTGTTGGTCTTGTAACCTGCCACTTTGCTGTACTCATTTGTTGGCTCTAGTAGCTTTGCTGTAGATTTTCAGGATTTTTGATGATAATACATGTCATCCTCAAACAGTGAGAGTGTTACTTCTTCCTCTCCAATTTGGGTGCATTTTATTTCTTTTCCTTGTCCAATTGTTCTGGCTAGAACTTCCAACACAATGTTGAATAACAGTGGTGATAGTGGACAACCTCGTCTTGTTCCTGATCTTAGGGGAAAGTTTTCAGTCTTTCCCCATTGGGGATGATATTAGCTGTGGGTTTTCCATATATTCCCTTAATCGTGTTGAGGAAGTTCCCTTCTATTTCTATCCTTTGAAGTGTTTTCATCAAGAAAGAATGTTGAATTTTTTCAGATGCCTTTTCTGCATCAATCAAGATGATGATTCAGTTTTTCTGCTTTGATTTGCTGATATGGTGTATTACATTCATTGATTTTCTTATGTTGAACCAGCCTTGCATACCTGGAATAAATCCCACTTGGTTATGGTGTATAATTCTTTTAATGTGCTGCTGGATTTTATTTGCAAGTATTTTGTTGAGAATTTTGTATCTATATTCATTACAGAGTTTGGTCTGTAATTTTTTTTTTCTCGTAGTATGTTTATCTGGATTCAGCATTAGGGTTTATAGAATGTTGGCTTCATAGAATGAGTTAGGTAGCTTTCCCTCCTTTTCAATTTTTTTGAAGCGTTCGAGCAGGATTGGTGTAATTCTTTCTTGAATGCTTGTTAGAATTCACATGTGAAGCTATCTGGTCCTGAAGCTTTTGGGGAGCTTCTTGATGATTGATTCAATCTCTTTACCTGTGATTGGTTTGTTGAGGTCATCAGTTTCTTCTCCAATCAATATTGATTGGTCATGCCTTTCTAGGAAGTTGTCCACTTCACCCACCTTGTTTATTTATTAGCATATAGTTGTTCATAGCATCCTCTCCTTGTCTTCTTTATTTCTGCAGGGTCAGTGGTTATGTCTCCTCTTCCACTTTTGATTTTATTTATTTGCATCTTCTCGCGCTCTCTCTCTCTCTTTTGTCAACCTAGCTAAGGGCCCATTGATTGTATTGATTTCCCCAAAGAAACAACTTCTGGTTTTGTTGATTTTCTTGATTATTTTCATATTCTCAATTTCATTTATTTCTCATCTAATCTTTATTATTTATTTCCTTTTGTTTGCTTTGGGGTTAGTTTGCTATTCCTTTTGTAGTTTTTCCAAGTGAACAATTAATTCCTCAGTTTTCCTCTTTCTTATTTTTAAATACAGGCTTTAAAGTAATAAATTTTCCTGTCTTTGCTGCAGTCCATAAATTTTGATATGCTGTGTTTTCATTTTCATTTGCTTTGAGATATTTACTGATTTCTCTTGTAATTTCTTCCTTGACCTAATGGTTGTTTAAGAGTGTGTTGTTTAGCCTCCACATGTTTGTGAATTTTCTGGCCCTCTATCTGTTATCGACTTCCATCTTCATTACATTTTGATCCAAGAGAGTGTTTTTTATGACTTCAGTCTTTTTAAATTTATTGAGACTTGCCTTGTGACCCAGCATATGATCTATGCCTGAGAATGATCCATGAACACATGGGAAAAATGTGTATCCTGCTGTTGAGGGATAAAAGGTTCTGTAAATGTATGTTAAGCCTAGTTCATGTAGTGCATTATTCAAATTATCTGTTTCTTTACTGATCTTCTGTCTAGATGTTCTATCCATTGATAACAGCAGAGAATTTAAATCTCTAAATATTATGGTAGAGGTATCTATTTAGAATTCTTGGTTGGCAGTTTTTCTCTTTTAGAATCTTAAATATATTGTGCCACTCCTTTCTCACCTCCATGGTTTCTGCTCAGAAATCTACCATGATCTTATGGGGCTTCCCTGTATGTGATAGACTGCTTTTCTCTTGCTGCTTTCAAAATTATCTCTTTCTCTTTGACATCTGATAATTTGATTAGTAACTGTCTTGGAGTGTGTCTATTTGCATCTATTCTGTTTGGGGTACACTGCACTTCTTGGATCAGTAATATTTTTTTGCATGGGCAAGCACTGGGAATCAAACCCAGGTCTTGGATCAGTAATTTTATGTCTTTCATGAGAGATGGGAAATTTTCCCTGATAATTTCCTCCATTAGTCTTTCTCCTCCTTTTCCCTTCTCTTCTACTCCTGGGACACCCACATGACATATATTCATGCACTTTGTGTTGTCGTTCAGTTCCCTAAGACCCTGCTCATATTTTTCTATTCTTTTCCCTATATTTTCTTTTGTGTTTTAGATTTCAGATACACAGTCCTCTAATTCACTAATCCTTTCTTCTGCCTCTTCAAATCTATTGTTGTAGGTTTCTGTTATTTTTTCATCTCTTCTGTGTGCCTTTCATTCCCATAAATTTTGTGATTTGTTTTTTCAAACTTTCTGTTTCTTTTTTTTCCACCCAATCTCTTCTTTATATACTCCATCAACTCATTGACTTGATTTTTTATGAGATTTTTCCATATCTGTTCAAACATCCTGCATTAGTCATTTCAACTCCTGCATCTCATTTGAATTGTTGGTTTGTTCCTTTGACTGGGACATATCTTCAGTTTTCCTACTATGGCTTGTTATTTTTTGCTGGCATCTTGGCATTTGATTTCCTTAATTATTTTGTTCTGCAGGTTGTTTTCACTCTTTTACCTAGGATTTTCTTGCTGGATGGGTTTGTTTTCTATCTGTTCTTTGACATTCAGTTCAACTTATTCTAGACCTCTAGCATAGGTTCTATTTAACTGATTAGAATCTTTCAGTTCTTGTTTTTTGTTTTCTTGCCCTGCTTATATGGAGCCATTTTTTTTGAGAAGGGTCTCCTCAGATACTATAGACAGCAGTCAGATTTTCCCAGAGTGGATTGACTCAAGTCTCCTGAGGAAAGAGATACCAACCTTAGTTTTCCCTAAGAATGAGACACAGCAGGTTGTCAGACTCTCCTAAGAAGACTCTTGTTCTAGTTTGCTAGTTGCTGGAATGTGATAAATCAGAAACGGAACAGTTTTTAAAAGGGGGAATTCATTAAGTTGCAAGTTTACAGTGCTAAGGCCATGAAAATGTCCCAATTAAAGCAAGTCTATAAAAATGTCCAAATTAAGGCACTAACAGGAGTTTACCTCCACTTAAGAAAAGTCCATGAAGTTCAGGGTTTCTCTGGCAACTGGAAAGGCACATGGCAAACATGGTGACATCTGCTAGCTTTCTCTTCAGGCTTCTTGTTTCATGACCACCACCACCCCTCCAGGGGCATATTCCTTCTCATCTCCAAAGGTCTCTGACTGCATGGGCTCTTGTAGGTCTTGAGTTTTGCAAAATCTTTCCTTTTTTAAAGGATTCCAGGAAACTAATCAAGACCCATCTGGAACGGGTGGAGTCACATTTCCCTCTAATCAAAGGTTAATACCTAAAATTGGGTGAGTCACTTCTCCTTGGAGATATTTTAATCAAGTTTCCAACCTACAGTACTGAATGGGATAAAAGAAACAGCTGCCTCCACAAGATGGATCAGGATTAAAGCATGGCTTTTCTAGGACACATCATCCTTTCAAACCAGCACACCTATAGATTCTATGCTTTTCCTACCCTGCCAAGCATGTGGTGCTTGTCTGCCTGCAGCTTCCCATCAAGGTAAACTGATGTGGTGCCTTTAGCTTCAGCAGACTCTCCCTGCCAGGGCTTGGTTGAGACAGAGAGGAGGTTGTAGGCTGGTCTTAATTGCTTCAGTTTTCTAGTCTCTGGGGCCTGAATTCCTTGAAGGAGGGATTCCACCTGAGCTGGGCTCCACCTTTCTCTTGGGGAAGACACACCCTTTAGGGGATTCACTCCTTTCACCTGACTGGTTACTTTGTCTCTCAGACAAGCGTAATTCTGCCCTTGCCTGGGGCAGTGCTGGGGCCTGAGAGTGCTTCCAGTTCTATCTGATGGGCTGTTAAGAAGTAGGAAAAACGCCTTTTCAGAGCAGGAACTCTGCTTCTCAGTTTTGTCAATCAAGAGCTTAGGTTGGTACACTGCTCTGTGTATCTCCAGGCTCTATGTGCCCCCCTGTTTTAGGGTCCAGCCCTTTTCCATTATTTGGTACTTCCTGACTCAAAAAGCCTCTATGTTTCTTTTTTTCTGTCCATCTCACCCCTCTCTGCCAGGGCAAAAACTCCTAATACCTTCAGTGCATATTCCAGAATTGTCTATGCTGGGGACCTATTTTCAGTAGTTAGAATTTGGTAATTAGTTTTGCAATTGGAGCTTGGTTGAGCTAAGCCGTTGCTGCTAATAAGTCTGTTTCTTTTCCCCTCTGGGAACCAGCCTGCCATGCCCATGAGGGGTGGGGCACACCAGCCTCCCAGGCTTGGGGCCCTCGAGTTCTGGGTGGGATTGCAGCTGGTCCAGACTGGTGTACACTGTATGTCCAGCTGCTGATGTTCCCCAGCAGTTGTTCTGAACTGTTTCTGGGTCTTTACTAGCTTCTCTGGAGGACGAACTAAATTCTTCACCTCACTAAGCCGCCATCTTGCCTCGCCTCTGACTTCATTTTTTTAAGGGTGGATTATCCTAGAACAGGCATATGTTGTAATATATTTATCTTTGACCTATGGGTGCATATTTAGTTTATTTTCCTTTTTTGGTAGGTGAAGAAATAAGTCATAAGCATCCTTGTACAATATGCATACTTTTATTTCCATCACACATATTTTCACTGATTGCATATGCATTAATAACACACATTTTAATTTTTATAAATTCTGCAAAAATTGCTTTTCAAAAATGTGGTGCAAAAAATTGCAACTTCGGTAAAAACATGAGTATACCCATTTTCCCAACACCCTTCTCGGTTTTAGTTATGGTAATTTTTTTTTTAAGCTTCGCTAACCCAGTGTATCAATGGTGGTAAGATATCTTTTCATTTGTGTTTCTGTGACCTCCAGTGTGGCAAACACCTTTTAATAGGTTTATTGTCCATTTGCAATTCTTATTCTGTGAATTGCCTTGTTTGTATTCTTTGTCCAGTTTATATTTTGCTGTGTTTTCATTCATTTCTAGAATCTCTTTACATATTAGGGATTTTTCTTCTTTTTAAGTAAATGCTCTTTAATGGTCTAACTGAATTTCAGCAACGTCTTCTATCACATAGAAAAATTTATCAGTTTGCTTCCCATTTGAGCAATGGGTTTTCTGTCTTTCTAAGGAAAACCTTGACAATTCCTGTGTGATAAGTATTCTCTTACATTTTTTCCAGAACTCGTAGATTATTCTACATTTAGTTCTTAAATCACCTGGAAATACCACTATGTATGGTATGATAGGGATCTAACTTTATTTTCTTCTAAATCACCCAGCAATGCTTATCAAGTAAACTTTTTCTTCCTTTTCTTTATTTTTAATTTTTTTCCTTATCTTATTTTTCTTTTAAATTTTGAATTCTCTGAGGTTGGCATCAATTTCCTAGTTCCCTTCAGCCCCTATCGCTCTCTATTGCCCATAGCAAGATGTAGACACAGGGGGGCCCTGAAGACATCTGAGTTCTCACTGTCTGACAATGACCTTTATAAGAAGTTTTATCTACTTATTTGGTCTGAGATAAACTGCTATTTTGTTTTTATTTCTTTTCCTAACTTCCAGAAGTTATTCGTAATTATTTTATATATCATATATAATAAATTTGTTTTATTTTTTATTGATTTAAAACTTTATTCTATTTTATTAGACAATATATCTTATAAAATGGCTATGTTAAGAAATGTGCTAAAGTTTCTTTGTGGGTTAGAATACATTGTTTTTTGTGAATGTTTCATGCACAAAACAGAATAATGTATATTTCTCTTTGTAGAATATAAACTTAAGAAATATCTTTACACAGAGCACGTTTATTTTAGTAATGGCTATTCAAAGTCCCTAGAACAATATATATTTTGGGCTACATCATCTGTCAAATTCTGCGAGAGATTATTAAATTCTGTATATTGATTTTGATTTTGAAAAAATTGTAAAGTGTTGTAGGGAAACTATAATCTACTAAACTGCATTGCAGCTGCCTGTTTGATGTGATGCTGCATCAATAGCCATTTCTGTGGGATGCTGGAGGTCTAGAAAAAGAGAACTACTGAACAAGAATCTGTCGGAGCTTCTTTCTAGGCATCCAGGAAGCTGGTGTTTTGTTTCTAGACAATCAGTAAGATGTTACAGATAAGTAGAAGCATCCCCAGAGGATATTCCTATAGAACTGCTCATTCAGACACCCTACAACTGGTTCACAGAGCTACATGTTAACAAAAGGGAATGGAGATGGAAAAATGCAACAAGAAACAACTGCGGTGAAAGAATAGTTGGTTGTGTTTTGAGGATAATATAGATTTCTTGCTTGAAATTAAGGAGATCATATGAATGATAGAGTCCTTTTAAATTCCATTTCTATGTAATAGAAATAGGAAAAGCATGGTGACCAATTCTCAAATTGCAGTACTAAATAATTCAGTTTTACTGTGCAGTAAAAAAAGGCTCTGATACTACATAATCTGCTTAATTAGAATCTGAGTCAATTCAAGTAGGAATAGATTTCCCTATTTGTATTAGAGAATACTTTTATGTATTTCACAACAGGCATATTTTATCAGATTATACCGTCGTTCTAATCACCACTCAAGATGCTTGATACCTACAAGTTACTACTCTAATTGAAAGTTTTCTTCTTGTTTTAATTTTTTCAACTTTTTTATTGTGTGCACAAAGCATAGAAAGAGAAAAGCAATTGTTTTCAAAGCGCTCTTCAACAAGTGATTACAGGACAAATCTCAGAGTTCATCATGGGCTACCATACGGTCCTCTCATATTATTGTAATTTTTAAATAAAATTAAATTATTTATGGAAGATAATACAATTATTGGAATAAAACCCCTATCTTAGAAAAAACAACAATGGAAGTAGTCTAAAAACCAGCTAGTTGAACCCTCTGATTTTATAAATAAGGAGGCAGAAGCCCAGAGAAGTTAAGTGTCTTGTTCAAGACCACAGAGCCAGTCTGGGATATGGGCTGGCTTGGAACACAAGACTCTGATTGCCCAGGGCACTGACATTTTCACTCCAGCACTGCACTGTGGATTGTATCTTAGGAGGTAAATACAGCATTTTCCTTTGTAATCCCTGAATATGCAAGGAATTTTTATGAAAACTTTTTATGAAAATTATTTTATGAAAAATAATTTATGTAAAAGCAGATAGCACATTGCCTAGTATTTATGATGCTCTCAGTAAAAATTATTCATATTCCTACATTTCCTCTGATTAAGAAAGCTATTATGAATTATTCCAGACATGCCTATTATTCAGTGTAAGAGCTAAAGTACCACCAGCACTGTTGAACACCCCGATGTGATACTCTAAGAGCCCCTCTCCTTCCACAACAAATTAACTGTCATGTGGATATTTCATCTTTTAGCATATCTCGTTATGAGTTTTTGAACGAAAGAGAAAGGTCAGTACTAACTGCATGGTCGCAACCGTCCTTACAGACCACACGTGCCTCTCACCAGAGTCCCTGTCCTAAGAGACTTTGTGCCTCCCAGAGGAGCCCGGCTTGCAGACACCAGCTCAGAAAGTGTTTCATGACGACCAAGAGCATATTCTGTACAGAGATGAGCGTCCTGAAACACTCGCAAAAATAAGATTGGCCAGTCAAGCATCCGGGTGAAATCAGCCTCGCCATGCGTGCCACCAGCGGGGCCCTAGAGGCAAGCTCAGGAACTCTGCAGAACATCATTTATTTCCAAGAGGAAAAGTATAAAGAGGAGATCTGCGGTTAAAATCCCCCAGCCTCTTCATCACCCACAAAAATAAGTTGCACTATCAGAAATCAGTTACCTGGCAGGATTATATCACAGCTCTCAGCACCAAATTCAATAACTCAAAATAAATTACACATCAAAGACATTATATTGAACTATTTTGTATGTTTTTAACTTTATGTAAACTGTATCACTTCATTTGTATTTTGCAAACTGCTTTTTTTGTTTCACTGAACTCTGTGTTTAGGGGAATTATTTATATCAGTTTATCTACCCCTAGTTCATTCATTTTCAACCTGCACAACATTCGGGTCTGTGAAGACATCACAATTTAACAAACTAATCTTCTGTTGGTTGGTCTTTTAAGGTGTTTCCAGTGTTTTGCCCGGCCAAAAATCCTGCTTTAAACATTTTTGTTTATGATTCCCTGTGTAAATGTGCAAGAATTCCCCCAGGTTATGATCTTAAGAATGTAATTGCTGGGGTAAGGTTTTTGCACTTTCAACTTCAACTTAAACTGCTGTCCAAAGGGTGGTGCCAGTGTGGACGCCCATTTGCAGTGTACAAGGTTGTCTGTTGCTCACGTCCTTGCCAACACTTCAGACTATCAGACATCTACATTTTTAGCAATCTGAAGGGTGTGCAATTATATCTTGTGGTTTTAATTTGTACTTCCTTGGTTTACAGTGAGGTTGACCATCTTTTTGTATATTTATTGACATTTTGTGTTTTCTTTTCTATGAATTGCCTATTCATATATTTTGCTCATTTTTCTTTTGAGTTATTTGTGCCTTATCTTATCAGTTTTTAGGGGTGTTTTAAAAATATAGTCTGATATTAATCCTTTGTTGAGTTTTTGTGTTATAAATATCTTCAGTTCACCTATGCTTTGTCTTTGAACGGTGTCTCTGGGGTCTCTTATTGTGAAGAAGTTTTAAATGTCAATATATATAAATTTGTTAATCTTTGTGCTTGAGTATTTTTAAAGAACCCCTTCCTCAGCCTAAGGTTGAGAGATAAATTCCAATGTCCAGAAATTTGGGATTTTTGCTCTTCACATTTAGGGCTCTAACCCACTTGGAGTTCATTGGTGTGCAAATGAAGTTGGAATTCAAGTTTATATTCAATCCATCTGGAACCCAATTTTCTTAGAACTATTTCTTGAATTCTTTCTCCACTGCTCTGGAATTGCATTTCTTGTCTGTTTCTTGACTTAGCAAATGCCATTAGTTTATTCCTGAGATCATGCCATGCTGCCATGATTTCTATAGTTTTATACTGATGTCTTGATATCTTAGAGCTAGTCCCTCTTTACCTCGAGAGTTTAGTGTGAATTTTGACTTCGTATTCTCATTAGAAAAATAGACTTTGCATCCTCATTAGAACAAACAAATAACACAAGCAAGAATTTCAGAAAAGTTTCGGATCTCCTGTGCGGTTGGCAGTGTCTGCATCAGCGTGGAGTGGTGGAAAAGAATGGACTGTCACACGTCATGAGGAGAGTGTGACAGTCACCACCTGTCTGGGATCAGCTCCTCATCTATGAAATGAATTTTGTCATTTGTTACCAGCAGTTGCTATTTTAAGATCAGAAGGGCTGCAAGGATGATGCGAAAGAGAAAGCAGTTTAGACAAAAAGGAAACAAAACCCATCTTAGAGACATCAGTGTGCTGTTTACAAAGAGACCCTGCACGGACCCTGGGGGGACAGACCCAGCAGGGGCCATGGGAGGACAGACCCAGCAGGGGCCCTGGGGGGACAGACCCAGCAGGGGCCATGAGGGGACAGACCCAGCAGGGGCCCTGGGAGGACAGACTTAGCTGGGACCCTGGGGGGACAGACCCAGCAGGGGCCCTGGGGGGACAGACCCAGCAGGCGCCCTGGGGGGACAGACCCAGCAGGGGCCCTGGGAGGACAGACTTAGCTGGGACCCTGGGGGGACAGGTCCAGCAGGGGCCCTGGGAGGACAGATTTAGCTGGGACATTGGGAGGACAGACCTAACAGGGACCCTGGGAGGACAGGTCCAGCAGGGGGCCTGGGAGGACAGACACAGCAGCGACCCTGGGGGGACAGACCCAGCAGGGGCCATGGGGGGACAGACTTAGCTGGGACCCTGGGGGGACAGACCCAGCAGGGGCCCTGGGGGGACAGACCCAGCAGGGGCCATGAGGGGACAGACCCAGCAGGGGCCCTGGGAGGACAGACTTAGCTGGGACCCTGGGGGGACAGACCCAGCAGGGGCCCTGGGGGGACAGACCCAGCAGGGGCCATGGGGGGACAGACCCAGCAGGGGCCCTGGGGGGACAGACCCAGCAGGGGCCCTGGGGGGACAGACCCAGCAGGGGCCCTGGGGGGACAGACCCAGCAGGGGCCCTGGGGGGACAGACCCAGCAGGGGCCATGGGGGGACAGACCCAGCAGGGGCCCTGGGGGGACAGACCCAGCAGGGGCCATGGGGGGACAGACCCAGCAGGGGCCCTGGGAGGACAGACTTAGCTGGGACCCTGGGGGGACAGGTCCAGCAGGGGCCCTGGAAGGACAGATTTAGCTGGGACCTTGGGAGGACAGACCTAACAGGGACCCTGGGAGGACAGGTCCAGCAGGGGGCCTGGGAGGACAGACACAGCAGCGACCCTGGAGGGACAGGCCAGCGGGGACCCTGGGGGGACTGGCCTAGCATGTGTCTCTCACAGCACCACAGAGAAGCATCTTTGAACTCGGATTTGGGTGTCTTAACCAGAAAGATGAGAATCTCTGCCATGGCTGGGCCATAGAATGAGCTATTTAGTTTTGTTACGAAACAGAGGTACAGCTGGGAAATCCCATGGAAAATGAAGGCCCCAGCACGTCGGACAGGCATCTAAACTAATGGAATTGTTCACACAGCTGGTTCTTGAGATGTCCTTTCCCTAGGAACAGGAGTTGTGCCTGGCAGGCTGACAGGACTCGCATCGTACAAAATTCCAAGAGGATGGAGAGGCTTTGAAGGGCCACAGCCCCCAGGGGAGAAGCCCCTGCATCCGAACGTCGTGGTGGGAGAGAGAAGTCACGAAGAGCGAAAGCTGGGACCCCCGGTGAGCGCCCAGAGCAGCTTCGCATGCACAAATGCCCGCATCCTCGGTCCCGTCTTAATGGTCTCAAAGCTTCCGACTCAGAATTGTGCGGAGTTCCTCTATGGATTGAGGGAAGAGTTTTGGTGACGGTTGGTGGTGACAGTGGCTCCACATTATGAACTTAACTAACAGCACTGAATTATATATTTAAGTATGGCTAAAAGGGGACATTTTAAGTTATATATATATAACTAAAATAAAATTTCTTGAAACCAATGTTAAGACTGGTCAACACAAACAAGGAACTGTGATGTTAAACCATGGAATATGTTAAAAGTACAGTAATTATAATACTAAGAATAATATTCTTTGATCAGTTGTCACAAATGTGCCACCCTAAAGCGAGATGTCAGTAATGGAGGAGGCGCAATACGGAGCTCGATACTTTCTGCATGGTTTTTCTGTAAATCTACAACTTCTGTCACTGAAGAAGGAGGGAAAGGAAGTGGTTGTGATGGCAAGGAGGTGCTCCTCTCCGGGCTTCCCGGGTCTGGGCGGCAGACGCAAGGTGAGGGAGGCGCACAGCTGGGTCCCCGCCGCGCCCCAAGGCCGCACCCCGGAAGCCGCCCTGTGTCAGGCACCAGCAAAGCACCGCGGGGCGCCCAGCCTGGAGTCGCGGTCCCACGGGCGCTGGCGGGACGGGGCACCCATGGCCTGCAGAGCGCAGGCTCAGGTGTGGGCCCAGGAAGGAAAAACGCCTGCGCCCAACAGGGCAGCTGGCGCAGCGCCTGGTTCATCTTAAGGATTTCGCCGATCGGTTGTACAATAAATGTTCAGGGTTGAAAAAACAAACAGGCTAAAAACCAGTGATGGATTGTGCACACGACCTCTCTAACTGCCAGGCTTGCATCCGTTCAGGGGTCCTACTCGTGACTCGAGGGAAATAGAATAGAATTTCCAGCAAAGTGTACTAAAGATGTTGAAATTAATAATAAAAGACATTTGTCCTCCTTTGAGAGATGATGAGAGGGTGTTGGACTCAAGAAATTTTAAAATAACACGTGTAAGTTGCCTGTAAAGACATCTAGCCTGCACTCTTTCCTTTAATACTTCCAGCAAACCTATGAGTGAGGGCAACTGTCTTCTCCATTTTGTAGGTAGGTAAACTGAGGCACAGAAGAACTTGGCTAAGTGACTGAGTTCCCAAGGCAGAGCTGGATTTGGCCCCGCGGCCCCCTCAGAGCACCAGCCACGGACAGCAGGCTCAGCCGCCTATGCCATGAAGGGTCGGTTGGTTGCTGTATTGAAGTTTCTGCTCCTCTCAGTGGTTTTCATTCCCTTAACCTTGTCCACCGCAGTGGTGTTTCTTCCACGGCAGGGGCACTGGGTGCAAAGACGTGCTCTGGTGGGGAGTCGGGTCTACCTCTGAACCCTCCTCTGCGCACTGAGGAAGGAACCCTGAGCTGTGGTGCCTTCACTTCGCGTCCCCACATGGCCTGCGCTTGACCACAACCCCGTGCGTGGCCTCTGTGGCACGGCCCCTGCCCCTGCTTGACCCTCGGCATTTCGAGGGCAGGACTGCCATTTTCTCACCTCATCTCCCTAGGAGTTAGGCCCAGGCACTCGATAAATATTTGCTGAGGGCGTAACTGAAAAAATAAAGGAAAGCTCCATTTAAAATTCTTTCAAAATTCTTCATTTTACCCACGATGAAATGGAGGCAGAAAGTGACAAAGTTGACTTACCGAAGACCGACATTTGTTGTGCGGTAAAATAGACTCGGGGCCCCAGGTGTCCCGACCCTGCGCCAATGCTTGTCTCACCATGGAAAAGTGAAATCTGTGAAGGTGAACAAACGAAAAGCGAGACTCCACCTACTGAGTGAAAAATCCCAGACACTTCCCGTTACTAAGCGACACCGAGAACCGTTTCGCCTGTTCCATCTCCTAAAAGCAGAGGACACCATGACTAATACCTGCTCATGCCACTCAGCCCTGGGTGACAGCAGCAGCACTCACTAGTACTCCCAGCACAGAACCACTAACCAGGCAACTAGTTAACCCAGCAACCCCTGCAAGCCCAGACCGAACGCAGGGCCCTGGGAGGTTTGGGGGGATCCATTCTCAGTGGACGGGGAGCCAAGGCTGTGACATGCTCAGGTGGGCAGCGAGCCCCTGACTCCCCACCCAGGGACCCCCGGGAGGGTGAAGGTGAGGGTCCCACAGCCAGGACAGGCCCACTGGGGGCTACACCTAAACCTCTTAGGGACAAGACATGCCAGTAAGGTTTTCAAAGCAACCATGAGGAAAGTTTACTTTCACTTAAGCTCTAATAAAAAGAGGCAGCAGACTAAGTAATTTCTTTAATCAGACAATCAAATCTTTTACAACTAGATGAGCACAAACCCCTCTGACCCACAGTCCTCATGCTCCTGACCCATCACTCCCCCTCTCTCTCCCCCTGCCTCCCCCCCCAGCCTGTCTGCACCCCGCCACATCAGACCCCTTTGGAATCCATCTTCGGTCCCCTGCCTGAGAGCCCAGCACTAGAAGTGAGGACCTTGTCTTCCCGAAGGCCAAGTGATTTATGAGCCTTCACAGGGGGCATCTTACCTGCCACATCTGTATCGAGCACGTCCGCATAGCAAGTGCCACACAGGACTCACACCTGCGTTCAAAAGACGGACTCGTGTTCCCGTTGTCAGAGCGTGAGGAAGCTGATGTGCCAAGAAGTGAATCTGCCTAAAAAACTCTGCTGGCTGCAAGTGAACTCGAGTCTTCTCACGCTCATGTCCTTTGTAGTTCGCTCCTACTTCAGGAAAGGGAGTACATGGAAAGTAATATAAAAGCACTGCATTTAATACTTTATTTGCTCAAGACAAAAACACCCTGTCCGCATAAAAGATGTTCAGATTTCTTTCATAAAGCCAAATTGTCCTTGAAAATTATTAGAAGATTATACTCAAATTCCTGTATGAGTTATGCTGATTAAAATTTCCTGCAGAGGTTAGCTACTAAAAAGAAAGCTTTCACCTTCTACTAGTTAGCAGCATTCCCCATTATGGAAATAATGGAATCACTTTTCAGACAGCTTGTACGAAATGTGAATAGCCTGTTAGTAATGGTAGGTTTGCTGGATGACGATTCCTAAATATGGTTCATTAATGAGTTTACATCAATGAGTAAGAATGCAGTACAAATCCTGTGTTAGAATGCTGTGTGTGTGTGTGTGTGTGTGTGTGTGTGTGTGTGTATATATATATACAAATGGCACGTCTCTTGTGGGTCTCCTGGTGGGGTGATGTTACGGGAAAGGGAAAGGGAAAGGGATACAAGGACCCGGTTTCTAATTCAGTTATTTTACAGTGTCCAGCCTCGAACACATTTCCAAGATCTGAAACACCAAGAGATCTGGAAAATAAGTGATCTGTGAATGAGTGATTCGAGCTAGATAACCTCCACCTCATTCCAGGGCCAATATTCTATTATGTCTGCACAGAGAACTTCATCTAGAATGCCTACCATCTTTAGAGAAACATTTAAATTTAAGATGCTGTCACTGAATTCAGACTTGCCATTCAGTGACTCACCAAGCCCCCTTGTTCAAGGGCAAGTAGCAAAGGCGGGCAGGAGCCAAGGCGTTCTGATTTCAAATCCAGCATCACATCCACTATGTCACTGACCCATCCCATCATTCAAGTGAATGCAGTATTTACTTCATGAAGCTCCTGTTCGGACACAGCCCATGCGGCACATGCAGCAGTATCCGATATGTGTTGAGTCCCAAGTAGATTCCTGAGCCTCACTCCATGCACTTAAGTATCAACCCATTTAATCCACACAATGAACTATGAGGTAGATACTAATGATATCCCAATTACATTTATGAAACAATGCGGGCACAGAGAGGGCAACTAACCTACCAAAGTCACACAGCTAGGATTAGGATCAGAAAGAACTTGAGGTTCAGTTCTAAACCCCAAGCTCTTTAATACTAGGCAATATTGTGTAGAGAACTATCATTTTTGAGTACCCTGGAGTTAAAGGTCCTACATATATATTCTTGTCTTTCTTCCTCGTTCTCGTTTAGAAGCCTTAGGGGGAGTCAGGGAGGGAACCCGTGGCTAGGACCTCTCCTGTGCTGCTGAGGAGCTCGTTCCTGTCCTCCTGGGTCCTTCAGATCCATCTCCTCTGTTACCCGGGAATACCCGGGAGGCGTCTCCACATGCAGCCCTGCTTCCCTCAAGCATTGCCTTCTCCCTCCCGGCTCCAGAGTCTCCTCCAGAGCCTGCTCAGAAGGAAGCCATGGGCCCTTGAACCCAGCGTCCACCTGAGCCCATATGCTCATTGCTTCTCCACATCTTGTTTCCTAATCCTGGCCACGGAATCTTATCCTAAGAAGGTATGTCTACCCTCCTCAAGCCTCCTGCTCTCAGACATTTTGCATTGCTTTTCCGTGTTCCTGGAGACCTAAACTTTGGGGAGGCAAAAGCCAGGAAGAGACTGACAGGCTGTTCTGTCCCCCTTCCTGCGGTGTGCAGACCGAACGAGAGAAAGGAAACACCAACTCCACTCTGCATCCCTCTTTTATTTTCCTACCTGCCACCTGCTGTGTCACTCCCACGCAGACTAGGAAACCACATCCCAGAGAGCTGAAGCGACATGCCCGCCTGCCTTCCCCTTTCCCAGTTCTGCTGTGTCCTGGGAAGCCGAGGCTGCCTTTCCTGGGCTCCCCCATCGGTGGGTTTCCAGTGTGGCTGGACCCCTGGAAGGCACAGACGGGCGAGTGGGCGTGGAGGTGAGGAAGAGGCCAGGGGATTTCTCCCCTCCCTCTCTGCCTGGAACAGCTTCTCTGGCAGCACTACGTCTCTTCGGTGGCAGGCCATTGTAGTCCCAGTGTGGCAATGGGGGTGATCAGCCCCCCCAGTGTGCCCGGGATCGACGGGCTTCCAGCCCTGCAGGGTGGGACCTGCACCACTAACGCTGAAAACGGTCTGGGCAAACCAGACAGCTGGTCAACCTCGTGGTGGCTCCATCTACAGCAGCTGTGGCTGCTAACCCAGGAGTCTCTAACTAGCCTGTGGTGGCTTCTCAGCTTTCCTTAAATACCTTCTGTGGTGAACACATCAACCTGTTCCTGTGTTCCTGGTCCTGGTTTTTATACTAATATTTCCTTCCTCCTCTTTCCTCTCCAGCCTCATGGGAAGGGCAGGCAGGGAGATAGCCTGTGAGTCTAACAGTCAGCCAGCTAGCAAGGGGGTGGCTGGTATTTTGCCAGAGGCTGGGTGCTTCTCTTTGTGTTCGGTGCTGTCAGAACAACGGTGCCCGGTGTCTACACATCTGCCCACCCCACCCCGCACAGAATTTCACCATCAGGAAGTGTCATTTTATTTTGCCTTTGCTCTGAAGGATTAAGTCATGGCAAGAAAACCCACCAATGAGCTATATTTAGCTCACACAAGAGAAGCACACTCCTGTCTGCGCCTCTGACATGCATGGAGTGGGCAGGAGAGGGCTGGGCCGGTCACTGCTTCCTGGGAGGCTCTGCTGAGAGGACAGGGAAGCAGCGCTGATGTTGGCGGGGCAGTGGAGGCCACGCGCCAGAGGCTGGGGTCCTGGTCTCGGGATCCACGTGGGTTCCTGGAACCCGCCTACTTGACGACGGAAATGACCCCGCCGAGGAGCAGATCCTTGCAGTTCACATTATGTGTGTAGCTATTGCCATAGTAACAAGCAGCCAGGATTTTTTCTTTAACTTTCCCATAAGTTTGAGAGAAAATATGCATTCTATATTAGAAAGAAAAAAACTCTTCAGTAAGAAATGTGGTCTTAAATATTGACATGAGCACAGGTTCGTGTTAGATACTGTCTCAGTGCACTCATGGCACAGTGCCCCTGGTCCTCTGAAAGGTCGGCCTCGTAGTGCTGGAGGCCAGAGTCCAAATCAAGGTGTTGGCAGAGCCACGCTTCCCCCTGAAACCTGCGGGAGAGCCCCTCGCTGTTCTGGCTTCTGCTGTTTGCTGGCAGCGCTTGACTTGTGGCTGCTTCACTCCAACCTCTGTCTCCATCCTCCAGTGGGCTTCTTCCCTGTGTGTGTCTGTCTGTCTGTGTCCAATCTTCTTAAGAGCACACCGGTCACCTTAGATTAGAGTCTACCCTAACCCAATTTGACTTCATCTTGACGCATACCATCTGCAAAGACTCTATTTCCGAATGACCAGGGGTTGGGACTTGAACATATCTTTTTTTTTGGACACAATTCCATCCATAATAGGCATGTTACTAACCAGTGAGGCAGAACACGAGCCAACCAGTACAAATTAGGATTCACCTGTAGTGGACTCTGCACAGGGCAGAGCACAGTCCTAAAGAGCAAGTTTCAGATCAATCTGCTTCTCATTCATATTTAATTCTGTTGTGAACGTTGAAACAGAATAGTCCCTGCTGAGCTATATGAGCTCCTAGCTCGAACCTGACAACAAGAGTCTGAGGTGTCCCAGCTCACTACATCCTCCTTCCAGGTTTCATAACAGCCAGTGATTCAACAGCCTGAAATTCCGCAGAGTGCAGCATGAAATCATGGTGTTGCGTCTTTCCTCCAGTCACTGCCTGCAGTACAGCTACGAGATGGTCTTTCTGGCTTCTGGAGACCTCTTGCTCAGATGCCATCTCTTTCTGCCATCTTCAGCTATTGAGAAGTCCAATCTGATTGAGCCAGTTTCAAACTTCCATCCATCTTAACCAAAGAAGCATCTTTGGATTTATTGTTCCTGCTGGTTTTCAGTTTTCTAACTCATACACTTTTGTATTTGTCTTAATCTGATTCCTTCCTTCTGTTTAACTTTAGCTTGCTTTGCTGTTCTTTTCCCAACTTTTTGAGTAAGGTATTAATGTATTTCTTTCTATTTTTAAGCTTTATTATTGTAAGGTAATGAATTTTCTTCTGGATACTCATTTGTACATATTCCTCTATCTGATACACATGCAGGGTTTTTGTTATTATTTTTTATAAATACTCTGCAATTTTTTATTCCTAAATTGGAAGGTCCTCTTTACTGATTTTTCTGTTTGATTGATTTTACTGCATTGTGCTTAAAGATGTGCTATTTCTACTTTTTGGAATTTATTAAAATTTAAAAACTACCTAATATTTATTTTTGAGTCCCTACTATGGACACTTGAAGGAAAGGTACATATTTTGAATATATCAATCAGCTCTACCTAATAATTGTGTTTATTAATTATAAAACATTAATTATTCATTTTGTATTAATTATAATACTTCTGGTTTTGTTTTATTTACCTGATCTGTCATAGACTGAAAGAAATGAATTAAATATACCACTACTGTATTTCTGGTCATTATTGTAACTGTAAATTCTGCATTGTGTACATTACGCTGTGTTGTTTGTATTTTTCACTGTGAATTGCACATTTTAGCACTGTCTCACTAAAAGATCTTTGGCCTCAAATCCTTATTCTCTGCTACTAGGATTGTGACCTAATATTTATTATTTTTGTCTTCTATCATCCCTCTTCTCCTCTCATTGTTAGTCAGCTATATTATCTTATTTAGGGTGTATTTTTGTACTGTTAACTACCTCATACGTGAATTACTTCATTTGGGATGTGTGCTGGTTTGAAAGGATTATGTGCCCTAGAAAAGCAATTGTTAATCCTAATCCATTTTGTGGAAGCAACCCTTCCGTTTTATCCGTATTCCGTACCACAGATTGGGAAATACAGTCTCATGGAGATGTGACTCACCCAATTGTGGGTGTTAACCTAGGGGTAGAGGTGGCTGGGACTCCACCCATTCCAGGTGGGTCCTGTTAGTTTACAGGAAGCCTTTAAAAGAGGAAACGTTGTGGAAAGAGCCACTTGAGAACTAGCAGAGCCCACGCAGCTAGAGACCTTTGGCAAAGAAGAAGGAAAACACCCCAGGGGAGCTTCATGACACAAGAAGCCTGGAGAGGAAGCTAGCAGGTATCACCGTGTTTGCCATGTGCCTTTCCAGTCCAGAGAGAAACCCTGAACTTCATCGGCCTTTCTTCAGTGAATATCACCTCGTGTTGGTGCTTTAATTTGGACATTTTTATAGACTTGCTTTAAATGGGATGTTTTCTCGGCCTTAGAACTGTAAACTTGCAAGTTAATAAATTCCCCCTTTGATTCTGTTTCTGGAGTATTGCATTCTGGCAGCTAGCAGACTAGTTTCCCTGGCAACTAGGTTTCCCAGAGTTTGCATTTCCCTGGCATATAGCTGCTATTTAAAATTTTTTCAGTCCTTCTAAATCAATTTGTTTTAGGCATCTTTCATATAGAGATCAAAGAGTCCGTTATTGATTTACTCTGAAGATGTTTCTTTTAATAGATGAAATGAGGCTTTCTTACATACAAATATGACACTGATGCATTGTCTTAGTTTTGTCATTGTTTTGTTTATATAGTTTTAGAAAAATCTTCCACAATGTGGTCTATTTGTTTAGTCTAGAGTTTTATATATGTATACATATATACACATATATATTTCTTCTGATATATAAAAAGGCTCATATTTGGCTTCTAGTCACTTCATTTATAGTTATAATTTTACCTACTGCCCTGAGCTTCTTTTGCTTTTCACAGTTTCTGTTAATTTTTTACTCTTGGCAGTATTTACTTTTTACATCTCCCATGTCTGTCCTCCTTCACTCAATCTTGGTTAATTATCCTGTCTTTCTCAGTGTTTAACTTTGTACTGTTAAACAAATGTCATTTGTACTGTTAACTATGTTCTATTATTTGAGTTGACAACTTTAAAAGATGAAGAGCAGGGTATCTGCATGGTCTAAAGCATCTCATCCACTGACTGCTTCTTAGTTGCATGGGAGAAAAAAACAAAAAGAGTGGAGAAATCAGGCAACTTCTTGACCAGCTGATCAAAATTCACACGCTCTGGAAGCACCAGACTGGCATCACCTGCCTCCAGGTGTGGTGTCCTGAGGACGCGCCTCACCCATGCAGGGTTCTGGCCAAGAATGCAAAACCTGAACCCAATGGTGAGGATTAGGCAAACCCAAAATGTGGAGCATTGTATTTAAAAATAAAAGACTGTATTCGTAAAAAATAGTCAATGTCCTATAGACAATGGTAATGGAAATTTTCCAGGTGAAAGGAGACGGTAGAGCAAGATAATTAAATGCAATACATGGTCCTCGACTCTCTCCTCTTGTTTCGGTTTGCTAAAGCTACCAGAATGCAATATACCAGAAATGGGTTGGCTTTTACAATGGGGATTTATTAACTTACAATTTACAATTCTTAGGTCATGAAAATGCCCAACTCCAGGCATCAACAGGACAGTACCTGGACTCTGAAGACAGGCTGCTGTCATTTGGGACAGCACTTCACGTGGAAAGCCATGTGGCTGGTGTCTGCCGGTCATTCACTCCCAGATTTCCTTGCTTTCAGGTTCTGGTACCAGAGACTTCCTCTCTGAGCTTCTGTGGGTCCTTTCTTAGCTTCTCTGGGGCTTTTCTCTATGAGCTTCTCTTAAATTCATTTCCTTTAAAGGACTCCAATTAGAGGATCAAGACCCAATCTGAATGGAATGGGTCCCATCTCAATTGAAATAAGTTAGTCAGAAGTCCCCTATAATAGGTCTGCATACACAGGGATGGATCAAAGGAAAATGGCCTTTTCTGGGTCACAGAACACCTTCAAACTAACACGCCTGTACGAGGGAAATTATGCTATAAAGAATATTATTAGGTCAACCGAATAAAACTTGTAGATAGATGGCAGATTAGATAAAAAGGACTGTATCAATGTAAATTTATGCATTTCTTGATTGTACTATAGTTATAAAAGAGCATATCTCTATTCTTAGGAAATAACACTGACTTAGGGGGTCAAGAGTCACAAGGTACGAAACTGTGAAAAGTACTCTCAAATGGCTCAGAAAAAATTATGTGTGTATGTGAGAGAGAAAGATAGAAAAAAGAGACAGCGAGAACGAATGATAAAGCAAATGAGGTAAAATGTGAACAATACGTCAATCTGCTTAAGGAGGAGGATAGAGGTGTTTTTTTGCAATGTTTTTATTTTTGCAATTTTCTGTAAATTTGAAATTATTTCCCAACAAAAGTTTTGAAAAAGGTGCCCTTTGCCTCCTATAGATAAGTAAATCAGTCAACTTCGCTCTTCTCCTTCTTCTTGTTCTCTTCCCTTCCATTTTGGTTCTACATTTTATGTGATATATATACCTTCTTTTCTGACATCTTAATTCTCACATGTACTTTGGACCTAGAATTGCAGTTCAATATTTCAGTGTTCACTGGGTCCTTTTGTGGTGGTTTTCCCAGACATCTTTTGCTTGGCTGAAGTTTCTTTTAAGGAGATTCCTCAAGAAGGGCTAATGGGAGCAATATGCCTGAGTTCTCGCATTAAAAAATGTTTCTCTTAGACTTGGTACTTGAAGGACAACTTGCCTGAAGGGAAGGTCTTTGATGCAGACTTTGTAGGAATGCTCCATTATCCTCTGGCAGCAGATGTAGCTGTGGAGAAACTGTGGCCAGCTAGTTTTCCTTTTGCCCTTAAGAAAAGACGGCATCTTTGCTTTTGGCTGACCTAAGCCTTTTGTTGGCATTGTCATTATTTCTTATCATCTTTTTATTGTGAGATATAACATATGTAAAGGAAAAAGAAAGTAAGAGCAATGATTTTCAAAGTACATTTTAACAAGTAGTTACAGAACAGATTTCAGAGCGTTATCGTCTACTACTCCACTATTTCAGATTTTTCCTTCTAGCTGCTCCAAAACACTGGAAGCTGAAAAAATATCAATATAGTGATTCAGCTGCCATAGTTAGTTGTTAAATCCTATTTTTTCTGTTCTAACTCTTCTTTTCCCTTTGAACTTTCTTCCATTCTATAGGGATTTGGGGGAATGCCCCTTCTAACTTTTTCATGTTGAGAAGGGGTGTTGACAATAAGGAGTCGGGGATGGAATGAGTTGGTGGTCTGGACAGGCTGGCCCCTCTGGGTGTCTGGGTTTATCTGGCCCAGGAACCCTCTGGAATTTACAGGTTTCAAGGAAGTAAACTTAGTGCATGAAATTCTGCAGAGTTTCTGTTGGAATGAGGTTGGTTGGGGGTTGGCAAATCAAGGCAATTAGCAGTATCTAGCTGAAGCTTTACTTTGTTACATTTCTTTTCCCCCTTTTGTTCAAGAAGGTATTGTTGATCCCCCGGTGCCAGGGACAGACTTATCTCTGAGAGTCCTGTCCCACATTGTCAGGGGGACTTTCACCCCTAAATGTCCTGTCCTACATGGGCAGGGGGCAGTGATTTTCCTTGAAGAGGGCTGAGAGAGAGAGGCCACATCAGAGAAACAAAAGAGGTCTCCTGGAGCAACTCTTCTTAGCATCTCCAATACAGAAATACATTTCATAAGGGCAGACCTCAAAATCAAGGGCTTGGCTATTTTCTTGGTAGTCCCCACTGTTTGAGAGGGTACCAGAGGTTTCCCAGATGGTCAAGTTTAATAGTTCCGTATTTTTTTCGTTGGTTCCTCAAGTTTACTGATAAATATTTTTTTGGTGTACTGTGTGGTAGGGGTCACATTTCATTCTTTTCCATGTGACTATCCTGTTATCGGAACACCATTTGCTGAATTTTTTTTTTTAACTGCACAGGCTGGGACTCAGACCCGGATCTCCTGAACGGCAGGCAAGAATTCCACACTGAAGTGCTCACACACCCCCACCAATCATCAGCCCGCCATAGTCTTGGATGTTTCTCAGAATTACATTAAGCAATATGGAATTACAAGGCATCATTCCCACTCTGGGCTCCATGTGCTTGGATTGTTTAAGTGAGGAATCCAGACAGATTGATTTGGACTGTATGTTACAAAAACTTTAGGTTCTAGGTTCAGTACACCTCCCTTCCTCTGGTCTCAACAGCAGGTGAAGGTCTAGAGTACATGCACCATCACCTTTTACCCTGTATCCTGATTTATCTTAGACCCAGTCAGATTGGCTTCATTTTTATCTCCATTTGCAGCCTGATCGCTTACTTTTACTGCTGCTGTAGGTAGCAGTGCTGTCAGGGCTGCTGCACTCCTGCTCTGAGTCTTAGTTTCAGGGAAATACCAGCTGAAACAAGTAGAGCTCAGTGTCTCAGACACTGGAAAAATACTTACAACTGCAAACCAAGCATGGCTACCATAGGAGGTTATAATCTAGGCTCCAATTTTCTTATATTTTCTGAATGAGGCCATAGCATAATTGTTCATTCGTTTCTGGCTTATTTTGCACAACACATTGTCCCCAAGGGTCATTCAGTTTGTTGCATGCCTCATGACGTCATTCCTTTCTGTAGCCCTGCAATAGTCCATCATACATACACACATACATATATATATCATGGTTTGCCTTTCAGCTTCTCAGTCATTGTACCCTTCAGCCCCTCCATTATAAAAGGTAATGTGCAAAATAAACAAGAATGTCTAACAGTATCCTCACACAGTTGTACAATCAACAGCACTCTCAATTTTAGACAATTTTCACTGCCCAGCAAGACAAAGAACCGATAAACACAGCCGCACCAAATATCAAATCAAAGCCTCCCCTCATCTCTTCTCCCTCTCTCCCAGTTGTTGACCCTGGTATTGCTGTGATGTTGTCGCTGTGTCCCTGTTAACCACAGTCCATAGCATGCAACATTAGTTCCCCCCATACCCCACTATCATCGACTCTGTACAAGATTACACCTTTGCAGTAGATCATGCGAGAACTTATTTATAATTATAAAGTTAATCGGTGGGATGCATGGCACTATATATCCCCTTTCAATCATATTCACTTTCAACATGGCAATGTTACTTCTATCCCCACCAATTTGCTACCATCACTTCCATCCTTTCCCTTACATTTATGTTCAACCTCCCCCGTCTCTAGCTTCTGTGTATCTCTAGGTCTCCAATATTCTACAAGGTATAGCTCTGAAATTACCTTTAGTATAGCTCTGAAATTACCTTTACCAGTCATAACAGTGAAATCATACAGCTTTTGTCTTTTTGTGTCTGAATTATTTCACTCAGCATTATGTCCTCATGGTTCATCCATCTTGTCATATGCTTTGGGACCTCATTTCATCCTCCTGCTGCAGAGTATTCCATCGCATGAATAGACCATGTTTTGTTTATCCACTTGTCTGTTGATGGACACTTGAATTGCTTCCATTTTTTGGCAATCATGAATAGTGCTGCTATGAATATTGGTGTGTAAATATCTGTTCATCTCACTGCTTTCCAGTATTCTGGGTATATACCAAGTGTTGGTATTGCTGGGTCATAGGGTAACTTAATATTTACTTTTTTGAGGAATCACTAAACTGTTTTCTACAATGGCTGTAACATTTTACATTCCCATCAACATTTAATAAGTCTTCTAATTTTCCCATATCCTCTTCAACATTTTTGATTTTCTGTTTGTTAAATAGCAGTCATTCTTATAAGTGTGAGGTGATATCTCATTGTAATCTTGACTTGCATCTCCCTTATAGCTAATGAAGATGGACACATCTTCATGTGCTTTTTAGCCACTTGCATTTGTTCTTTGGAAAAGTGTCTATTCATACCCTTTGCCCATTTTATAATTGGGTTATTCTTTTGTTGTTGAGCTGTATAATTTATTTATGTACACAGGATATCAATCTTTTTTATCTGATATGTGGCTTCCAAATATTTTCTCCCATTGAGCTGGCTGCCTCTTCATCTTTGTGACAAATCCTTTGAGACACAGAAGCTTTTGATTTTAAAGAGTTCTCATTTATCAATTTTTTTCTTTCATTGCTTGTGTTTTGGGTATAAAGTTTAAGAAACTATCTTCTATTATTTGACCTTGAAGATATGTCCATACATTTTCTTCAAGGATTTTTATGGCACTGGCTCTTATGTTTATTTAGATCTTTGATCCATTTTCAGTTACTATTTGTATAGGTGTAAGGTAGGGATTCTCTTTCATTCTTTTGGCTATTAATATCCAGTTCTCCCATGCCCATTTATTGAAAAGACTATTCTATTCCAGTTCAGTGGATTTGGGGGCCTTGTCAAAGATCAATTGGCCATAGATTTGGTGGTCAATCTCCGCACTCTTGACTTGATTCCGTTGGTGAATCCTTCCATCTTTGGGTCAGTACCATAATGATTTGAACACTGTGGCTTTATAATAAGCTTTAAAGTCAGAAAGTGTTAGTCCTCCCATTTCACTCTTCTTTTTTAGGATATCCTTAGCTATTTGAGGTCTCCTTCCCTTCCAAATAAATTTAGTAACCAGCTTTTCCAAGTCTTCAAAGTAGGTTGTTGGAATTTTGCTTGGTATTTCATTGAATCTGTAGATCAGTTTGGGTAGAATTAACATCTTAACGACATTCAACCTTCCTATCCCTGAGCACGGAATGTCTTTTCATCTATCTAGGTCATTTTTAATTTCCTTTAGCAGTGTTTTATAATGTTCTGTGTACATATCCTGGGCATGCCTGGTAATGCTTATTCCTTGATACTTGATTCTTTTGCTTGTTATTTTGAATGGAATTTTTCCTTAATTTTCTTGTTAGTTAGGTCATTACCTGTGTATAGAAACATTATTGATTTTTGGACATTAATCTTGTATCCATCACTTTGCTGAATTTGTCTATTAGCTTAAGTAGTTTTGTCATAGATTTCTCAGGATTTTCCAAGTATAGGATCATGTCATCTGCAAATAATGAAAGTTTTACTTCTTCCTTTCCTATTTGAATGCCTTTTATTTCTTTCTCCTGTCTAATCATCCCAGCTAAAACTTCTAGTACGACGTTGAATAATAGTGTTGACGATGGGCATCCTTGTTTCATTCCCAGTCTTAGGGGAAAGCTTTCAGTCTCTCACATCAAGTATGATGCTGGCTATAGGTTTTTCCCATATGCCCTTTATGATATTGAGGAAGTTTCCTTCAATTCTTACCTTCTGAAGTGTTTTTATCAGTAAAGGATGCTGAATTTTGTTGAATGTTTTTTCAGCATCAATCAGTATGATCATGTGATTTTTCCCTTTTCGATTTGTTAGTGTTCTGTATTACATTGATGGATTTTCTTGACTTGAACCACCCTTGCATTCCTGGTATGAACCCCTCTTTGTCATGATGTATAGTTCTTTTGGTGCATCGTTGGATTTGATTTGCTAGTATTTTGTTGAGAATTTTTGCATCTATGTTCATTACGGAGGTTGTTCTATAGTTTCCCTTTCTTGTAGTGTCTTTATCCCATTTTTGTATTAGAGTGATATTAGCTTCATAAAATAAATCAGGTAGCATTCTTTCTTCCTCATTTTTTTGGGCGAGTTTGAGCAGGATTGGTGTTAGTTCTTTCTGGACTGTTTGATAAAATTTCCTCTGTGAAGCCATCTGGCCCTGGGCTTTTCTTTGTAGGAAGATTTTTGACGACTGATTGAATCTCTTTACTTGTGATTGCTTTGTCGAGGTCTTCTATTTCTTCCTGAGTCAGCGTAGACTCCTGAATTGTCTAGTTTGTTGGTGTGCAATTGTTCATAGTACCCTCTTATGATTTTTCCTAATTTCTTCAGGGTTCGTGGTAATGACTCCCCTCTCATTCCTGATTTTGTTTATTTGCATCCTCTCTCTTTTTTTCTTTGTCAGCCTAGCTAAGAATCCATCAGTTTTATTGCTTTTCTCAAAGAATTGTTGGTTTTGTCGATTCTTCCTACTGTTTTGTTATGGTTGCTCTGGAGAGGAACATTTATTTCTGTTTTAACTTTTGTCATTTCTCTCTGTCTATTTGCTTAGGGGTTAGTTTGCTGTTCTTCCTCTTATTTCCCAGGTGAGCATTAAGTCCTCAATTTTTGCTCATTCATGCTTTTTTATTTTATTATTATTTTTTTATTTGTGCTTTTTAATATAGGAACTTAGGGTAATAAATTTCCCTCTCAGCACTGCCTTTGCTGCATCCCATAAGCTCTGATGTGTTGTTTTCTCATTTTCATTCAATTCCAGATTTTACTGATTTCTCTAGAAATTTATTCTTTGGCCCACTGATTATTTACAGTGTATTATTTAATCTTCATATAGTTGTGAAAGTTCTGGTTTTTTAGTGGTTATTAATTTCAAGTCTCATTCCATTATGGTCAGAGAAAGTGCTTTGGATAATTACAATCTTATTAAATTTATAAAGACCTGTTTGGTGTCCCAGCATATGATCTATCTGGGAAAATGTTCCATGAGCACTAGAGAAGAATATATATCTTGGTGTTTGGGGCTCTAATGATCTTTATATGTCCATTTGGTCTAATTCATTTACTGCATTGTTCAAGTTCTCTGTTTTGTGCAATTGTTCATAGTACCCTCTTATGATTTTTCCTAATTTCTTCAGGGTTCATGGTAATGACTCCCCTCTCATTGATCCTCTGTCTGGTTGTTCTATCTATAGAGGAGGGTGGTGTATTGACATCTCCTATTATTATTGTTGAAACATCTATAGCTCCCTTCAGTTTTGCCAATGTTCGTTTCATGTACTTTGGAGCTCCTTGATTGGGAGTAAAAACATTTATGGTTGTTATTTCTTGGCGAATTGTCCCTTTTACTAATATGTGTTGTCTTTCTTTGTCTTTTATGATGTCTTTACATTTAATGTCCATTTTGTCTGATATTAGTATAGCCATTCCTGCTTTCTTTTGTTACAGCTAGCGTAGAACATCTTTTTTATCCTTCCACTTTCAATCTCTTTGTATTTGTAGATCTATGGGGTGTCTCTTGTAAACAATATATAGATGGATCATATTTTTCAATCCATTCTGCCAGTCTGTGTTTTTTGATTGGTGAGTTAAGCCCATTAACTTTCAAAGTTATAACTGTAAAAGCAGTTCTTGAATCTACCATCTTATCCTTTTGTTTTTATTTGTCAAAATCTATATATTCTCTTCCCTCTCTCTCTCTCTCTCTTTTTATCCTTTAAATTACCCTTATTAATACTCTTCAATTCTGTGCCCTCCTCCAGCCTTCCCTCTCCTGTCTTTTTTTTCAAATGACAGGTCCTCCTTCAGTATTTCTCATAGGGTGGGTCTCTTGTTGACAAACTTTCTCAGCTTTTGCTTCTCTGAGAAGATTTTTATCTCTCCCTCAGTTTTTTGCTTGTTTGTTTTGTTTTTGTTTTTGTTTTTTAGTCAGCTTGGCTTGATAAAGAATTCTTGGCTGGAGGTCTTTCTCATTCAGCACCTTACATATATTTTACCACTGCCTTCTTGCCTCCATGGTGCCTATTGAGTAGTCAGAACTTAATCTTAGGTGGTTTCCCTTGAATGTAGTGAATCACTTTTCTGTTGCTGCTTTCAAAACTTTCTGTTTCTCTTTAACATTTGACAATTTGATTAGTATGTGTCTTGGAGTAGGCTTGTTTGGATTTATTCTACTTGGAGTTCCTTAAGCTTATTTGATTTGCATATTTATGTCTGTTATAAGAGTTGAGAAGTTTTCCCCCATTGCCTCTTCAACTAATGCTTTTAGTTCTTTACTCTTCTCATCTCCTTCTGGGACACTGATGATTCTTCTTATTATTATTATTATTATTATTTTATTTTTTTGCCATGGGCAGGCTCCAGGAATCGAACCTGGGTCTCTGGCATGGCAGGCAAGAATTCTGCCACTGAGCCACCATTGCACCACCCTGATGATTCTTATATTTGTACACTTCACATTGTCCATCATTTCCCTGAAATTCATTTTCATTTTTTCCATCTTTCTTGCCTCTTTTTTTGTGTGCACTCAAGTTCAATTGTCCTATCTTCTAGCTCACTTATTCTTCCTTCTGCTTCTTCAGGTGTGGTATCGTATGTCTCTAATATATTTCTAACTTGGCCTATAGTATCTTTCATCTCTGTGAGATCTGCTATTTTCTATTTATTCTTTCAAATTTTTCTTTGTGCTCTTCCAATATCTTCTTTACATTCTCTGTGTTGTTGTGAACAGCCTTGATTAGTTGTTTCAAATTCCATGTCCCCTCTAGTGATTTGATCTGGTCATTTGGCTGGGCTGCATCTGCCTGAAACGTCACATGCTTTGTGATTTTCTGTTGCGTTTGGGCCATTCAATTAACTTAATAAGGTTATTTTGCAGGTTGATTTCTTCCACTTGTCTAAGGTTTTGTCTTTGGTTGGATTTGCATTGAAGTTCTCCTTTTGCACTTGGTATGTCAGTAATTCCCTGCCAAGCCAAAGCTCACATCTCATGTAGGTCATGTAATTCTACTTTAAGGCCTATTAAAAGCTTGGCAGGGGTGCACAGATAGTTCAGTGGGAGAACAACAGCCTATTAACACAGGAAAACCATGCCTGACTCCTGGTCTATGCACCAAAAAAAACCAACAACAACAAAACCTCAGCAGTAGTAGGCCCTGAAGCCAGAAGGAGACATCCCTAGATATGCTGGGAATGAACTCAGACTGGTGTTGACAGAAGGAAAATAGGTAGATAGGGAGTTTGCCAGACTGCACCTCCTGCTTCTTCCCAGCAGCGGTGCTGCTGAGCCACGTCTTCCCTCAGGCCCGCCTTACTCCTGCTGCAGCAGCCAGCTGGCCACGATGCATGCATGGCAGGGGCTGTTCCCAGCATGTGATGGGGCAGTGACTGCAGTGCCTAATGCCCAGTGACACTGGGCCTGACAGGACAGTTATCCGCAGTGCCCCATGGGATGGCTGCTCTCAGCAGCCGGTGGAGGGACTTTTCACAGTGGGCAACTAGGCACAGGGGCTGCTGGCTTCAGAGCTGCACAGGGCAGTCTCCCGAGCCAGCTGCTGGGGCTGGGTGGGGTGGAAGGACGTCCACTCTCTCGGACCTACACTTCCCCATGCGCCCCCACCCACCCCCAGTGGGGTCACGACTGAACAAGACTCACGTGGCTGTTCCCATCCTGACCTCCTTGCACCTCTCATCCGAGCTCCCTGTGGAGCGGAGAGGCCTCTCTGCTTGCTCGCACCAGCAGCTGCAGTCCTGGCCACTTTTTCTGTCCCCGTTCTTGTCCACAGCAGGGGTGAATCCGGCCTACCCTCCTCCACTGTCTTCCCAGAAGTCTCTGGCAGTGGTGTTATTTTAAAGTCCAATTACTTTGCTAGCTAGGATGTGTCACTGTGTTGAACAGTCTGGGCCAAATTTTCTCTGGGAAATAATAAATAACAGATTTAAATCTGTCATTTCAGGAAATTATTCTTAGATTTTATCTTTAAAACTCCATTGTTTTGTTTTGTTTTGTTTTTCTTTAGGGAAGTCAAAAAGGTACACATTGGGTAGTTTTTGTCTGTTTTTCTCTAACTGCCTTGGGATATGATGGAGAACGTTTCCCTGGCTCGACTACTTCTGTGCTCCTTCCTTGACGGATCTGTTCAGGTGGAAGTGAAACATTGAGGCAGGCTGTATTTAATAAGCAGGACCAGCACTCATTTCCCCCACAAAGTGTTTCCTCTGCCATCGCTGACATCAGAATCAGCAGTTGGCCCTCCCTATTCTATCACCAGAAACGGGGCTGCAGGAGAAGTTGAGGGCACACTCCTCATTGTTTTATTAAGTCCTAAGATTCACTGATCACAGATACCTATATACACCTAAATATTCCAATAAGTAATACAAAACTAATCTTGCAATTAAGATTTGCTGATGAGCACTGTGTCATTTTGCTTTCTTTCTAAACTAATTACAGGTTCAAAATAAGGAATATGGACCCATGTTCTTCAGTCTTAGAACTTAGTTTTGTCTTCTGTAAAATGGGGGCAACAAAATGTGCCTTGCAAGGTTCTTGTAAGGATTAGCAATGGGAAATGTTACCTTCAGCTATGATTTGGGGCGCCCAATAGGTGTTTGACACCTGGCTGGCTACTGCTCCTCATATCACCTTGTCCCTTTGCTTCACTCTTTTGTATTTAGAGAAACACAGTCTCAGTGGGAAGCTGAAATGACTTTTGGAAATGTAGCCTATCCCACACATTGTAAAATAACAGGAAGGCAGTTTAAAACAAAATCTTACTTATTTGACTAAATTTAACTCAATTTAGCAACTAAATCTTTGTGTACCCTGCTTTCTAATTTTTTTCTTTGTAACTTTTAATTTTCTTATAATTTTCAATTTATAGAAAAGTTGTAGGCTAGCAAAAAGAACTTAAGTATTTCCTTAATTCACATTTGCTAATTGTTGGGTGTATACATTTGTCAAAGCTCATTGAATTGTACACTTTTAGACCTGTGTGTTTTATTGTAGGTAAATTTTATTTGAATAAAGCAGAAAAATGATATTTTCACAGGGAAACTTCTCAGAATGTGTTAAATCTCCAGAAGAATGGTGAACACTTTATGTATTATTTCCCAGACCATTTTGGATGCGAAGACTAGTTTTCAATGAAACCTGCTGTGATGCGCTTTGAATAATACTTATTGGGATCCAGCACTCTAGAATAAGGATTCTCAGCCTTAACTGCACACTAGAATCACCGGGGAACTTTCAAACAATCCCAAAGCCCAGGCTGTTCCCCAAACTAATTAACTTTGAATCACTAGTGGTGGAACCCAGGCATCAGCATTCCAGAAAACCCAAGTCATTCCTCCATCCTGCTTCCCAGTTTCAAGCAGTGTTAAAACGTTGAGTAGGAAAAATGCCATATTTGTGTGCATTGCTATGATAATAAGACATTAGTTGATGTGTCCAAGAGAGGAGATTTAAAAATGTTTTTAAAAAATCACTTAAATGTTGAGCAATAAATTCCAACAAGATGTAGGGAAAATAGTAAGATGCAGAAAGAAATGCTTGGTGGGAAGCTCAGTTCCATCATTTACAAAGGTGGCATGAGGTTAAGCCACACAACTTTTTGAACTTCAGCTTTCTCATCTGTAAATGGGATTTATTTATCTCATAGGATATTAGGATTAAATTAATAAGAGATATGAAAAGCCCATGCAATGCTAATTATTATCTACCCATGTGAACCAAAGTGTAGCACTGTAAAAACAACTCTGTCATTCAGCATTCATGGCAGTGAGTCTGGTTCCTGTAGCTTCTACATTTGCTGGGGGTCAGGCTGCAAGTAGCATTGATTGCTATAAAGGACCCAGTTACAAAATGAGCAAAAGATGTGAATGGATACCTTACCAAAGAAGCATAGAGATGGCAAATAAGTATTGGAAAAGATGCTCAACATCCTGTCATTAGAGAATACCAAATTGAAACAACCATGAGAGTCCACTACACATGTACTAGAATGGCTGAAACCCTAAACACTGAGGATGCCGGGTGTCAGGAGGGTGTGGAGCAGGGACTCTCACTCCTTTGATGATGATTACCTGTGCCAGGTGGTATCTAAGGACATGGGAGCTAAAAGGGGAACTTCCATAACTGTGGCATTTCTTTCAATGGTTCACTTGAAATCTATTTATGTTCCTTTTGCATGAAGAAATCCAGCATCATGAGACCAAAAAGTCTTTCTCTGCACCCATTTCCAGGGAAAACTATTGATTAAATTCTTACTGTTAGAACTGGAAAAGGTCTTCCCAAATTCAACGTTTCCCAAGCTCTCTAACAGTTAGCTGTTGTAACTAACTATGGTATTCCTGCATTGGACCAGCTGTCTCTCTTCCAGAAGTCTTCTGAGTAGTTTGAGATGTGTGTTGGAGAAATTCTTGGAAGCTCTGTGGAACCATATCTCCCTAGTATTCTAGCTATTGTCCATACGTTGTGACCCCTTAAAAATGAAATTATCAGAGGGTTTATTCATAAAAAGACTTCAAAAAGCACATGGGTTCTGCACATCATCCAGGGACCTGTAAAATCAGCTAAGACCCCACCTTTGCTCTCGTCCCCATGGCTTCCAGGCTCGCTCACAGCCATTTCCCGGTGGCATCACTTCATCCACGGCAGGCTGGGTGTCATTCATGACACAGACTTCCTCAGACTAAAGTCATCGCTTTCTTCTTCTTGGGACTATCCAATTTTTGTGAAGCTTCCTTTTTATTATCATTTTTAATGGCAAAATCTGTAGGGTCACCACAACTCACACTAGAAAGAAAACTCCATGGAGTTGAAATCACTGGCCTGTCGACAGTTTTAGGGTGCCAGGTGTTTCCTGACTTTCTGGGCTGTCTCAGTGTGAGAACTGGATGCCTGCACGGTAAGCTCTGGCTTCACATCATTTATGCATCAATTCTGAGTATTGGGAGAGTGCTTAGCAACAACGTGTCTAATGCATCTGCGGCATAACTTGTCAGCAGCATAAGAAAGATGCCATCTACCAAATGGAACTACACCTAAACGAAAAAGTCTTTGCCATTATCCCAGGATCAAGAAGACACCTCTCCCCAGTGCCTGCCTCACCAGAGCTCTTTGGCATTCTAGCAGTTTGTACTAATTGTGTGGGTTAGAGCAATTGCTTTGCACGATCACCATACAAGTATGAGATAAAAGCATTTGGATTGAATGAAAGTGGAGACTACAGATAAAATTATTTATTGGTATTAGTGAGTGGATTATTGGCTATAAATCCAATTTATCCCCTCAGAAGGATTGTCATGATAAGATGATGAAAGATCACCCTCGTGTTTGACAGATTATCCAAGTGGTAACTCTGGAAGCGTGAGGAGCTGTCTTAGCAAATGTACTCCCGGCGAACAGTCAGGGCACCCGGCGGAGCAGTCTGCACAGCCCTGCCTAAGCCAGCACATAGGGCAGCTTTATGAAGAGGCAAGCTCTGGGCACTGCGGGGACCAGTTGAACTTGTGTATCAGAGAGCATCAAAGAGGTCAGCCTGGTCAGCACCCACAGCAGAAGGGCAGCCACAGACGGCTGCCCAGGCTGTTTGCTGCTCAACCCCACTCAGAGGCACCATTCAGCTGCAATGCCCTGTAACTAGGACACTCTGGCCACTTGGTGAGCTGCTGGACAGACAGGTGCATCTGGACAGATGCAGCTTTCTGGACCTACTCCCAATACTTTACCGTAGGGCTTGCAGAGTTGTGGATGATCTTTGAGTGAGTGACTTTGTAGAAGCACAAGCGCCCCTCTCCAGGCCAAGCCTTATGTGTATCAGGCTGGGACATGGCTGCATGCAGCCTGGCAAGGAAATGTTCCAGAGACCACCACACCCAGGCCAGGAACAGCTCATCCCTCAGGGTTATTTAAAGCACGATGCATAACTTGCTCAAGCAGGAGCAAAATCCACGTTCCTCACCCTCACTCTCTGCAGGCTGGTACCTTCTGGCTGGGGACATTCCCAGTGCTGGAGAACCGGGCCATTGTCCCAGCCTCTGGAAGGAGACCAGCAAGCCTTAGACGAGCAGTAGGACCTACCCTGCATGCTGGAAATTCAGGAATATGAACTAATGGAAGTGAAAGCAGGAAATAAGGCTATGCACCTCCTCCCCGTACTGGCCTTGTAGCACAAAAGCCCAGAGAGATAGGACAATGGGGAAGAGTTTCACGCTGAACGGACACTCTTCTCCTTGTCTTCACATCAGCCAGACACAAGCAACTTTAGACAGTCTGTGATATCAGCAAGCTGCAGGCAGGGGGAATCACATGGGCTTTAGAACTTTACAGAAACGACTTGGATCCTGATTGGGTCAGTTGCTTGGCCTCTCTGAAGATCAGATTTTTCCTACCTATGATGCAATAATGATGCTAAACTCCCAGAATTAATAGTGGGATTAACGAGATGTGCCTAAAGCTGTTGATAGAGTTACTAATGTGAGAGGTGAACGAGAAATAGGACCCATTAATGTTTTACAGGACCGAGCTATAAATCATGAGAACAGTTATGTGGTACTAAGTGGATGAGTGTGTGTGTGTGTGTGTGTGTGCGCGCGCACACGTGTAGTGACAACATTGGGTCTTTTTATAGAAAGTTTGAAAGATTAACTTTAACTGCACAGGTTATTAGAAGAACACATTCACCTTTTAAAAACGTAGACACGACAAAATTAAAGCTTCCTCTGGCCACTCTCCATCACTTCCCTTTAACTCGGTTCTGCTCCTTACTTCCTAGAGGCAATGAGGACCCTAAGACTTTTATGTCTAAACATACGCATTTATAGAAGCATATAGCACACTTTTTGGCATTTAGAATTTTCTGTCGCTCATTCAATACCATGATACCGTATATGCCATGCAGCACAGTGTTTGGCTGGGTTTTCTGTCTATTTTACTCAGTATTGTTCTTGAGATCTCCACATTGTTTTTCTAGCATATTCCTTTTAGCTGCAGTGTTGGAGGTACTCCAATTTTGTGAAAATACCACATTTTATTTATCTCTCTAATGGATACACTTTTCGATTATTTCTAATGCTTCACTATTACAAAGAATGTTGGTGTGAATGTCCTTGGCACGAGTACAACATTTTGTCTAGGTATATGCCCAGAAGTGAAATTAGGTATAGACATTTTAATTCTGCTGCCTATTGCCAAATTCCTCTCCAAAGTGGTCACGTCAATTTACCTTCTCAGCAACAGTTCAAAGTGCTCCTACCTCCCCAAATCCTTGCCAACTTCTGATAGTATCTAATGTTCAGTTTTGTTAGTCTGGTTGATGAAAAACAGCATATTGCTTTAATAAATCTTTCTAGATCTGAATCCTTTGTCATATAGGTTTTAAATAAATTCTTTCTGTTGGTCATTTGCATTTTAAGTTTTTCTATGATGAGTTTGTGGTATAAAAGATTTTTTGTGTTCATCTATTTTTTTTCCTGATTTCCTTCAGTTCTTCATTCATGTTTTTCTCTAGCACTGAGCATATTCAGGACATTTTTAAAAAGTCTTTGATATGTCCAGGTCTGGTGATGGTTTGGAATAAAATATTTTATAATCTGAAGGATGCACATTTGCCAATGTTTTCTTCATTGTTTTTTCTTTTTGTGTCTTAAGAAATACCTTCTTAAGTGGTGGCTATAAAGACATTCTACATATTCTTGAAATAATTTTGAATATTGCTTTTAATTTAGGTGGATAATTCATTTTAGATGAGCTTTTCATAGGAATCTAATATGTTTTCCCGTGCAGAAAGCCAGTTTTCCTGAAGCCTTTTGTTGGGTAACCCATCCTTTCTTCCCTTCCACCTCCTATCCCAAGTATCTACATGGAGGTGACCCTGTTTCTGGGCTCTGGATTTTGTTTGTTAATCTACTTGTCTACTCCTGTACCAACATCGTATTATTTACTCTGGATTTATAACGAACACTGATACACTGGTAGGGAAAATCCAGCTTATTTGTTCATTTTCAGAATTGTCTTGCATAGTTAATATTCCATGAAAATTTAAATTCAGTTTGCCAAGTTCTAGAAAAAGCCTAATGAGGATTGCGTGTTAATTGGGAAAGAGCAGCATCTTTATGATAAAGTGCCTCCGTTTCTAACACCATGGCTCTCTCTCCATTTATCCGGGTCTTCTTGTTCGTCCTTCCATACCGTCTTATAACTTTCTCCACAGACGTATTACACTTTTTTGTTGTTGTTAAATTTATTCCTTGTTACTTCGTTGTTTCTGTTTCTGATGCAGTTGGGATTTTCTACGTGGTGATTGGAAGCCACCCATTTTTGTCTGTTGATATCATGTCAGATCCACTTTCACTTACCATAATTGCAATCATTTGCCAGTCATTATCTTGTGTTTTCCAGGTAAAAATCACATTATCTATAAATAGCCGTCATTTTTTTTCATAATCATAATAGCATTTACTTCTTGTTTTGCACTGGTTGCCTTACTCCAGTACAATTGGATTGTTAGCTGCATCAGCCAGGGTCATTGTCTCATTTCCGGCCCACCTTTCAAGGCTCCTGCTGCTTCACCTCTCAGCGCCGTCTCTGCTGGGTATCTCCAGCACACAATTTCATCCGGCTGAGGAACGTCCCTTCTATTCCTAGCTTGCTATTATATTGCTTGTGTATGTGTGTGTGTGTTTTAATTACGTATGGATATTGAATTTTGAATTTTGAGTTTCTAATTAGCTCTTTTAACTGCCTGTAATTTGTTTCCCGGGTTGCGATACGTCCCCTGATCTTTCTGAGAACAGCATTAGACTCATCGTGTGCATCCTGTTCTTAGGACTGTTTAGCTCCGTTTTCGTTTCTAAGTTCTTCGGGTTTTTGTCTCCCTTTCATTGGGTAGCTTCCTTCTGTGGCACCGCAGGGGGCTCTGGGTCTTGGGCCCCGAATGCTTTAGCTGGTGTGCAGCATGTGCCCCCAGGGGCCGCCTGGGCGCCTGGCCTGCTGGGCTCCGCAGTTCTGGCCTCCCGCTCTGTCTGCACCACAGGCTTGCCTCCGCCCCAGGATTACTTTCCCCAGGGACACACACTCCTGTCCCAGCTCCCTAACTGTAAGACCGAGTGCGTCAGGGGAGGGGCTGCTCTAAGTGGGTCACTGCAGGGGCTCAGCGAGCCTCGTCCCGTGGGCCCTGCCTCCTCCAGCTCTGCCTCCACAGTCCCTGGCCTGACCTCACAGCATGGCGCTCACTTTTCATGGTGCATCCTGGTCTTGGCCGCTCTCCTCAGCTTTCTCACCTGTGCAGGGCTTCATTTCCCCCTTTAATCTGATCCTGTTTGTTCTCAGTCATTTAAAGATTCATCAAAGTACTTGCAAATTTCCTTTTTAATGGAGATGCATGACATGTATTTTTTTACGTAAATATATATGCATGAGTGTGTGTGTGTGTGTGTGTGCGCGTGTGCGCGCGCACATAAACATACTCACAAGCTTTCCTTTCTAGGGTTAGTTGTGACAAAGTGGGTGCCCAGCCTGCTATTTTGAAACCAGAACATCCTATCTAAATCAGAATTTTTTGTACACTGAGGATTTTTCCTCAACTTGAACTTTCATGTCTTGAATTACAAAGGCCTCAGCTAATTATACAAGCTTGGCTGAGCAGCACCGAATGCTGTTTACTGGGTGTGACCCAAACTGACCTCAGTCTTGATCCGAATAGGCAGGGCAGGGTTTGATCAGCCGAAGCGCTTTGGGTCAGTGACTCCATTTATTAGTTCTGTGGCCTTGAATAAGTCATGTCAGAGCTCTGTGCCTCAGTTGGGTTGTTGTGAGGGTCAAATGAAATAGCGTCCATGAAAATCATTTCTAATCGGTTAAACACTGTGCATGGAAATAATCCTCACTGGCGTCAGCACATGGTCTTGGATTTCTCCTCCATCACACCTACATTTTTGACTCTTTCACATATGATAAGATACGCTGCACGCCCAAACAGGAACGCTTTTGACGGAAATATTTCCATGTTATTCCGGAAAGTTGACAACACATTGCTTTGAATATACAACTCACATTGGCTGAGAGAAATGTATAGTGCTGGTTTTCCAGTAGGGTTTTAGGGTCAGGCAGAGGCGGACTCTAATCTTCACTTCCTCGCTCGCTCAGTCTTTTCCTGAAACAATCAGAGCTCCACGGCCAAGTGTGGATGCTTGGCACTGGTTCTCTTTTGAGCAGAATGCCAACAGCTTCAGCCAACTTGAGGGATTGGGAGAACATTTCTGCGTCTCACAAATCCTGGGTCTGAAAGGATGGGGCAACTGATTAAGAATGTCTTAAAGAAGTTTATCAGAACATCTTGACAAAAAGACGTTCTTGAACCCTCATTCCTCAGCATATCAGTCTTTGTTGAATCTAAATTCAGTCTTACTGAATTACCACTGCAGTTTCCCTCTCTCCATCCAGATTTACTGAGGATTTAGACCGTATCCTTGACTACACGCTGTGTGGCGCCCATTCTTCTTACCCAGCTCCCTTCAAGCTCGTCTTTATTGGAACTGCGGAGCGGAGTCCTGCCTCTTCCTGGGCCGTAGGGTCTGGAGATAACAAGGTTCGCGGGCATCAGCACGTTGGTCACCCACAAAGGTCTTTCCCAGGGGTTTCATATTGTGGGGTTTTATCTGTTTGCTGTATTTTGTCATGGGTTTTTATTTGGCTTTACTTCCTGGGAATTTCCAGCACACAATAATTCACTCTTTGCAAACAGTGAAATTACTAAGGTATTCTACAAACTTCAGATAGACAGTGGGCCTGGATGCCCTTTCAGGTTTTTTTTAACACTGAGAAGCTATGATTCTAGGAGGGGGCAACATGACCCTTCCACGGGAACTCACCCTCTGTGGGTTCAGCGACATAGCTGGTGGTGCTCACTGGCAGGTTCATTGTATGTGATGGGATAGTTTTGGGGGGGCTCCTTTAAATTAGACAATAAAATTAAAAAATATTTAACAATGAGTAATTTTGAAGAAATAAAAATGAATTTGTTGAAAAACTTGCTTGTGCCTGGTCTTTTTCACTGTTCTTTTGTGTATGGATTTCCATTTTTTGAAAAAGAAATTGTATTTTATTTTCCCCCATCATGCAGCAAGGTCATTCTCTTATGGACATCAGCAGTGATCCTATCTGCTGCGGTTACTGAACACAAGCAGACCTGACCACGCAGAAACCTGCGTCTCAGGGAGCCCTCAGCTTCATGGAGCACTGCCGGCGGGGGGGGAATTCCTGCAGTTCTGACTCTGGTACTGGACTTGTCATTTAAATAAAAAGAAATCAGTACTACTAATCAACAGGCACCTAAAATCTTGAAATTTAGTTCACTGAATTCCAATTAATTGGAATTAATATATGATGGCAAATGATGCACAGTTAAGCCTGGATCCTGATGGCTCTGCTGCTCCCTAGAAAGCCGTGGACTCCTCAAAATGGGGGCGAGAGGGGAGGGCTTGGGCAGGGCGGACTGCTCTCTAGCTATGTGACCTTACAGAGGAAACTCAGCTGATCTGAGCCTAGTAAATGAAGGTACTACCTCTTCTAACAGCACCCATTGGATTCTTGTATTAATTAAAAAATAGATATGCAAAGTCATTTTGTAAATGACTTAAAATTACCTCGTGCTTACTTTGTTATGAGCTTGTACAGCAATTCAGCAAATGTATGCTTCGGAAATATCAGAGTGGGGTCAAACTACCATGGGACGAGTTCCTTGTATTTAGCCCTAAGTGCTCACACTGTGATGCTATAATTACATCCTTATGATAAAGGTGCTTGAAGTAATGTAGTTTTATTTCCAGAGATTGATTTGATAGGACATCTATGTCTATGCTTTCCTTCTAGATCTTTCTTTCTTTCATTTTCACACATCACTCATCAAACGTTTGCTCATTCTTCCTGTTAGTTGTCAACCAAACACTTCTTAAGCATTACTTTTATCAGGCACTGTGCCAAGCGCTGGGGATACGAAGCCTCGATAGGGTCTAGCCCTTGTCTTCAGAGACGGTCTCTCATATTTATTATGCTCTTTCTGTCCTGGGGAACAGAACCCACTGGGGCAGCACGGCACAGCTGAGCAGGCAGGCGGTGACGTGATGGGAGTGCGGGGGACCAGGCCATTGCTTTGTCCTCCACAGCAGGTGTTCATTCCTCCTCCTCCTTAGAGTGATGAGCTCCTTTTCCACCTTGGTTCTGCCACAGCTGCCACTCCTAATCCTCTGTCTCTACCTCTTAGAATCTACTGACTCATGGTTTCCTTGTTCCTCAGGAATCCCTCTCTGCACAGGCCTACCACATCCATCTTTTCCAGCTGTATTCCCACTACCAAATGAACACGTTCTTAACTCCCAGTAAACTCACCGAGAAAGAGAATCCCATTGAATCCTTCTTTCCCGCATAGCAGAGAGCAGCTTCATGGATGTAATATCTGCAGCCCTAGCCTTTGATATGGATCCCAGCAGAAAACTCATCTTGCCGTGGTTACAACATGACACACTGTTTGCTTATCTGCTGTTAATTGAGCACCCAGGACAGAAGCAATCATCCAACTCATCTGTCCTTACCTTTCCAAGCCTCTTGATATATTTCAAATGCAAGCACTAGCCAGTCACATAAAGTGAGGCTCTCAAAGAGAACACATTTAGAGAAGTTTGAAACCACAAGCAAAAGCTTAAACTGCCACTGCAAACCACAGCCTCTCAGCATCCACGGTGAGCCTCGAGCTGGAGGAGTCTCAGAGCGAGTCGTTGGCTCCAACTCCACAATCCAGTGTCCGACAGCCATGTTCCTGAGAGTTTATTACATGCAATCCAAAACCATGGATTTCTGTATACACGCAGTGCAGGTCCATTCAAGTAATGGCGAATAGTAAGGCAAAAATACTGTTTGGGCTGCCAGAACTGAAAGGAACTCGAGAAGACAGCCCCACAGGAATGGGAACTCGAGTCACTCGGCACCCAAGCATTCTCAAGATGCCAGGCTGGCTTGTCTTTGCTTTAGTGCCTGGATGGTACTCTGTGCTCAGCCATGAATACAACCAGCCTTGTCCTCCTTGCCTCCTTCTCTGTGGCTCTTCTCACTGCTCTTTCTGCTGCCACCACAGGACCCCTTCACACCTTGGCCATGTTTCTAATGTGAGGCTACTTCATCATCAGTGAGAGCCAGGGAGTGGGGTTCTCTGAACGGGGCCCTGACATCTAGTCCAGGAGCTGAGGCAGGAGCAAGTGGCAGTAGGAGGAGAATGCTCTGACCAGGAACTCGGGGCTGCTTTCTTTGGCAAGAGATGGGCATGGCATGCAAATGTTCAAAAACATGATCATGGTGATGAATACACTATTATGTGTTGATATTGTGAACCATTGCTTGTAACCATGTCAAGAATGTTTGTATGTCTGTTGTCATAAAAAAAATATATAGGAGATGGGCATGGTAATGTCTGTGAGAGCCTGCCAGGCCCATGTCCCAGTCCACCCACCACTGTCTCTCTTCTGGACCACGACGTCCTGCTTGTACTCGCGCTCACCAGAGCCCTTTCTCTGCACAGCAGTCAGAGTGATAGGTTCAACACCCAGGTCAGTTCATGCTCCATCTTCTGCTGAAAAGATTCCAGAGGTTTTCTGCCCTGTTCAGAAGGAAACCTAAACTCCTTCTCTGTCTACAAGACTCCTGTCACCTGTTCCTGGACTACTTCTTTGCTCTTATCTCCTTCTGTCCTGCCCCCCCTTTACTCTGCTCCAGCCCTACTGACTGCCTCATTGCTCCTCGAACAACCATGGTTACCTCTTCAGTGCCCTTCAGCTCAGCGGTCCTCTCCTGGGGTGCTCCTCAGCGGTCCTCTCCTGGGGTGCTCCCCTCTCAGACAGCCACATGCGCATTCCCTCGCTTCACTCAGGGCTCTTCTCCGAGACTTCCTTGACCCTCTATCTAAATGGTCATCCTTCTCATCACGCCATCCTCAGCCTCCTCATATCACAGATCTACTTCTTTGTTTATTGGCTAATTCTTCTACTAGAATTAAAACTCCATGATGGCAAGGAATTCATTGGCTTCATTTACTTTTTTTTTTTTAACTTTTTTATCGTACAGTATAACGTATATACAAAGCAAAGAAATAAAAAAGCAATAATTTTCAAGCACTCTTCAATAAGTGGTTACAGGACAGATCCCAGAGTTTGTCATGGGCTACCATACGATCCTCTCAGATTTTTCCCTCTAGCTGCTCCAGAATATTGGAGGCTAGAGGGCTTAAATACATTTTTATCATCACAATCAACTTTTTCTCCTTCTTTTTTTGTTAAAAATAACATATATACAAAAATTCATTTACTTTTATATCCAGGTGTCTACAGAGAGCTCAGCACCTTGGAGGTGCTCAACAGATACTTGACAAGTAAATGTGTAAATGAACATATGAAAGGGACTGCGACTGATGTGTCTAGAACAACAGGCCACTGGCAGAGATGGTGACTAATTGTATATGTCATATCTATTTTTTTTCTCTTTTTCCCTTTACTGATCATCTTCATTTCTTCTCTTCTCCACACTGCTCACTCCTGTCTTTTCCTATCTGAATCTAGTGCTCCCTTTAGTATTTCTTGCAGAACCATCTCTTGATCACAAATTCTCACCATGATTGTTTGTCTGAAAACATTTTAATCTCCTCTTCATTTTTGAAGGACAAGTTTGCTGGATATAGAATTTTTGGTTGGCAGTTTTTCTCTTTCAATATCTTAAATATGTCATACCACTGCCTTCTCGCCTCCATGGTTTCTGCTGAGAAATCTACCATAGTCTTATTGGGATTCCGTTGTATGTGATGGATTGCTTTTCTCTTGATGTTTTCAAAATTCTCTCTTTATCTCTGACATCTGTCTATTAGTAAGTGTCTTCGAGTGTGTCTATTTGGATCTATTCTGTTTGGGGTATGCTGCACTTCTTGGATCTGTAATTTTATGTCTTTCATAAGAGATGGGAAATTTTCACTGATAATTTCTTCCATTATTCTCTCTGCCCCTTTTCTTCTCTCTTCACCTTCTGTGACACCAACAACACATATATTTGTGCACTACATGTTGTCATTCAATTCCCTGACACCCTCTCATGTTTTTCCATTCTTTTCCCTATATATTTTTTTGTATATCAGATTTCAGATGTCTGCTCCTCTAGTTCACTAATCCTTTCTTCTGCCTCTTCAAATCTATTATTGTAGGTTGCCATAGTTTTTTTAATCTCTTCTGTTTGCCTTTCATTCCCATAAATTCTGTAATTTGTATTTTCCAACTTTTGAATTCTTCTTTTTGTTTGCTCAGTGTCTTCTTTAAATCCACTCTTAACTCATTGATTTGATTTTTTATGAGATTTTTCCATGTCTGTTGGAACATCTTGAATTAGTTACTTCAACTCCTGTATCTCATTTGAAGTATTGGTTTGTTCCTTTGGGCCACATTTTCAATTTTCCTCATATGACTCATTATTTTTTGCTGGCATCTCTGCATTTGATTTCTTTACTTATTCCAGAGATTGTTTTCACTCTTTTACCGAGGATTTTCTTGCTGGATGACTTTGTTCTCAATCTGTTCTCAGACATTCAGTTCAACTTATTCTAGACCACTAGCATAGGCTCTATTTAACTGATCAGAAATTTTCAGTTCTTGTTTTTCTTTTTTTTTGCCCTGCCTATACAGAGACTTTTTTTTGAGAAGGGTCACCTCAGATATTATAGACTCATCAGATTTTCCCAGACCAACCCACGTCTCATGAGGAGAGAATAGCCTCAGTTTTCCCTGAGGTGAGACCCAGCAGATTGAAAGACTTTCCTGTGAAGCCTCTGGACTCTGCGTTTTTCCTACCCTGCCAAGCCTGTGGTGCTTGTCTGCCTGCAGCTTCCCACCAGCGTAAAGTGATGCAGTGCCTTTAACTTTGGCAGACTCTCCCTGCTGGGGTGTGGAGTAGGCAGAGGAGAGGTTCTATGATGGCCTTAATCATTTCAGTTTTCCAGTCTCTGGGGCCTGAATTCCTTGAAGGAGGGATTCCGCCTGAGCTGGGCCCCACCTTTCTCTTGGGGAAGACACACCCTTTAGGGGATTCAAAACTCCTTTCACCTGACTGGTTACTTTGACTCTCAGACAGGCTTAATTCTGCCCTTGCCTGGGGCAGTGCTGGGACCTGAGAGTGCTTCCAGTTCCCTCTAATGAGCTGTTAAGGAATAGAAAAACAAAACAAAAAAGGCTTTTCAGAGCCAGACTCCTGCTTCTCAGGGTCAATCAAGAACTTAAGTTGGTACATGGTTTATATATCTCCAGGCTCTAAGTGTCCCCTTTTCTTAGGGCCTAGACCTTTTCCAGTATTTTATGCTGTCCAACTCAAAACGCCTCTGTGTTCTAGTTTGCTAGCTGCCAGAATGTGATATACCAGAAACAGAACGGGTTTTAAAAGGGGGAATTTATTACATTGCTAGTTTATTGTTCTAAGCTTACAAAAATGTCCAAATTAAAGCAAGTCTATAAAAATGTCCAATCTAAGGCATCAGGGAAAGATACCTTGGTTCAAGAAGGCTGATGAAGTTCAGGGTTCCTCTCTCAACTGGAAAGGCACATGGCAAACATGGCAACATCTGCCAACTTTCTCTCCAAGCTTCTAGTTTCATGAAGCTCCCCTGGGGGTGTTTTCCTTCTTCATCTCCAAAGGTCTCTGGCTGCCTGGACTCTCGTGGTTCTCTTGGCTCTAAAGCTTTTTCCAAAACATTTCCTCTTTTAAAGGATTCCAGTAAATACAAGACCCACCTGAAATGGGGAGTCACATCTCCTTCTAATAAAAGGTTAATACCCACAACTGGGTGAGTCACTTCTCCTGGAAATAGTCTAATCAAGTTTCCAACCTACAGTACTGAATAGGGATTGAAAAAAAAAACAGTTGTCTCCACAAAATGGATCAGGATTAAAACATGACTTTTCTAGGGTACACAATACTTTGAAACTGCACACTCTGATTTGTTTGTTTGTTTTCGCCAGCACCACCCCCTCTCTATAGGGGCAAAAACTCCTGGTACCTTTAACACTTATTCCAGGTTTCTCTGTGCTGATGGCCTGTTTTCAGTAGTCAGAATTTGTTAATTCTACCACTGGAGCGTGGTTGAGCTAAGCCCTTGCTGCTGGTCAAGTCTGTTTCCTTTCCGCTCAGGGAACCAGCCTACTATGCCCATGGGGGAGAGGCACTGGCTTCCGCTGATTGGGGGATCACAGTTCTGTGTGTGGGGTGTCAGTCAGTCCACCTTGTCCAGACTGGTGTCACTGTGTGTCTGGTCACTGATATTCCCCAAGCAGTTGTTCTCTGCCACTCCTGGCTATTTACTGACTGCTCAGGAGGATGAACTAAATTCCACATCTCACTAAGTTGTCATCTTTTCCTATCTCTGGGTGACTAATTTTAACCATAAATGATAATCTGTAAGATTTGGGCAAGCAAAGCATTCTACCATGTATGCTTTGGGCAGCTGGGGGAAGGCTTCAGTATTTTTTGAGAACCTGAAGATTAGAAAACATTCCAAGTAGGAGTATGACCTGAATTAAAAAGGGAGAAAGCAGAGCATGCTTGGAGCAAAATGCCACCCTGATGTCTTTGGCTGAAAATATTAGAAAAGCCAAACTTGGATTGGCCTCAGCAATAAGGAGGTATAGCATCCAATCTCGTAGAAACCCATAAGTAGGGCATGCTCTGGGAAAAGCAATGCTTTATCTGAAGTTCTCATGGCTCTGCCCTCCCCTCCTTGTTGGCTGCATCTTCACACCTACAGCTGTGTGGCTGCAGAAGGTCCAGCCATCAATTCTAGATTCAAGAGTGCCCAGAGTCAGAAAGGGGCTGTCTTTTCCTTCAGTCTTTCTTAGAGCAAGGACACAATTCCTAGAGTACCACCAGCTGCCCCCTCATATCCTATTGACCAAAAACAGGTCCCTTAGCTTTTCCTAAACAAACCTTGGAAAAAAGCATCCAGGAGTACCATGATAGGTTTTGACAAATTACTTGGGAGTGTTAAGATCTGTGGGGAGTCAAAGACCATTATCACTGGAGATTAGGGGGCAAGGGGATGAGAAGAGTGGAAGGCTATGAGACTTGAAAGGAGGGAGGGGCCAAAAAATAAATCTTTGATGTCATGTTATGGGTTTGAACTTTTTCATGAAGGCTATTGGTAAACAATGATCAATTCTAGCAATGATGCTGTAGAAGAATCAACTTTTGCAACATGTAAAATTCACTAAAATGGCATTGTGGGGAATGGATTGAAGGATAAAAGACCAAAGACAGGAGAACAATTAGGGACCATTGCAGCAATATACCTGAGAACCACAGGTAATGTAAAATAATGGTGAGGAAGATTTGGAAAACTTGAGAAGGCGCTGGAGAGCTGCAGCCCTTCGGCAGGTCTGGTGGCTGACCGGATGTTGGGGCTGAGACAGAGAAAGATTTAGGATGAGCCAAGGTCTTTGACTTGGGTAACTGGGTAGAGAGTGGTATAATTCAGAGATTCCTTAATTCAGGAAATAAAGGGAAAGAGACTGTGTTCTAGTTTGCTAGCTGCCAGAATGCTATATCCAGAAACAAAATGGGTTTAAAAGGGGAATTTATTAACTTGCAAGTTTACAGTTCTAAGGCCATGAAAATGTCCCAAGTAAGCAAGTCTATAAAAATGTCCAAATTAAGACACCAATAAGAGATTACCTTCACTCAAGAACGATCAATGAAGTTCAGGGTTTCTCTCTGAACTGAAAAGGTATATGGCGAGCATGGTGATATCTGCTGGCTTTCTCTCCAGGCTCCCTGTTTCATGAAGCTCCCCCAGAGACATGTTACTTCTGCATCTCCAACTGTTTCTGGCTGTGTGGGCTCTTGTGGTTCTCACGGCTCTGTGGCTTTTTCCAAAATGCTTCCTCCTTTAAAGAACTCCGGTAAATGACCCACCTCAAGTGGATGGGGTCACATCTTCCTCTAATCAAAATTAATACTCACAATTGGGCAAGCCACTCCTCCATGGAGATCATCTAATCAAGTTTTCCAAAACACAGGGCTGAATAGAGATTAAAAGAAATGGCTGTCTCCACAAGATTGGATCAGGATTAAAACATTGCTTTTCCAGGGCACATAATCCTTTCAAACCAGCACAGGTAGTGTGGGAACACAGAGATTCAGCACTGATGTTTGGGCTTGATGTTCTCAGAAACAGATGTGCAAAGGCAGTTGTAGATATGCGTGCAGAGTAGAGATTTGACATGTGTTTACTTTCTGACAGTGGACCATGTGCTGGGTGCCATGAAAAGGTTTATCGGACCCCTGCTGCTCTTAGATGGCTTACAATTTCACTGACTATTCTAGAAAATAAATCACAGAACCTCCTTGGGTCGTGACACTTTGCCATATACATGGGTATTGAAGGATAGGTGGCGTTGAGCAGGGCAGACAGACAAAAACTCTGCTAAGCAGGTGGATGGCAAAAGCTCAGACACTAATTAATAGGGAACCTAAACTGGGAGAATTAGAGCCAGCAAGAGGAAGGACTGGCTGGAGGCCCACAGCATTTTAAACAAAAGAATCAATAAATCTTTGTGACTAATTGGACATGAGGCAAGAAGGAAAAGTTCAAAATATTGGATTAGTGGGGTTTTTTTTTTGGTTGAAAGAACCAAAATAGGGAAGCCAGTGCAAGCAGTTGATTGGGGCTGAGAGGAGTGAAAGGAAAATGTCAAATTTAGACATTTGATATTGAGAAAATGGGACACTCAGCAGAAGTGGAAATATAAGAGAAAGGTCAGAGCCAGAGGTGGGCTTTGGGGGCCCATGGGCACAGATGATTGTGAGGTTTGAGCCACAGAGACTACAATAGTGCCCCTTGGAGTTGTGCAGTGATGTGATGAGAACATATAAATATTTACATTGTAACTACTGAAGATATTTTCTTGCATGGATTTGAAAAAAACAGTCATGTAGATAAACATCCGTTTGAAGCTAATATCCTATGATTTCCCCAAATTTTTTTCATTAAACTGTTTAAGGATTTCTTTCATGAAAGAGACAAAATTAGGGACAGCGGGAAAGGAGGGAAGATAGTATGAAAGTAAAAGAACCAGGAAAAGAAAACCAGTCCTTCCATATTACTATCAACGAGGAAGAATGCATGAGTTGAGGTACACGGCCTCCAACCTTCCATGAAACAAAGAAAAATAAGCAATGTTTTAACTCCATGAATCTGAGGACTAAGCTGCATAAGAATCAGCACTGATAGGAAAAAAATCTAGAAACACTGTGTGCAGCCTTTTTGGTGCAGAGACTAACTAACGCTTTGTGCAATTACAAGCTTAATGAAAGCTTTGACAATAACATTAGAGAGCAGGTGTCATGTCTGTTCAGCCCACTTCATCCTTAAAAAAAAAGGATAACCAAGTGCTTTGATGAGGAGGAGAGGGCAGAGGAAGATAAGACAAATAATCATAAAATTAACTTCTTGCTGCATATTTATAAACATCCAATCACACGCACACGAGCTCGCGCTAGCACGCACAATAGCACCCTTCCTTGTTTTCTATTAACAGCAGAAAGTTGTTTTTATGGCAGCAGGACCCCTCAGAGGAAAGCATTTTTATTTTTATAATGAGCCTGAGAAAATAAATGCCATCGCCTAGAGCATTACAGTAACAGGGCCTGAAATCTGTTGAAGCTACTGAAGGCAGAATCCTAAAGGAGAACTTCCTATAATAACAATCTCAGCAGGCTTCAGCAGAAAATTGGAAGATTTTGTGGCATGCTGCATTCTGCGCAAGACGAGACAAGGTTAATAGAAATAAGTATGTATCTCAAATGCAAACAAACTTGAAATAGTGCAAGGTAGGTTGAAGATGAAATACTAATCCAGGTGCTGTATAATTAATTTGTAGAAAAACCTCACAACCCATGAGTCTATATAAGCCCTGAGGTCAGGAACTAGGTCTGTTTTAGCATCATTTGTGCTGAGAGTCAGGGTGTTACTAGGAAAATGTAGTAGTTTGGGGTTAAATCGGAATTTTAACTGTGAGAGTAAGACAGACGGAGAGACCCCATTGAGAAGGTTATTCATTCATTTACCGTTCCCTCATTCATGCTTCACTCTGAGAAGGATGTAAGAGGTCTTTCAAAAATGCATAAGAGAAAAGAGGTATGCAGAAATTGGGGCAAAAGGGGAAAAACAGCAATTGAATACTATAATAACAGGTAGAGGGTGGAGTCTGTGTAGAAAGGATGCACCATGCGAGTCTGGGCACTGACTAGAGGAAAACCCGTTTTCCTCTGAGTATCTTCAAGGCAGTGGCAAGAGAAATGCAGACACAGCACCCGGGGCCGCTGTCATGGAATACCCAGGCGCCACGGCTTCTGCCCTGAGCCACTGGGTGGAATCCAGCAGGTGCATTCCACCTCCCGGCTAAATGCAGTGTGAAAATGCAGTGCCAAAATACTGCACAGGGACCACTGAATTATTTTCCTTCAATGCAAAACAATGCAATAAAAATCCTGCTGGTTTCTTACTGGTCCCTATCTGGTCCTCCAAATGGGGAAAGAGTGAATTTTTAAAATGAAGCTTAGCTTTTTACAGCTTTCCAGGTTTGTGCTGGAGGACAAGGCCTGGGGAGCAGTATAGATGGCTTTGTGTTTACTTGCATATAAAAGTCATGGAACAGAAAGAGGAGTCACTGAGCTCATTAAGTTGCTGACTTCCGGGGCCAACGTGCAGTCATGTGACACGTCATGTTCATATTGAAAAGTCACGGCTGGTAAGGTGAAAATTATCCTAAGGAAGGGCCATGGTTTGAGATGGCATTGCCTGCACCGCAGTTTAGCCCTGAATCCGAGTTCCTCGGCAGCCCCCAGAGGGGCTAGAGAGGCCGAGTACCTCTAGTGGGGCAGGGGAATAGAGCGCACAGCCAGAGGAGAGAGAGACAAGGTGGAAAGTTCCTGTGCGGGACGGGGCAGGTTGTGCTCAGCGCTCTACAGCTGCTTCAGGTGACCCGGAGCTCCTGCACCGCACCCAACAGGACACTACGGGGGGAAATGCAAACCCGCCGGTGGGGTTTAGTTAATCCGCAGAAAGCCTGGACTCTTGGTCTTTCCACATTTCTGTGTTTCTGAAGGGCCCTGAAATAAATTGTCGCGGCCTTGTGTGAAACTCTGGGAGACGAGCTTAGCCCCTAGACACTGTTAAGAGGGAAAATAATATATGGAATTCTCACCAAAAGCTTTTCCGTCTTTGCCGCTCTCCTTTCCTCTTCCGGATTTAGATTTCTGGGGCTCCTTTACGTAACGGGGAACATTCGCTCTGGGCCTGACTCCCGGAATCAGCTCTACATTTAAATAAACATTCAAGGAACTTTTCACACATTGTGCAGAGTGATTTCTTCAGCTCTTTGAATCTTATTTTTAAGGTAGCATCTCAAGTTTTAAAAGCGTGTATGAACATAAGTCGTGTTTCTGTAATTTAAGTGGATTTACTAAAAAAAATTTCCAGGAGAAAAAATATTCATTTCATTTTTTTTCTGTACACCTTGCTTTCATTTATTACATGCCTAAGAAGTGCTAGAAAGTGTCCTAAGCACTTTATATGGACTGTCTCACTTGTGTCCCCTCACATACAAAAAAACTCCTGAGTTCATTATTATTACATCCGTTTGACAGATGGGGCAACTGAGGGGCTTGTGGCAATGACAGCTTTTCCAGGGGCGCACAGTGAGTCTCACAGCAGAATCTGAGCCCAGGAAGTCTGATTCCAGAGCCCGTGTCCTGACCACCAAACTGTCACCCTCACGTCGCATCTCAGGCTGCACGGCGAGCTCGGGGCCCACCCGGGAACCCAGAGGTGCCAGGCGTTCACCGCACCGGCTTCGCCCGTTTTGAGTCTGGACGCCAGGCCCGCGGGCCTTGGCCTCACTCGCAACTCTGACACCCGCGCTGTCCCCTCAGCAAATGACCTCATGTCTGTGTTTCCTCAACCGAAAAATACTGGGGCTTAAAAAAGCAACCACATGCTGAACCGACCTGACCCTTATGTCCTTTCAGGCGTGACGTTCCGTGGTCTCCGGGGTGCCTGTCGGCAGCTCGCGGCCCTGCGCAGGGACGAGAATGCGGTGTGGCCACCCAGGGTCTCCGCGAGGGGCCGCGGGCCTGGGGTGGCCAAGGAGCTGCGAGGGGCCGCGGGCCTGGGGTGGCCGAGGGGCCGCGGGCCTGGGGTGGCCGAGGGGTGACCGAGGGGTGGCCGAGGGGCCGCGGGAGCCCCGAGCAGAACCGACCCAGGAAACGCAAACCCGCCTCCTGCGCGGTCAGCGCCCAAATCTGGAGCCCGACGGACAGCACATTGTCCTTACACATGGCCTAGCGCTCGGTTTTAAGTAGAGGTTGATTTATGCTGTTTGCTGAGCGCCTGGAGCAGGGTCTGGCTCAAACAGGAAGTCAGGAACAGTCGTTAAACCAACAAAAAGAGGGAGAAAATACACGGGATCAGTGCGTGCCCGTAAGGAAACAGGCTGAGGGCTTGGCGAATCGTACCCCATGTCGTTGCCTAGTTAAGAGTGGAGAGGAAATCCATCGACCTGGTTCTCACTGGTTATTTCTACGTGAGTGAACGGCCGACTCCCAGCCCTCTTCCTCCTGAAGTCTCCTTCCTTGCCCTTGAAGCAGCATCTCTCAGCACACTGGTCTCTGCTGGATACCAAAAAAATTATTTTGCATCCAACAGAGAAAGAGAGAGAGGATCCATACACCCACATAATAAGACAGTTCCCTCCTTCCCATTACATTTCTACACGAATGACACAGCTTATTGGACGGAAACCCAAGTCCCGGCACCTGTGCTGTCATCACCGTGACTCTGGCGTTAGGAGTGATGGCAATTCTCAGGGCAATTACCACAGCGATGAGCAGGGAAATCTCCACACTCCCTTTAGCAGATAAAGAATCAGCGGATACAACCAATTTATAAAATATCAACATTTTGCAGTGGCAAAATATTTCCTACTACCTTATCCTCTTTAGAAAGGAAAGTACAGCACAGGTGAGGACACAGGAGCCTAGAAGGCTTAAAAGATTGAGGTTGCATGTTGTCAGTGAACGAGGCAAAAATAGAAACAGGAGTTTTCTGAGTCACGGCCCCATGTGCAGCCAGCCACAGACCCAGTGCTGATGCGAAGCTCATATTAGCTTACAAAATGCCCACGGCACATTTGCCGTGGCATGCGGGGTACATGTGCAAATTAATTTTTGGCAGCAGGAAGCTCTGGTACCGTTCCACTCCAGGGCACCAGTGATTAAAGAGGCATTGCACAGCCTGTTACTTTCTCAGGTGAGAGAATCAGAGCACCGGGTCAAGTCCTGACAGTTTCTTGGGTTTTCAGAGTAACTTCTTTTTTTTTTTTGGCACAGGCAGTCTCTGGGAAATGAACCCGGGTCTCTGGCATGGTAGGCGAGAATTCTGCCACTGAGCCACCGTTGCACTGCCCCAGACAACTTTTAATGAGAAAAAAAAGATACCCAAACACTTCATTTGCAGGATTGGTGTTTCTCGTGGAAGTCCCCCTGCTGCCACACGGTCCAGCCTGCCTACATCCGGTGAGTCCAGGAACACCTGTCCTGTCCAGCCCATCCAGGGAGACGTGATGCAGCGCCATCTCCTACTCCACGTGGGAGAACTGCCATAATTTTTAGTCACATTTGATGCCACAAGCCTGAAAGAATGCTTGTTCCTAAGGCAAAGGGGTTTGGAAACCTGAAGTTTCACCTGTAGTGGCCGAGCAAGTGCGTCAGTTGACTCTGAAGTTCTTAGGGTTTTCCTTTTATGACTGTTTTGGTCTCATTACCATAAAATCAACGATAGATCCAAGAAAACGTATAACCGTTATTTGAATTACAATGCAAAAATATTGCCTGGATGGACAATGGATGGAGATGTCTTACAGGTAGGGAATTGAATAAACTCTGTTATCAAGTCCTAGAGCCTCATGGAGCACTTTTCACCCCATGGATTCTCAGTTATACCAGAGTTTAGCGATAATAATATTAACTCATTTTTTCATTCATTTGTTTCACAAACATTTCCTGAGCTCCTACTCTGTGACCCTCAAAGCAAGACCCTGGCGGGCAGGAAGCACAGTGCATGCTCTCTGCCCTCAAAGAGTGCACAGTCAAAAGGGGAGGAAGCCAGACAAACGCACATTGTGATCTTGTGCAACGAGAAATCACGAGAAAGAATCTCAGCAACTTAGGAGAAATAGGAAGGGGAAACCTGCCATGATAAGGGGTAAGTAGTGGGGAAAGGGACTGCCAAGGAAGCGGGTTTCACGTGATCTAGCAGTGAATGAGGAATCGGCGTTACCCTGGCAAAGAAAGGGGTGTCTGCTGTTGTAGGCTGGTGGGAAGCCAAGGAGCCATGGAGAGGAGGGAGAGTTCAGCATGGCCTGATTATAGGATGCCCAGCTGCTGAGGGCACATCTCAGTCTATGGAAATGGTGCTCTCTGTGCTTGCCCTTGTCATTGGCTGTGAGTCGAGAAGTGGTGGCTAAAGAGGTGGGCACGGCGAGCCGAGGTGGGCACGGTGAGCCCAGGCAGAGGAGCACACGCCTCGTCTGCTAAGAAGAGGGAGGAAGAGGAAAAGCGACGTCAATCAGTTGCCTGCAGTCACTTCTGGAGGCTTTTAAAGAAAATCCTGGCCACCACATTATTTCACCCATAAGTGCTTTTACTGTATCTAATAAAGAAATATTTTTAAAAATATCCATGTCAACAATGCTTTTCTCACATCTAACACAATTAATATTATTTCCTTACTTTAATCCAGGTCTCTGTAACTATTTTCATTGTGCAGGTTAGAGGAGAAGTTAGGTCCTGGAGTGGACTGACCACGCCTTGAACTGGGAAACTGCTTCTCCAGGCAGGATTCTGGGGAGCAGGGCCTCACAACCCCCCCGCCCCCCCACTGTGGAATCCATGCCTCCTGCAAGCAGTACTGCTGGTGTCCCCTCCCGGCTCACAGTGAGGTCACCCACCAGACCCCAGCAGTGGGCCTCTGCGGGACACCAGCCCCGATGGGGTCTCTTCCCCTGCTCTTCGGCCCCTTTTTGCTGCTCCTTTGTGAGTGATAAAGCTGTCATCTGCTGACGGTTTCTGCGGTGCCTGAATCCCGTTCCCACCACACACAGCTTACTCCACGACTGGTAAACCATGGGTTGTTCAGCCATTCCCCAGTTAACGTTTCAGTTGCCTCCAGTTCTTAACTACTATCAATGCTACGAGCATTCACATTAGGTCTTTGTGTAGACATAACTTTTCTTTTCTACTAGCTGATACCTAGAAGTGGAATTCCTGATTCCTATGGTAAGCACATTTGACTTTTTAAAGAAATTTCCTAATTGTTTTCCACGAGGGTGTCCATTCATGCTGGCAGTATAAGAGAGATTTGCAACATAGCCTTCCAAAACTTGGGACTGTCGGCCTTTTTAATTGTAGTCATTTAATCATTCTGTGTGCTGTTCTTTTATCTTTTCAAATCTACAATAGTTTCTACCTCCTTTTTATTCTGATGATGTCATTTATTTCCTGGGGAAACTGAGTCATCGGTGTGTAGAATTTTCTACCTTCTAGACATGGCAAATTGTGTCCTTTTGGTGTTCCTCTAGCCCGTTTTATTTTCATACGCTCATATTTCCTTCAAACCAATAATTCAGTCTAGAGACCTTAATTGCCTCTATGCTTGGTTTTTTCCTGTCGATGGTAATTTACAGCTTGCACTAGGTTCCTTCTTCTGCGCTGTATCAGTGAAACCACACTCACTTTCCCTGGAGCAGCCCCGCTCTACTGGTCCTGCAGAAGTTCCTATGTCCTCTGTTTGAGTTCGCACCTCCCCATGTTTATTCAGAAAAAAACTTGCTACATTGCAAGAAAAGTTCATTTCTTCTCCCTTTAGAGCACCTGAGAAAGCCAGTTCGGTTGGAATCCAGCCACTAGGGCAGAGTAGTCAGGAACAGCCCTGCCCTGAAGCTTCCTTTGCCTAATTATCAGTAAAAACCAGGTTAAGCCGCTTGGAGAAGCCTGATTTGGAATTGCACATGCTCCACTTAAGCCTGCCCCATCACCTCACCTTACCCTAAACCGCCCCCCTACACTCTCCCATCCCAAACTGCACAGGTACCTCAAGCCTCCTCAGCTCCAGGAGACAGATCTGAGCTTTACCTCCTGGCCCCACATGAGCTGCTCAGTGAGGAAGCTTACAGTGAGGAAGCTCTTTCTTTTCTCAAAAACCTGGTGTCATGGTATTCCCTCTCCACACATGCGGGCAGTACCGCCAGGAGGAGGGTGGCGTCCAGCTGCACCACTTCTGGTGACGCACGCATTGACCAGAGTGTTTCAGTCCAACCTTTCTTGGTCCCCATGACCCTTGCCGAGAATTCATCACTGCAGTAGGGGCTGCAACACGGTGACTTTCAACTCAACTGTGCCTTTTCCCACGTTAGCTGGAATCACTCAATAAAGGAGAACTTCCCTGTATCAGTAGTTTGCGTACCTAAAATCCAGATCATAAGGAAAAGCAAGACACATGTTTGACTATTTCCTTCTATTTTCAAGTTTTTAGAATATGAATTAGTCTCCTAGGAACATCCAATGTGGAATAACAATTGTTTGTCACCATTGCAAATTCATGGATTTTTCTTATTTATTGTAGTCATTGTTTTCTGGTACTCAAATTGTCTCAGTTATGTCTAGGAGAAGTCCTTAAAATCTCATGGTTCCTTTTAGCACAAATCCAATAGTTTTTGATAGCTCTTCTTACCTTCTGACATCACAGCATGTTCCAACTTCATTTTGTACGTTTTCTGCTCCAAACCTGGAATCAACCTTTTCTCCAAAGATCTCTGTTTTCTTTTGTCGGGAAACTGAAGCGAATATTTGTCAGGGTCTGAGGGTACTTAGTGCTACCAGGTTGACATGATTTCCAGGCTTTTTTAGTGGAAAGAGCTAGTAAATACATCATTAAACAAAAACTAAAATTAAATTATGAATTTCTGCCAGTATTTCTAATTCAAATGTAAAATTTCAGGTTCTTAACTTCTGAATTTTTAAATATTTGTCTGTATATTCTTTTTGCTGGAATTTTTAATTCCTAAGACAGTATCTCAATTTTTAATTGTTTTATCTTAAAATATGCATATAAGTATTAAGAAATCAAGGCCAATATTATTTCCAATATTGAGAGTACTGAATACAGTGTATAATTTCTTTGTTGTTCTTTTTATGCCTAGTATAAGAGATATAAGGGCTATATATTCAGAATACATGGTTCTAGAATTACATGGACTAAATCTCACTTTGTGCTTATGCCAACAGCATGACTTATAATTAGGTTTATTTATTTCAGTTGATTTTCTATTTTCAGAGGCAGTGCTGCCGTGGAGAATCCAGGAGTGGGAAGGTTTGCATCAGACAGCTCATCCGTGGTGGAGGTCATTAGAGTATGCGGGTTGCTGGGCTTTGGGCCTCCAGATGATTACTGAGACAGTAGATAACCATGTTGCCTCAAGTTTTCCATTCCCCAAACCGACACTTTCTTCCAAGATGCTTTGGCGATAACTGCATATCTCTTCTCTTCCCAGATACAATTATTTGTAGTGGAGACACATAGTCTAATGAGTCTACATGTGAAGAAAGCAGACCTACATACAGGGGAAAAAATAGTACAGGCTCGAGGATGCACAAGCTGGCACTATAGTTGGGCACTCAGACAAGGACTCATTTCCTTACCGCCGGCCTCAGGTCTTAGAGTTTGGGATTTTTCTTGGAATTACTTTTGTTTCCGTCTTCCACTTGTCCACTAAAACAGCAGGTGACTTAAACTTACCCTTACCGAAGGCTGGGGCATGTCAGGTCACCTGCCAGCTGCCCACCAATCTTCCCATACTCTCACCTTCAGCAAGCATTCAGATGGCCCCTAATAAGTGGCAGATATTGGGAATAAACACCTTTTTTCCCTGAACTCAAGTAGCCAATGGCTGGGGGGAAGGACAGGCACATGAATCAAGGAGTTACAATATGAGAGTAACTTAATAACAGAAGCTTATACAAAGCCAGAGATAGAATTTAGAAGATTTTTTCAGTTATAAATGGGGATTAAGAGGATGGAGAGCATCAGGATATGATTTCTGGAGCTGTTTTGAAAGAAAAATTGGACTTTTATCCCTGGCTCAGAAGTGAGGAGGGAGGAGGTGGTGTCAAGGAGGTAAGCCAGGCAGGAGAAAAAGACACTAAAGAAGAAACAACACGGTGCCTTAGGCAGGAGAGGCAGGCTGATGCTGTTGAAAATTAAAGCAAAGTCTGGAAGAAGAGGTAGACTGGTGGAGACGTAAGGAAGGGCCCTCATGGCCATGCTTACAAACTCGGATCTCACCCTGCAGAGGAAGGGAAACACTGGAAGAGAATTGCCGTTTTAGAAAACCATCTTTAGCTCTGTGAATAAAGCCTTGGAGAGAAGCTAGAGCAGAGAGACCACTTAACTGAGACCAAAGAAGACAGGGTGACCAAGAGGAGATGATCCAAGGACTAAGGAAAAAGTTAGCAGGTAAAAATCAAGCCTACTGAATGACTAGAAATGGGAGGGTGGGAAGGTTAGTGAACAATCTTAGGTGACTCCTAATTTTCTGATTTGGGCGTCTCCAAAGAATGGTACAGCAGAAGCCTTGTCTTTGGAGTCAGAGACCTGGGTTCAAATGCCACTTATTTATAAGCCCTGTGAAGTTAGGAAACTTGCCTACCTCTCATCTAAGATGAAGACACTATACCTCACAACATGATTTATGATGATTAATTAGATTAATCATCTTAAAATTAATTAAATTAATAAATAATTATTTTTTTATTATTGACATAGTAATTGTCTTAGTTTGTTAAATGCTGCTGGAATACAATGTACCAAAACTAGACCGGCTTTTATAAAAGGACTTTAATAAGTTACAAGTTCAGTTCTAAGCCTATGGAAATGTCCAACTAAGGCATCCGGGGAAAAATACCTTAATTCAAGAAAGGCTGATGGGTCTGGAACACTTCTGACAGCTGGGAAGACACGTGGCTGGCATCTGCTTGTCCCTTGCTCCCGGGCTCTGTTGCTTTCAGCCTCTGTTCCTGTGGGGGCTCCTCACTTTGCTTCTCTGGGGCTGGCTTTCATCTCTTGGCTTCCCTTGGTTTTCTCCAGTTCTGGCTTGTTTAACTTCTCATGGCAATATCTGCTGGGCTCCAAGCATCTCCAAACATCCGTGTCTCTGTTCTATGAAGCAAGCGTTCTCCAAGCATCTCTGTTAGCTCCATCATTTCCGAGGTTTTTCCAAAATGTTTCCCCTTTTAAAGACTCTCATAAACTAATCAGCACCCACATGGAATGGATGGAGTCACATCTCCATCTAATGAAAAGGTCACACCCACAATTGGGCATGCCGCATCTCTGTGGAGACAACTTAATCAAAAGTTTCCACCTACAGTGCTGAATCAGGATTAAAAGAAACCACTGCTCTCACAAAATTGGATCAGGATGAAAACATGGTTTTTCTGGGGTACATAAGACTTTCGAACTGGCACAGTCAGTATTTGATAAATATCATATATTAGAATTTCCAATTCTAAATCCCTGGTTCTAATATGATTGCTTGAATAGGATAAAAACCACAAAAGTTTAAGTCAATTAGTTGTGAAATTAGATTTGTTAAGGAAGCAGAGTCATCCCTTTAGTAAGAGTCTGTATCTGTACTTATTAAATTCATTATTGTTAGTTACTCCCCATTGTAATGTCTGGTTAAGATCTTTTTAAATCCTTATTTCAGCTTTTCAGTGGGATTGCAGTCTCACCAAATTTTGTGTTATCCTCAAATCTGATTAAATCTGCATTCTCTGCTGTATCCGAGTCTGTGCTAAACCAACGACTGCAGTGAATCCATTACCCCCGGGTGCCTGGGCTTCTTTCCAGTTGGCGTCAGACCTCAATCAACAGTCCTTGGCTATCACTGCTCCAGCAGGGAATAATGCCCAGACGAGTAATTACAGGCAAGTAATATCCCAGGCAGGAATATTAGATTACGCCACACAGGAAGCCTGTGGCTGTTAGGTTCTAGGGAATACACTTAAAAATCAGCTACGTTAACTACCATCTGTCAGTATTCCCAATTATAAATTTTCCTAAGCAGTGTCAGTGTGATGGGGAGGTTCTGGTGCCAACTTGGCCAAGTGATGATGCCCAGTTGTCTGGTCAGGCAAGCACTGGCCTGACCGTTGCTGCAAGGATAGTTTGTGGCTGGTTGATTAAGTCATCAGTCAGTTGATTGCATCTATGGCTGATTTCATCTGTGATCAACTATTGTCTTCCCCAATGAGATAACCTAATCAGCTGAAAGCTTTTAAGGATAAAGAGAGACTCCTCCACTGCTTCTTCAGCCGGCAGGCCTCTCCTGTGGGGTTCATCCAGACCCTTCCTCGGAGCCACCAGCTTCACAGCCTGCCCTACAGATTTTGGGCTCTTCCATTTCCATGGTTGCATGAGACACCTTTATAAATCTCATAATTACAGATCTCTCCTATTGGTTGTGTTTCTCTAGAGAACTCTGACTAACACATCTAATAAAGGTAATTTTTCAAAAGTTATGTTTATTTGGCATCAACAGTACCACAGCAATACCAGGGAAAAATAATAGGGAGAGGAACAAGAATTAAGGGGAGGTTGGATTTTCTATTTGGTGAGCATGTTTACTGGTTATTTTTCTCTTGGGAACAATAAAATTATCTAAAATTGAAAGTGTTGATTGACTGTTGACTTTGGACATTATACATGATGCCCAACGGATGGAGGTGGCCGAAGGATGCATTGACTGAGAAGTAGATCGGTGAACAATGGTGTATCCATATGATAAAATATTGTGCTGCTACAAAAAAAAAAACTGAAGTTATGAGGTGTGCTGGTTTGATTCTATTATGTACCCCCAAAAACCGCATTTTAACCCTGATCCAATCTTGTGGGAGCAGCTGTTTCTTTTAATACTGATTCAGCACTGTAGATTGGAAACTTGATTAGATTATCTTCATGGAGTTGTGGCACATCCAGTTGTGGGTGAGACCTTTGATTAGATGGAGATGTGTCTTCACCCATTCCAGGTAGGTCTTGATTAGTTTACTGAAATCCCTTAAGAGAGGAAACATTTTGAAGTCAGAAAGGACAGAAGCCTCAGAGCTGACAGACCCCAAAGCTGACACAGATGCTGACACTTGGAAAAGAGACACAGATGTCTGAAGATGCTTGGAGCCCACCATATGTCGCCATGAGATGTTAAACAAGCCAGAACTTGGAGAGAGCCAAGGGAAGCCAAGAGAAAAATGCCAGCCCTAGAGAAGCAAAGTGAGGAACCCCCACAGGAACAGAGGCTGAAAGTAACGGAGCCCAAGAGCAAGGGATCAGCAGATGCCAGCCACATGACTGCCCAGCTGACAGAGGTGTTCTTGATCTATCGGCCTTCCTTGAATTAAGGTATCTTTCCTTGGATGCCTTTATTTGGACATTTTTATAGTCTTGCCTTAATTTGGACATTTCATAGTCTTAGAACTGTAAACTTGTATCTTTTAAGATTCCCTTTTTAAAAGCCATTCTATTTCTGGTGTATTGTATTTTGGTAGCTTGCAAACTAGAACATGAGGCATGCAACATTGTGAATGAACCTAATGGGACAAATAAGCCAGAAACAAAAAAAGCAAATATTGTATGGTCTCATTTTCAAAATACTTATAAGAAAATTGGAGCCTAGATTGTAAGTTCTTATAGCCGTCACATTTAGTCCAGAGTGGTAGTTGTTATTTCTGGACTTTGAGGAGCTCTTTACATATGTATAACCAAGATGATCAGGCCGAGATTAAAGTAATTCAGAACACAGGGGTAAGGAAGACATTGTCTGTATTTTAGAACTTTAACTACTCTACGAGACCAAAAGAAGAAAGGTTTCTTTTGTCTAGAACCTAAATTTTCTGTAGCACATAATCTAACTCAACCTGTCTGGATAGATCATTTAAACAACCCAAACACAAGGAGCTCAAAATAAGAATGAGGACCTTTAATCCTGTATAGTTTAATGCAATGCCTGGATACATCCCAGAGTATAATAAAAAAAAAATTTTGGCAAAGTTCCTTGAGGGATGGTAGAAAAAATATGTAACAATTAAACTTTACCACTGGGGAAACCCCTGAGACTGTCAAACATCAAGGACATCCAAATCAATATGTCCAACCCTTGATCTTGAAGCTTACTCTTGTGAAGTTTATTTATGTAGCAGAGAAGCTTAGACTACCTACAGGTATGCCTAAGAGTTACTTCTGGACAACCTCTTTTGTTGCTCAGATGTGGACTCTCTCTCTCTAAGCCCAACTCTGCAAGTGAAATCATTGCCCTCCCCACATGGGACATGACACCCAGGGGTGAAAGTCTCCCTGGCCGTGTGGGGATGATTACCAGGGATGAGCCTGGCCCTAGAGCCATGGAATTGACAATGCCATCCTGACCAAAAGGGGGAAAAGAAGTGTAACAAATAAGGGATCAGTGGCAGAGAGTGTTCAAATAGAGTCGAGAGGCTGCTCTGGAGGCCACTCTTATGCAAGCTTCAGTTAGACATTGCTACCTATCATAGTTTGCCAAACTCCAACCAAAACCATTCCTGCCAACCCTAAAGAACACCTAGAGCATTATAAAAGATTCTACAAAGGTTCCATGCACTAGGGTAACTCTCCAGAAACCTACAACCTCCAGGTGGGCCCTGGATAAGATAAATCCTGAAATGGAGGGCCCAACCTCTCTAGAACATCAAATATTTCCATCTCCCTATCCCATATTATCAGCAGCTCCTTTCCACATGAAAAAGTTAGAATGGACATAGTCCAAATACCTCTAAAGAGTGGGAGAAAGATCAAAGGTGATGGTGGTGTTATACAGAGAAGGTAGGGTTTAACAAAAGAGTATGATTGCTGAATCATTATACTGATATTTCTTTTAGTCTCTAGTATCTTAGAGCAGCTAGAAGTAAAATCTTAAAATTGTAACCATACCCAACTCTGTGTATATATTATTTTTCACAAAAAAGAAAAAAGGTTGATTGTGATGATGAATGCATAGCTATATGATGATATTGTGAACCATTGATTGTACATTTTAGATGATTACATGGTGTGGTGGTTAGGCTCAGGTGTCAGCTTGGCCAGGTGAAGGTGCCTCGTTCTGTTGCTGTGGACATGAGCCATTAACATGTGAAGCTCATCTATCACTGATTACATCTGCAGTCGGCTAGGAGGCGTGCCTCCTGCAATGAGTGATGTTTAATTTAATTGGCTGGTGCTTAAATGAGAGACACAGCATACCACAGCCCAAGCAGCTCAGCATACCTCATCTCAGCACTCACAGCTGAGTCCAGACCTTTGGAGATGCAGAAAAGAATAAACCAGGGGAAAGCTGTTGGAACCCAAAAGCCCTGTGCCTTCCCGTGTAAGAAAGAAGCTCAGATGAACATTAGCTGCCTTTCCTCTGAAGAACTATACATTTTTAACTAAATAAATCCCCTTTTATTAAAAACCAATCCATCTCTGGTGTGCTGCATTCTGGCAATTTTGGCAGACTAAAACACCTGATATGTGAATATATAATATATATTGATAAAAAATGCATGTACACACACACACAAAAGTTATTCTAGAAGGTTACCAGCTTGAGGACATTGTGATTACATATACACATGTTTATATATATACATAAATTTAATGCAAATACATTTTAATGAACCTGGTTATTCTTGGGAAAAAAGTGATGTTTATTTGGAGCGAGCAGATGGGCAGAACTAGACAGAGAGACCCAGTTGTAGCCAAAGGCCCAGTCTGGGAAGTTTGGTCTCTGTGGGCATGGAACTGTCCTTCCCAGGCTGGAGACATGGGGGCGAGCAGGTGATGGATCCAGCACAGGCAAGTGGCATGGTCCAGGAAGCCTCTTTGCCCCAAAGGACACTGTCTCTCCCGCTGCATCACTGGTAAGTGGATCCTACCATACCTCTTCTCCACCAACAGACACGTGGCCTGACCTAGGGAGACCCTCCACCTCTCCAGGTAGCACCAGTGTGGGCCCCTAGGAGCCCTGGAAACACCTGCTACACCAAGCAGGCAAAATAACACCACAAAGGCTCTGGATATTAAACTGTCATTGGAACCCCCCCCCAAAAGCATGCTGAACCAAAAGGGGGTGACTGACTGTCTGCTAAAATAAAAGATTTAAGTGGGACCAAAGTCTCCCAACAAAACAGAAAACATGCCCAAGATACAATTTAAAAATCATATGTCATACCGAGAATCACAACTTGAGTGAGAAAAGACAATCAGCCAATGCCAGTACTGAGGTATAATGGATGGGGTGATGCCTGACAAGGGATTTAAAGCAGGCATCATAAAAATGTTTCAACAATCAATTGCAAAATCTCTTGAAGCAATGTAAAAATTAAAACACCTCAGCAAAGAAATAGAAGTTATAAATAGAACCAGGGGGAAATTATAGAACTGAGGAACAAAATAACAAAAATTTTAGACTCACTGGATGATCTCGATAGCGGCATGGAGATAATGGAGGATAGAATCAGTGAATCTGAGGACAGAACATGAGAATTTATCCACTCTGAGTAACAGAGAGAAAAGATACTTTACGAAATGAACAGAGGTTCAGGGATGTGTGAAACAATAACAAAAGACCCAACATATGTATTGTCAGAGTCCCAGAGGAGAAGAAAGGAGAAACAGAGCAGGGTAGAGACAGTGATTAAGGAAATAATGGTTGAAAACTTCCAAAATTTGCTGAAAGACTAAACCTAGAGACCCCAGAAGGTGAGCAAACCATGAATAAGATAAATCCAAGGAATCCATGCCCACACACATCATAATTAAACTTTTGAAAACTGAAAATAAAGAAATAAAAACCTGAGAGCAGCTAGAGAGAAGCAGTGCATCGCGACCAAGGGACGCCAGTTTAAATAGCAACAGACATCTCTTCCAAAACTGCAGGCCAGAAGAAAGTGACTCAATATTTTTCAAGGGCTCAAAGAAAAGAAGTGTCAACTGTGAATTCTATAGCCAGTAAAAATATTCTTCAGGAATGAAGGAGGAATAAAAACAGTCTATGATAAAGGAAAAACTAAAAGCATTTGTGGCCAGCAGACCTACTCTAAAAGATGAGTTTAAGGACAGCAAAGATTAAAGACGGTTTCTTGGAGGATCAGGAAGGAAGGACAACAAAAGCAATAGAAGTGTGAGTATCCTTTTCCTCAAGAGCATTGTAAACCAGATTTGATGATTGAAACAAAAATTTTAACTCCATCTAACATCCAAGACAATTGGTAATTAAAAGTAGGAAGATAAAGGGACCTAAATAGAAGTGAAGTTTCTACACCTCACTCGAAGGGGTGACATTGATACCAGTAAACTGATATGTATATTGTAATGTCTGGTGCAACCACTGTGAAAGCTATATGAAGAGACTCATTCAAAAACACTATAAATAAATCAAGATGGAATACTAAGAGATGTTCAAAAAGCTGGTGGAATAAGGAGGTGTGAAATTTAGTTAGTCCTCTGGGGCAGCTTGTACATAGCATGGGCTATCTGGAACAACTCTTTGGGGGACATCTTTGACCAGACACACATCGTACACCAGCCTGGGATGGGTGAATGGACCAAGGTTACAGTACAGAACTATAAGTAAATCTTCCAAACTATGGAGCTGGCACCCTCCCCCACTGGCACAGCCTGCTGCTTTACAGACACTTCCCTGCGGGGAAAAAGTATGTTTACTAGGAGCAAGGCAAGGGGAACCTAAGGGAGCTCCAACTGTGGCTTTAATTAACAAATTAAGAGAGCTGAATATAAGTTCCAAGCACAGATAAACCCAGAGCAAGCACAAAAGGAAACCTGAAGTCCCTCCTGGCAGAGAAGAGGTGAGGTTGTCAAAAAAAAAAAAGAGAGAGAGAGAGAGAGAGAGAGGATTTTGGAATTGGTTGAGCCCAGAATACTGGAAAAGGGCTGTGTCCTGAGAAGAAGTCTGGGTACCAACTCCAGATCTTGACTGGTGAATCTAGGGGTTATAGACCAGCTCTGAAAAGGATTTTTTTTAACTCTTTAGCTGCCCATTAAAGAAAGCCTCAGGCTTTTTCAATTATCAGCACTTCCCCAGACAAGGACAGAGTTAAGGTAGTCTGAGAGACAAAGTTAACTAGTCAGGTGAAGGAGATAATTTCATAAAGGGCATATCTTCTGCAAGTAAAGGGGGAGGGGCAGGGCCTAGCACTAGTGGCAGCTCTCATTCAGAGATATCAGACCTCAGGGGCTGGAAAACAGAAACAGGTTAAGCCTGCCTCCCAAATCAGACTCTGAACCATGCCCCTGGCAGGGACAGGGTCTGCTGAGAATTAAAGGCACCATGCACTTTATGCTGGTGGGAAGACAAGCACCACCACTGGGCAGGATATAAAAAGCAGGGTCTACAGGCTTTATAGGACAGACTGGCAAACTGCTGGGTCTCATCCTCATGGAAGCTTCATACTGATTACACCCTCTTCTTGATACCTGGGCCTGCTGCACCTGGGAAAATCTGATTGGGGTAGATCCTTAAAAATGGCTCCATATAGGCAGGGCAGGAACCAGAAAAACAAAACCAGAAAAACTGTGATCAGTTAAACAGAAGCTATCTTAGAGGTCTAGAATAAGTTGAATTGAATGTCAAAGAATGGATAGAGAGCAAAATCTCAACCAACAAGAAAACCCTAAGTAAAAGAGAGAAAACAACCTCCAGAATATACTAATCAAGGAAGACAAATGCTAGAAACCAGCAAAAAAAATCATGAGTCCCATGCTAGAAAGTACAAAATATGGCCCAGTCAGAGGAACAAGCTAACACTTCAAATGAGATACAGGAGTTGAAAAAACTAATTAAAGATGTTCGAACAAATCTGCTAAACCAAATCAATGAGTTGAAGAAATATATAGCAAAAGAGATGAAGGATATAAAGAAGACACTGGGCTACCATAAAGAAGAATTGGAAAGCATGAAAAAACAAATGGCAGAACTGATGGGCATGAAAGGCATAATAGAAGAGATGGAAAACACAATGGAATCATATAGCAGATTGGAAGAGGCAGAAGAAAGGATTAGTGAACTAGAGGACAGGGCATCTGAAATCCTACACACAAAAGAAAAGAGGGAAAAGAATGGGAAAATGTGAGCAGGCTCTCAGGCAATTGAATAACAACATGAAGTGCATGCATACATATGTTATGGGTGTCCTAGAAGGATTAGAGAACAGAAAAGGGGCAGGAAGAATAATGGAGGAAATAATCAATAAACATTTCCCAACTCTTATGAAAAACATAAAATTACAGATCCAAGAAGAGCAGCATATCCCAAACAGAGTAGATCCAAATAGACCTACTCCAAGACACTTACTAATCAGATTGTCAAATATCAAAGAAAGAGAATTCTGAAAGCAGAAAGAGAAAAGTGATACATCACATACAAGGGATGCTTGATAAAACTGTGTATGATTTCTCAGTGGAAACCATTATGGCAAGAAGGCAGTGGTAGGATATATTTAAGATACTGAAAGAGAAAAATTGCCAACTAGGAATTCTATATCTCACAAAACTGTCATTCAAAAATGAGAGAGAGTTTAAAATATTGTCAGGCAGACACTGAGAGTTTGTGAACAGGAGACCTGCTTTACAAGAAATATAAAGGGGGCAGTACAGGCAGATAGGAAAAGGCAGAAGAGGGAATTTGAGAAAAGTGTAGAAATGAAGATTATCAGTAAGTTTAAAAAGAGAAAAAATAAGATATGGCATTTAAAATCCAAAAGACAAAATGGTAGAAAAAGTACTACACTTACGGAAATAGCATTAAATTAAGTTAATGGATTAAACTCCCCAATCAAAACACATAGACTGACAAAATGGATTTAAAAACTGGACCCATCTCTATGCTGTCCACAAGAGACTCACTTTAGACCCAAGGACAAAAATAGTTTGAGAGTGAAAAAGGAAGGTTAGGGGGATGCATGACACTATAAGGAAAGATAGAGGATAAAAACTTGGACTGTATAACTTAGTGAAACCTAGAGTGGACAATGATAGTGATTGAAAATTAAAATACGAGAAAGTGTATTTATGAGGAAAAGCAAATGAATGTCAACAGTGCAAGGTGCTGAAAATGGGATGGTACATGGAAAAAATATAATCAATGCAAACCTGGGTCTATAGTTAAAAGTAACATTGTAATATGCTTCCATTAATTGCAAAAAAAAGGCATGTACCAAAGCTATATATCAATATGGGGTGGGGGGGGGAGGGTGGATAAAAGAGAAGGATATGGTATGAGATTTTTGTTCTTGTTTCTCTTTTCATTTTTTTATTCTTCATTTTTTTCTCTTTGTCCACAGAAAAAATGAAAATGTTCTCATGTAGACTGTGGTGGTGAATGCATAACTATGTGATTTTACCAGGAGCCACTGAATGTTTACTTAGGATGGATTGGATGGTGTGTAAATAAAACAGTTTAAAAAATAAACAGAAAGATACCAATGCTGGAGAAGATGTGGAGAGAGAGAAGGAACTATTCACTGTTGGTAGAGACATAGATCAGTGCAGCCTATCTGGAGGGTAGGGTGGTGATTCTACCAGAGATTGATTATAGGTTTGCCATATGATCCTGCAACCCCGTAGTTAGGTATATAATTGGAAGAACTGAAAGCAGGAACACAAATAGACATTTGCACACTGGTATTTATCTCAGCAGTACTCATAATTTTCAATGGATGGAGGTGGCCTAAGGGTACATTGACTGATGAACGGAAAGGTGAACTGTGTTGTATATATACATCGGAAAATTGAGCAGCCACAAGAAGGAGTGAAGTCGTGAGGCAGCTAGGAGAATGAACCTTGAGGATAATATGTTGAGTGAAATAAAACGAAATGAGAAGACAAGTACTATAATGTACAAACTCTGAAAATTGAATTTGACAGCATAGGTTATCAGGGAATAAAACGTGGGCAGAGATTGGGCAATCAATTATTAAAGGTACAAAATGTTCAAGAAGGCTTATAGTAAAAGTTCCTAAATCATAAGCTCCTATAGCAGTCACGCTTTTTCCTGAGTTTACTATTTTTTCTAAATTCTGAGAAGCTAAATTCTTTTTGTATGACCTGGTCATTCCCTGAACTTTGAGTATCTGTGTGACACCTGAGACTCATAGTTCAGAGTTCTGTAGCTCTAAAAGCCAATACTTTATACAGCAACTGTTAAAGAAGCTGAAAAAGAGATCAGACTTCAGTTACAGATAGGAGTGAAGCTCATCTGGTGATGACTAAGGTAAATCAGGATATAAGGTAATGTATGATAGTGACTGTATTTAAAACCTCAACTTCAGTGTGAGACCAAAGGAAAAGATGCTTATTTGGTACAAAATTTATATTTTCTGTAGCACACTATCTAATTTAACCTGTGTGGTCAATTTATTCAGAAAGCATAATTAAATGGAACCTTGAATACAGCATGAGATCATGTTATTTTGTACTGGTTAATGTAATACTCCAATATATCTCAGAGTAATTTAGGGAGAAAATAAACAAATATTTGCAAAATCCCTGTATTAGTTAGGGTTCTCTAGAGAAACAGAATCAACAGGGAACACTTGCAAATATAAAATTTATGAAAGTGTCTCACGTGACCGTAGGAATGCAGAGTCCAAAATCCACAGGGCAGGCTGCGAAGCCGATGACTCCAATGGATGGCCTGGATGAACTCCACAGGAGAGGCTCACCAGCCAAAGCAGGAATGCAACCTGTCTCCTCTGAGTCCTCCTTAAAAGGCTTCCCATGATTGGATTTAGCATCACTAATTGCAGAAGACACTCCCCTTTGGCTGATTACAAATGGAATCAGCTGTGGATGTAGCTGACGTGATCATGACCTAATCCTATGAAATGTCCTCATTGCAACAGACAGGCCAGCGCTTGCCCAATCAGATGAACAGGTACCACAACTTGGCCAAGTTGACACCTGTCCCTAACCATGACAATCCCCTTGAGGGATTAGGGAAAACTGTGGAAATATTCAATTTCCCCATCTGGGGAATTCCTGATATTCTTGCAACCAATTCAATAGGTTGAATCTTTGATCTTGGGGTTCACTCTTATGAAGCTTATCTCTGCAAAGGAGAAGCTAAGCTTTCTTATAATTATGCCAAAGAGTCAGCCCAAGAGAACCTCATTTGTTGCTCAGATGTGCCTCCTTCTCTAAGCCCAACTCTACAAATAAACACACTACCCTCCACGCCATGTGGAACATGGCTCCCAGGAGCGTAAATCTCCCTGGCAACATGGGACATGACTCCCAGGGATAAGTCTGGCCCTGGAATTGGGGGACTGAGAAGGCCTTCTTGAGCAAGAGGGGGGAGAGAAATGAAACAAAATAAAATTTCAGTGGCTAAGAAATTTCAAATAGAGTAGAGAGGTCATTATGGAGGTAATTCTTATGTGTTCTATAGATATTCCTTTTGGTTTCTAGTGTGTTAAAATAACTAGAAGGAAATACCTGAAGTGTGATCCAAAAGCCTTGATCCGTGGTGATGATTGTGTAACTATATAGCTTGTACGATGACTGTGTGATTGTGAAAACCTTGTGACAAACACTGCCTTTATCCAGTGTATGGGAAGATGTGTAAGAAAATAAAGACAAAAAAGGTAAATAATGTGTGGGGGTAAGGGTTATGGCATGTTTTGGGTGTTCTTTTTATTTTTTATTTTTGAAGTAATGAAAACATTCTACAATTGATTGTGGTGATGCATATCTATTGGTGATAGTCTGAGCCATTGACTGTGTATGTTGGATGATTATATAGTATGTGACTATATCTCAATAAAATTCCATTAAAAAGCAGAACAGATATGAAAACCCAGCTAGACATCAAATAGATTTGCAAAAATGTAAAACTGCCATTATTCATTTTTTGCATTAAAAGTATTATTTATACTAAAAAAAATAAGCTTAATTAGATACAGTACTACAATATATGGATGAACTAATTCTGAGTTAAAATGATCATTCTTAAAAGTTGTAATGCCATTTTTATGTATAAGAAACAGTATTCAAAATGTAAAGAATTGTTAAAATGAGAACATTTAAAATTCAATTTATGGGGCAATAAGCACACGCACACAAGAGATGTTCAAGTAACCTGCAGGAAAGCAAAAGAGAGAAACTGAATTTGGAACTGAGAAAACAAATAGAAAGCAGATAATAAAATGAAAGTCATAGGCACTAACATATCATTAATTACCTTAAATCCTCCAAGTGAGCTTAGTATTACCCCAAACAAAGGATACTGATGGATGGAGTGGATAAAACACACACACACACACACACACATACAATTAAACTATATGCTGCTGTTATGGATTTATTTGTCCACCCCCCCCAAGGACATACTCATGCCCTAACCCCTGCTCCTATAAATGTGGCCTGATTTGGAAACAGGGTTTTTGAGGGCATTTTAGTTTGCTAAAACTGACAGAATACAATAGAGCAGAAATGGGTTGGCTTTTAAAAAGGGAATTTATTAAGTTACAAGTTTACAGTTCTAAGGCCATAGAAATGCCCAAGCTAAGGCATCCAGAGAAAGGCACCTTGACTCAAGGAAGGCTGATGTCTGTCACATGGGAAGGCACGGGGCTGGCCTCTGCTGGTGCTTGTTCCCGGTCCCGTTGCTTCCAGCTTCTGATGCCAGTGGTTTCCCCTCTAAGCGTCTGAGGGCCTTCACTTAGCTCCTCCGGGACCCAACTCTGGGTTCTGACTTGCTGAGCATCTCATGGGAAGGCACATGGCGATGGCTGCTGGGCTCTGCCTGTGTCTGGGCATCTGCTCTCTCTGTCGGCACTCCTGGTATCTCCAAACACCCGTGTCTCTATCAGCCCGGAAGCAACTGTTCTCCAAGTGTCTGCATCTGAGGTTTCCCCTCTCAAAGGCCTCTAGTAAACTAATCAAGACCCATCCTGAATGGGTAGGGTCACATGTCCATCTAATCAAAAGGTCATACTCACAATTGAGTGTGTCACATCTCCATGGAAACAATCCAATCAAAATTTCCTACCCTAAACAACAGGTTTGGCTCCATAAAATTGGATCAGGATTAAAACATGGTTTTCTGAGGTACATAATAGTTTCAAACCAGCACAGAAGCTGTTGTTAATAAAATGAGGCCAAACTGATTGCAGTGAGCCCTAACCCAGGGTGACTGGTGGCCTTGGAAGGGAGGAACTGGGAACAGAAAGACAGACAAAGGGCGCTCCATCAGACAACGGAGGCAGAGAACACCGAGGACCGACAGCCACCACCAGAAACCAGGAGGGAAGCAGGGGACAGGCGTTTCCCTACAAATCAGTGTGGACGCATGCTCCTGGTGATACCCTGACTTCAGACTTCTGATGCCCAGAGCTGTGAGGCGGTCAGTTTCTGCTGTTTTCGGCCACCCAGGCTGTGGTACTTTGTTATGGCAGTGCTAGGAAGCTAAAACAGCTGCTTACAAGGAACTCACTTCAAATTCAACATACGTAGGTTGGAGCAAAAGAACAGAAAATAAAAACAACTTGTAAGTATTAATTAAATAAAAAAAGCTGGGAGTGGCTAAATTAACATCTCGTAAAGTAGACTTTAGAGTAAAAGAGTATTACTATAAACAGAGAGGAAATAACGTAATAAGAAAGGAATCAATACATCAGGAAGATAAAACGGCCTTCATTTTGTACACACCAAACAGCAGAGATTCATATGAAGCAAAACCTGGTAGAGCTGAGAGGAGAGAAAGACATATCCACAATAATAATTAGGGATATTATACCCCCTCTCAGCAATCGATAGAACAACTAGACAGAAAATCAACACAAATATAGAAGATCTGAACAACCACAAAAAAAAATGTTAATCAAACAGCTTTTATGAAGTTTGGTTTAAAACCATATGTAAATATAGTAATTTCTAAAGGACTTAAAAGATTTATTTTATCTATTTCCACTCTTTTGAAGCAGACCCAAATTTTCCCAGAATAAGACTGATTCTAAGAGCGTACAAAAGTTCAGCAACAAAGGATGAGATTAGATTCAGCAATCTAGACTGATGAAGAGTGAGACATAGGAAGCAGGGGCCTTTGACAGAAAACTAATTGTCCATGATAGTTTCAGAGCAGTTGGAGATTTAAGCCATTACACTGCAAAAGCAAACCGTTTATCCTGCAAAATGTTTCATGACATTTGTATTTGTACCTTGGTTTTCTATTTTTTACTTAACAAGGAAAAATTAGCATGGAAAGTGTAGTCTCCAGCAGATTACCTGTGTTCACACAGATTAACCACGTAATGTATTCTACATTAGTATGTAAGTATAAGGACATATTGCTTATTTTACTTATTTTTGACAATCCATTTAATGTAGTAATTTTATATGAAAAGCATTCATTCTTTTGAAATATAAAGTACTTTAACTGAATTATGGTTACAGAGAATTTTTTGATAAAGTATTACACACATTATGGGTAGAATATAAAAATTATTTACACTTAGATATCTATAATATCCAATGAAAATTTACTGTCAAATATCAGAGTAAATATTAATCATTCTGAGTCTAATGAACATACCCAGAATGCTCCATCCAGCAACATCATATCCACATGCTTTTCAGGCACCTGTCAAAAGAACTGCCACTGCCAATAGGAAGAAAGAGACTTTAGCAGAATAACAACTTGCAAACTGGGCAATGCAAAGTAAAAGCAGGTGTTCCACAGCGTTTAGGGGCATTGGGAGTTTATAGCCCAAAAAAAAAGAAAAAGGCCGGTGCGGAGAACGGAGGTGGTCAGGTGAGTTCTGTCCTAGTGGCTTACAGGAACATCGAGGAAAAAGGGAAATTGTACAAAACTGACTGGTCAGAGCTCAGGCCTCTTTTTCTTGTCCCAGTTCCCCTAAGTCTTGTTCTCCAAGCTGTGCATTCCTGAGGTCCGACCACATCAGAGTGGAATGCCCACCTCCTGTTTCTCATTTGCAGGGAGCCGTTTTGTAACCCAGGTGTTCTAGTTTGCTAGCTGCCGGAATGCAACACACCAGAGACGGATTGGCTTTTAATAAAAGGGGATTTATTTTGTTAGTTCTTCAGAGGAAAGGCAGCTAACTTTCATCTGAGGTTCTTTCTTATGTGGGAAGGCTCAGGGTAATCTCTGCTGGCCTTCTCTCCAGGCCCCTGGGTTCCAACAACTTTCCCCGGGGTGACTTCTTTCTGCATCTCCAAAGGTCTGGGCTGAGCTGCGAGTGCTGAGATGAGTTGTGCTGAGCTGCTTGGGCTGTGCTACATTGAACCTCTCATTTAAGCGCCAGCCAATTAAGTCAAACGTCATTCATTGCAGCAGGCACACCTCCTAGCCGACTGCAGATGGAATCAGCAGCAGATGAGGTTCACACACCACTGGCTCATGTCCACAGCAATAGAACTAGGTGCCTTCACCTGGCCAAGTTGACAACTGAATCTAACTACCACACCAGGCCTCAAGGTCAGTCTAGTTTAACAGTTCCCTCTTCTTATGAAACTCTTTCGTAGAAAGCATGGCCGACGAAGCTGGCTGTCGAGTCCTACGGTCCTAAGGGGACAGTGTAGGCATCCTGTAAAAAGGCCGGGATTATGTCCCGTAGACGGGAACATGTTACAGAACTGGGGCCAATTGAGGCAACACAGGAAAATGAATTACTTCAAAGATTGGCCACAAGATTCCTGAAAGACACGTAAGGAATGTTTTTTGGGGGCAACGGTATGCTGAGGTAGCAAATGTGGTTATCAGAGATTTTGGCCTGTAAAGCACCGTAAGTCTTGAGTGCAGGCCTTGAGATCAAAAGCCTGATTTTCCAGCATGAAAAAAATGTTCTAGAAGTAAAACAACTAATTAAAGACACTATAATGATTATAAGGGGGAAAAAGATTGTCAGTGTTTGAAACATGCTCCTAATCCAGTCTCCCCAAGATCTGATAACAGCCAACTAAACTATCCCAAGTTCTGGGAGAACCCAGTTGTTAGAGTATCTGAATGTTTTCTTTGATGTACTTAATGTTTTGTTTAATTTTGTTGGATTGATTTACATAAAAGCAGAATCGCTCCCCTGAGAGGGCACAGGCCCCTCCTGGCTGCACTGTGATGATATCAAGTGCTCTACAGTTTCCTAGGATAACTCCTCCAGGCTCTCCCCTTGAGTTGTTCCCTAATACCTTGGGGGTTTCATTAAAGGTTCCCTCAATAGTTTTCTCCATGTTTCCGATGGCTTTTTCAAGTTGAGAAATTTCACGAAAGCACAGTATGCTTCTCAGAAATCTCCATTTCAATTAACAGGCTGTAATCTAAATTGCCCTGCTTCAGTCTTTAATGGGTTTTAGTTGATAAATGGGAGATCCCAGGTTGGCTACATTTTTTGTGTGTGATTTGTCTTCCCTAGGTCAGAGAGTGAGGCTGCTAGTGTGCAAATCCCACTCCCAGCTGGTGGCCAGGTGATGAAAGGTTCTTTCCATATAGGAAGATATTGCCTGTGCTGGCCAGACCGAGTGGTTTTGTTTGTGCTTCTCTCGACCTCCAGGCAGGAAGGAGTTTGCATCTTTACAGGCAAAGTCCACAGAATTATGGAGTATCAGCAATGGATATTGTGGTGTCGTTGATATTATTGGCTGTGGCAATGGTCAGGGACTTGTAACCAAGTGAGGCCCGAGAATTGGTCTAAATAGATAGTAGATTGTGAGGTTTATAGACAAGGAAGGCACCAACCTTCCAACACCCTGAAATTTTCCACTGGAGAAAAGGCTGTTTCATTTGGCTCAAAACCGCAGTGTCCGGCGCATCATCAATGGAGCCTGTTTGATTATAGTGTCATCGTAGAAGGGACAGGATTTACCTTCCTCTTGGTCATACCAAAGGGTTTTTGTTTTAACTTTTAAAATTGTTATTGTAGTAACATAAATATAACTAAAATTTTCCCACTCTAAATGTATAATCCGTTAATACTAAAAACTTTTGCAATAGTGTGCTACAATCACCAACATTCTTTAATAAAATTTTTCATTACCTCCGAAGTAGCTCTGCTCCTATTAAACAATAACTCCCCATTCTCCTTGCTGGTAAGATGTAATCTACTATCTTTCCCTTGAATTTTCTTATTCTGTGTATTTCAAATACACAAGATCGTGAAATTTTTTTTTATTGTGTGTCTGGCTTATTTCACTTGAATGTTATGGTGTGTATCAAAACTGGACTCTCTTTAAGACTGAGTAATACTGCATTGTGTGCATGTATCACATTTTGTTTATCCTTCATCTGTTGATGGGTTATTGGTGTCCTTCCCCCACTGGACTGCTGTGAGTAATGCCGCTGTGAGCATCGGAGTAAAATTACCTGTTTATTCTCTGGTTCCCATTCTTTGGGTAAGGACACAGACGTGAGATTGCTACTTTATATGGTAATTCTATGTTCATGGAAGTGTGATTCCCAGGTCATATGGTCATTCTATGTTCAAGTTGGCACAACATTTCTGTGATAATTCTACACCACACTGAATTCCACAGAGGCCGCACCATTCTACAATCTCACCAACAGTGTTTAAGGGTTCCAATTTGTCCAGAACCTTGCCACCACTTATTTTCTGTTTCTTCTTCTTTCTTCTTTTTTTCCCTTTTTTCCTTCCTCCCTCCCTCCCACCTCCTCTCTCTTTTCTTTTTCTTTCTTTCTTTCTTTCTTCCTTTTTTCTTTCTTTCTTTCTTCCCTTCCTTTCTTCCTTTTTTCTTTCCTTTTTTCTTTCTGATGAGTCTTAAGCTGCTAACTAGAGTCCTTGAAGAAGGAACCACTTTGGAAAAAGCTAGAGCCAACACAGACAGAGATTTCTGCAGATGCAGAAAGAAAATGCCCCCGAGGAAGCTATTTGATACCAGAAGCCAAGGTGCCAGCAGATGCCAGCCACATGCCTTCCCAACTAACACATGTGTTCCAGACACCATTGGCCTTTCTTGAGTCATAGTACCTTTCTCTGGATGCCTTTGTTTGGACATTTTTATGGCCTTAAAACTGTAAACTTTTAATTTAATAAACCCCCTTTATAAAAGCCGACCCATTATTGGTATATTGCATTCTGGCAGCATTAGCAAACTAAAACTCCCCTTTTCATTAAACTTGAGATTACATTTCCATTTACTTAGGAGATTTTATCTTAACAGGTTCACCTGGGAAGTGTCACAAAGTCAGAAGGAATGTTCTTCTCTGATTGATCCTAGGGTAACTGAGATTGGAGCTAAGTTGGAAGTGGTTTGAATTTGATTAGAGAGCCTCACAATATCTACAGTACATTTACTCGGAGGTATGGGCTGCCTCAATAGTTGGAGGGATTAATAGTAGAGAAAATAGTACCAATATCAATTGAGAAAATGAACACTTCTCCATTAATTTTGAGCCCTGTTTCCCCTTGCTGGTTTAATGTAAAGACTGGAAGCTCTGCAAAAATACCCCTGGAGGGTAGTCAGGGGCATTCCATGATGGACAAGGTGGGTTGGCAACATTGTCATCAGGTTACTTTTAAATTTAATGCTATCCTTTTAATGGTGCCCCATTTTTTTTTTTTTACCAATAATGAATCTTTGGAAGTCTTAGGAAATCAGATGATTTAGGAAGGGCCTGCAATTTTTGTAATTGTAAAGCAAGTAGTTTGGTATATTGAGTGGCTTTTTCATTTTCTAGAGTGTGAACTAACTGTTCAATTAAGTGCATCAGCTCAATAGTAGAAGCTGTTTCCCAGTCAAGTCTGTGCCAAGGGCAACCTTTAGTCCATGGACAAACAGAGCATTAAAAGTAATTCTGGCTCTGGGTTCACTTAGGGATAATCCAGAGTGTGGGGCAAACGTTTCTGCTAGTCTTTTTTGAAAATTATTTCAAGAAAGAAGATTTTCTTTCTTGAAAATCAAAGACAGGTTCATCTTTACCCTACTTTTAGCCTTGACCCAATTGATTTTTCAGGGAAAGTTCTTAGGAATGGCTTCTAAAAATTGTTAGGATATGATTTTAGCTCAATCTAGGGTAAGGAAAGCACTTTAATGATCATATCTTTTTCTGGATCCTTCCAACTTGCCATTCTAAACCAATTTGGGGCTTCTCTGGATGCTAATAACATATGAATTCGTGAATAAAGTTCAGGTAGGCCAGGTTGATAGGTCTGAATTAAGATGTAAAATTCTTCAGTAAAATTTTGAAGGTCTTCCTGAGGCTTAGGGAATTCCTTGCAAAGGTAACAAGTTCAGCCTTATACTGAGGGGTGTGAGCACAACCATAGTTGGTAAATTTTGCAGATTTTATCTTAAAAGGACTTTGAAGGGGGGAGGGGGCACACTCAGAATGAAAAAGAATTTGGATAGTGAAGAAGAGGTGGTGGGCTTAGAGGTGTGCATTAGCAAAAGAATAGAGGTGGGGGAGCAGAAAGTGTAGACTCAGAGGAATTGGGATGTGCATTTGGAATTAGTTCCTGATTAGCTGGAGATAATTTAGAGACAGTGTCTTTTAGAATTCTACAATTTTAGAATCTTGAACCAGTTTTGAGGCCTCTAAATAACAATCAGAATAAGCACCCCATTGTACTTGGCTTATTTTAGGACCACAATTTTCCAGCTGCTCTTGTGAAAACATAAGATTTGTCTAATGAAAAGGATCCCCAAGTGGAACGTTGATTAGATAGACTGGTGAGAAATTGCCGTGACTGCACCTCCATTTGCAAGGGAGACACTGAGAACAACAGAGGTTGATGGAAAAGTGCGCGCAGCGGCCACTATTCATACCCAGCTCCTTGTTCCTATAGAAGAAACAAAAGCCCATGATGCAAGAACTTCTCAATCTCCAAGAAAAGCCAGAAATCAAGATTTATAAGTGAATCATGATTTTAAGAGTCAGCTGTTAATTCCAAGCATTTAAAAAAATTATTGGAGCCAATACAGAATTAGCCAAACAAAATATCTCTGTAGACCACCATCTTGTTACCTCCAGTACAAAAGTTAGGGCACACGGTGGCCTCGGTGCCATTGCTGGCAGACAGCGGGTCTCCAGGGGTGTATTTTCCTCCAGAGCAAATGCCAACAGCTATGGGTTGAATTGCACCTGCCCAAAAGATAAAGATATGTTGAAGTCATGACCCCGAGTACTTTCCTTCCTTGGAAATAGGGTCTTGCAGGTGTAATTAGTGAAGCTGAGGGAGGCCCTATGGGGTCGGGTGAGGCTATTCCAGTGTGACTGGTGTCTTTCTCAGAAGAGGAGGAGACGCACAGCAAGAGGGCCATGTGAAGACAGAGGCGGAGATCGGAGTGATGCTGCCACAAGTCAAGGACACTTAGGGTTTTCCCGTAACTGCCAAGAGCTGGGAAGATTCTCCTCAAGAGCCTTCTGAGGGCGTATGTCCCTGCTGACACTCTGATTTGGATTTATGGCCTCCAGCTCTGTGCTGTAAGCCACCCAGACTGGGGTGACTTGTTAAAGCAGCCCTGTTACCTCAATCAACCCCATGACCTTCATTACCCTTCCAAATATAAGCCTTCCAAACTCCAGACCACTCTGAGAGGCCTTCTTCTGAGGTGTCCGGAAACCCTTCTCCAAGTGCTGCATGCAGAGAGCCGGGGACAGCTTTGGCCGGAGCAGAGTGGACATCCCATCTGGAGCTGTGGCCCCTGCACCACCACGCTCTGTGTGTGTTTTAAAGCACTGTAGCTACTGGTGGTCCTGAGGGGCCGCCTTGCCCAGGTGTCAGCGAGCAGCACACCAGCGACACCGCCCCCGGGGGCCGGGCTCTCACAGCACGGACAGGCTCGCTGACCCTGGGGGTGGTGAGTGGAAAGGTTTGGAAGGTGTTCTGGCCACTGGAGCTCTGCTCCGCCTCCACCAAGGACCCAGAGTGACCCCACAAGGGGACAGCTAGGGCATTGTCCCCCAGTATCCCCCAGCCCAGCCGGACAGCAAGAGGACACAAATGAGGATGCAAATGAGGGCTCATGGCTTTTATGGAAAGTGTCTGTGTTGGATTCTTCCATACTGTTCAGAGTGGGGCATGTGCCCATCTGTTGCCTCTTCTCCTGCCCTCAGCCTGGCACCTGTACACGATGTGGGGACAGTAAGGACATTCCCCTCTCACCCTCCTCCCAACAACAGCAAATGTGCTTGTTTCCCTCTTCGAAAAAAAAAAACACTCTATAGCTATTGATTTGCATGCTCTCTGAATGCCATGTTTCTTTTCCATCACAGTAATTTGCACATGTGTGGTCTAAGTGCTGTTTATTATTACCTCCCAACCTCCTCAAATCGTCTTCCCTTTCAGCATCTCTGGCTGTAAATTCATATCTATTTTGTCTGAGAACGTTTTAAATCTATATTCCAAAAGGAGAAATACCATCACCATTATGCTCAGAAGGTAAATTTCGATTTTTTCTAGTCTTCATATGGCTCAGATTCCCTCCCTTAATGCTCATCACAACGAAAAAGATCACTGCTCCCTAAATATTTAAGTGCTTTCACTTTAAATATCAGATACTCACTTTTTATTTTAAAAGTGTTCTCTTAGTGTGTATTAGGCCTTTAAAATTCATTCCCTTATTTAATCATTTCAGCAACTCCATGCAATAATTATCCTAGTTCTACGGAAGAGAAAACAGAGGGGTGGGGAGATTGGCTAACCATCCAAGGCTGTAAAGGCAACGTGTATAAAAGCCAGGAATTTATACCTGGGCCATGGGCTGTGAAAGCCTGGACTCTCCGCTCTACGTCTCGTCTAACTCCTTCCTGTTGGCGAGAGCTAAGTCATTACTTCATCTGCCTTTTGAGACAGGCAGTGCCCATCAGATGTCAGATTTTATGCCAAACGGGCCAGGCGCCTGCAGCTGTCAGGGGAGTTCAAGTCTCCAGCACTTCTGGGGTCTGCCTTGGTGCAAGATAACCCCCTATGTTCTGTGTCGCTTGGAATATATTGGGAGCAACTAAGTTTTCCGGACTAGACTAAGCATTCAGAACTCATTTTATTTATTTGAATGAGCAAATTCAACCTGAGTTACAAACAATAAACCTGAAGTGAACATTTAGAACCTCATTCAACCCAGAGTTAGGAATTGCCTGAGGAACACGTGCAAACAAACGAGTCCAGTGATTTGTAATGATGATGTAGCTGCGTGGCAGTCACTGCTGGCTTCCACCCAATACCCGTTTTCTCCTCCTTTTTTTGCAAACAGAATCCCAATTTTGCTCAAGGTGACCATGCTCCCCATTGGAAAAAAAAACCTGTTTTAAAATTAGGGTATAATCTGATGACAGTGAGGTGAAAGCAGAACTGCGTGGGGTCTCCTCCAAGGGGGTGACTTGGTCTGTGGGCTCCACCTCTGCCCTTGGCTCTACTCCTCTTCCACCTGGAATGCAGCCCAAAGCTAGAGATGGAGCAGCCGTTTCCCATCAGGCAGCAGCACTCTTGAAAATAAAAGCTGCATGTTAAAGGTGATTGACAGCAGAAGCCAGAATCCCTGATAGCATTATTGACCAACAGGCTCCATGCGTCTTGGCACATGAGAAACAACAAACCCCTCTTTGCAAACTGAGTTTTCAGTTGTCTGCACCCAAACCAACTCCCAACTGGCGCTCTGAACAATGCCTTACTAGTATTTCATGTGAGACTTGGTTTTAGCAAAGTGATACAATTTCATAGAAAACTCCATCCTTTTGAGTCTTGCCTTGAAATATTAGGGTGCCTGGGGATCAAAGCTTCCATGTCCTCTCACTAGACTGTAAGGCCAAGAGAACTGCGCAGAGTTTCCTTCTGGTTCATGCTGAACATCAGGGTCTTGTGTTGACATGCATGGAAAGTTAAATGACGTCCAATGGATGAATGAATGCTGAACTCAAGAGCTTGCAGTCTAGTTGGAGAGATTGACAAGGAAACAGATGATTACAGGAGAATAAAATCTTAGTTAACATAACTGAGTGGGGCTTCCTGGAAGAGATTATTTTAAACTGGGACAGGAAAATTGAGGAGCAGCTGCAAAGTCACAGATATGGAAAGTACTTTCTGGAGAGAGGCCATTGCATCTGACAGTTTGTGCAGCTTTGCATGCCTATAGTTTAGAATCTAAACTACAGACAAGCTACAGGCTGGAGATGAAAGTAAGAGTGAAATAAAAAAGGGCAGGATATACCCTTCACACCCCCACAAAGCAAACTTTTTCTGGTCTAGTCTAGTCTAGTTGTTTCTGATACTCTGATTTCAAAGGCCTCTCAATTTCTAGACTGCAATCACACATTTTAGCATTTAAAGCCCAGGAATTTTGTGCCTCGTTTGTACAGACTTCTTCAGCCACATTGTTACCACTTCAGCTATTTTTTTGTTCCTATTCATAAACCTAAGACATGCCAGAAGTGTGAGTTCTTCCCATCGGGAATGCAGCTTGCAATGGCTCTCCCGTAGTGAAGTGGAGCATATTTGAAGGATCGTCCGATCCCAAGGCCTGCGGGTCCCACCCCTGTCATGCAGAAAACCTTCCAGCCAGAGCTGCCTCCATCTGTCAGTCCCTTCCAGGGCCACAGAGAGGGGGAGGATTTTTCCCTGCTGTCCCAGCAGGCTTTGTGCTGCTGCTGTGTCCCGTCCACGTGCATGGGCTTTGCCCTTTTAGGGCAGGCGAAGGTTGATTGAAAGCCGCAGGTTAATATTTGTTTGTGAGTGGTGTGAAGGGCAAAAAAGCAAGTCAGATTTTTTCCGTCCTCACCACCTGTCTCTGCGCTTCTCACACCCAGCAGCCATCTTTCCGTTTCTTCATGTCTGTTCCCTGCACCCCTCCTGGAGGCTGGAGCTGCAGAAACATCGTGCCTGATCCTTGATGAAAGTAGAGAGTGGGATCGCCATAGAGCCGCTGACTCAGCACCCTTTGCCCATTTGTTTCCTGTGAAGCAACTCTGCCTGGATGGAATCTGGGATGGCGGGAGCTGGCCCGGTCTTCCCGGGAATCTCATGGTCTCATCCACAAACCTTAACTAGAAAGGAAACGAAAGTACCCTGCAAGTAAACTCACTCTCTTTTCACATTTCTACAAGTGCACCCTCCTGCACATTTTTGTGGTATACCGCATTTATCATGCATTGTATGGACCTAAAACTCTGTCCCTTTCAAAAAGGCATCTGATTTGAATGACAGGATAAATACAAGCATTTCACATTTCAATTTGCTTTCCCCTTGGCTGTGTAGATTTTAAATGAGTTTCGTGTTTTGATAAAAGGAGTCAATACTATCAAAGACTCAGAAGTTAATAATTGTGGACTTCTCAGAAGACGGTGGAATAGGATAGGCAGGACTCACTCCACTGAACGACTAGAGAAGGGGCAGAAAACAGCCAAAGCAGCAGCTCCCAGCTTCAGGTGACCAGAGAAAGGCTGCTGCATTACGTAAGGGATTCCTGGATGAGAAAGTGGAGAAACCACCACTGAGAAGGTGGGACAGTGGGCTCCGCCCTGACCTCCTGGAGCCGCGCTGCAGCTGCCAGTGGATCAGGCAGCCCAGGGCACACCCCACGTTGCTGAGATGGGCTGCCATGGGTGCCTGGAACTGGGGGAGACCAGAAGGCTGCCCCCTCGGCAGAGAGAGGAAGCAGAGCAGAGCCGGTCTGACAATTGGCCGGTGAGAGACGCTGAACCCCGCTGCCTTAGTCCTTTTCCTTGGGAGCTGAGGCGCTCACTGCACACGCAAGCAGAGAGGCGGGGCGAGGGACTGCATGGCAGCCCCAGGTGCTCTCCCCACACCCTGAGACCAGTGGTCCACTCTGGCCTGGTGGCAGGCCAGTGGAAAGTGGCACACTTCTGGGCCAGCGGCTGGCTGGAAAGCAAATCCTCTCAGTTTACAACCCAGAGCCCCCACACTGGACCGGACCAACTACCCACAGGCCAATTCCCCACTGAGGCGCACAGTGCCCGCTCCCCACCCCCAGAGCCAGAGGTTTCCAGCACACACAGGGCCTGTGGCCCTGACTGGACCTCCACCTGGTCTGGCCCCTGCCCGGTGGGAGAGGCAGGGCTGTGGCGGGGAGGTGGCCCATGAGTGCCACTGGGGAGACTGGGAAAGAGCAGCCTGGCCGGCTGCTTCCCTGCCTAGCCTCTGACAGCCTTTGGAGAAGGACTGCACCAACTGTGTGAGACCTCGGCCTTAGTTTGGCCAGGAGTTACAGACAAACCACACGCCAAAAGGAACCTTCAGTGCAAACACAAGCAACCACGAAGTCTCAGATGAGCCAGGGAAACCTACCTGCAAAATCATCTTATCAAAATAATCAAATGCCAAGAAATCACCAAAAAATTACATGGCATATGAAGAGGTGAGAAAACAGGGCTAGGTCAAATGATAAAAAGCCAGAGGAGACACAGAATATGGAATAACTGATCAAAGATGTCCAAATCAATCTCTAAGTAACTTCAGTGCGATGGCTAAAGAGATAAAAGATACCAAGACACTAGAACCAGCATCAAGAAGAATGTGAAAGAATAAATAGAAAAATAGCAGCGCTTATGAAAATGAACGATGCTGTAGATGAAATTAAAAATATACTACAGACATATAACAGCAGATTTGAAGAGGTAGAAGAAAGAATAAGTGAAATAGAGGAGAGAGCAACTGAATTCAAGAACACACAAAGAACAACTGGTAAAAAAAGATTGAAAATTTTGAACTGGATTCAGGGAAATGATGGACAACACAAAGCATGCAAAATATAAAAATCATTGGTGTCCCAGAAGGAAAAGAGAAGAGTAAAGGGCTAAGAAGATTATTTGGTTAGATATTTAGGAAGACCTTCCTCACTCTTATATAAGACATAAATATGAAAATCAGAGAATCCCAATGAATTCCAAATAGAATAAATCCAAATAGACCAACTCCAAGACACATACTAATCAGACTGTCAAGTCCCAAAGAGAAGGAGACAGTCCGAAAGCAGCGAGAGAAAAGCGACACACTGCACACAAGGGAAGCCACCTAAAACTAAGCACAGACTTCTCCTCAGGCACCACGGAGGCGAGAAGGCAGTGGTATGAAACATTTAAGATTGTGAAATAGAAAAACTTCCAGCTAACAATTCTTTATTCAGCAAAACTGTTCTTCAAAAGTGAGGAAGAGTTTAAAATCTTCACAGATAAACAGATGCCTAGAGAATCTGTGACAAAGTGACATGCTCTGCAAGAAATACTAAAGGAGTTCTTTCAGATGAAAAAAAAAGACAGGAGAGAGAGGCTTGGAGGAGAGTATAGAAATGATTACTAATGGCACGGGTAACTAAAAAGAAAAAAAATACTAGATCTAGTGAACAAAAGCCAAGGGATAAAATGTTTGAAACAAGGACAGCTTTTACAGTAATAACATCAAATGTTAATGGATTAAACTCCCCAATAAAAAGACATAGATTGACAAAATGGATTTAAAAATACTATCCATCTATCTGCTTTTACATTAAAGATATAAATATGTTGAAGGTGGATGGAGGGAAAAAGATACTCCATGCAAGTAATAACAAAAAAAAAAAACTCGTGTAATATACTAATATCAGATAAAATAGATTTTAAATGCAAAGAGAAGATAAGAGATGAAAAGGACGCTATATATTTAAAAAGGGGTAATTCACCAAGAAGGAATTAAAATCATGTTTATGCGCCTAATCAAGGAGCTCCAAAGTACATGAGGGAAACACTGGCAAAGCTGAAGGGAGCAATAGATCCTTCTACAGTAGTAATGGAAAACTCCAACATGCCTCTCTCTTCAGTAGAAAGAACAACTAGGCTGGATAAATAAGGAAACAGAGAACCTAAATAATATGATAAATGAATTAGACCTAAAGACGTATACAGATTGCTGCACCCTAAAACAGTAGGCGATACATTCTTCTCAAGTGCTCATAGAACATTCTCCAGGATAGACTGTACACTGGGGCATAAAACAGTTCTTAACAATTTTTCAAAGTTTGAAATTTTTCAAATCTCTTTCTCTGATCATAATAGAATGTGGGTGGAATCAATAACCACCAAAGAACTGGAGCTTTCACATGTAAATGGAGGCTAAGCAGCACACTTTCAACAATCCGTGGGTCAGGGCAGCCTGGCAGGGTGTGGATGCCTGGACAGTGCGCAGCCACTGCCCGAGGAGCCTGAGGCCCACTCCTCGCCGGCAGGCACAGACAGGACTGGGTGTGGACAGGTGGTGGCCCCGCAGCGAGGCCTCCTCCCCACTGGACTCTGGGGCTCAGAGGAGCGGAGCCGAGGCTGGCCCAGGCAGCGGGCTGGGTAGGAGACGCGGACCCGGTCATCTTCGCAGGTGGACGCGGGGGCAGCCACGCCTTAGAGGACGTGACCCTCACGCTGTCCATATCTTCCGCCTCTGAGGCAGGATTGGATGCTGTGGTTGGATATTCAGAGGGCATCATCGTCGATGACGAGTTCCTGTTGTACGGAGAAATTCACCGACAAGTTCGACGAGGAGTTTGAGGGCACAGAAGAAAATAAGTCCTTCTGCACGCCTGCATTTAGCGAATGTGTTCCCTTGGTAGGGAAGTGTTTGAGGAACCTGCTGGACGGCTCCTGGACCGGACGTGGCTCTCACGACGTCACACCACCATGAAGACAGAGCTTGGAGACCTGGTGGGCACGCTGCCCACGTTTACAGATTTCCTGGCTTTTAAAGAAATTCTTCTGGACTACGAGCAGAAAAAGAAGGCCAGGGCCTGGATTGCCGCGGTGGTGTGTGGCGACTTCATTGTGCGAGCCGTCTTCCATGCCAGCTTCCCGGGACAGTCTGCGCCACCGGCTCCTGCCTCCAGGCGGTGGGGGTCTCAGCCGGCGGCCTGGGGGGGCTTCGGCCAATGCCGAAGGAGAACACATCTTGCAAAGTCTGGCTGTCCTGTGGTCTTCACTAAAGTTAAGGTTTGAAGGGTTAAAAAGAGAATTCCCCGACCCTCCCGGACCTGTTTCTCCTGGACCCTCCTCTAGTGTTTGATAAGCCTGGCACCCCTCCCGCAGTGGACACCTCTCTGGTGCTTCCGGGAGACCGTCCCCCCCAGGACGGGTCTGCCGACGGTGTGGGGCAGCCCACCGTCATGGACCCCGCGGCCCCCAGACCAGAGCGGGCTTCGCGTGACTCTTCTGTGCTCACCAGCTCTTTCCCTTGGGTCAGAGCTTCACTCCTCCAGCCCTGCTACTCCCGCCCAGTGGGTTTTTGTTTGAGAGTGTTTTGTCCATGGGGTCACTGCTTGTCTTGAGATTTCTGGAGCTTCTATTTTTATAGTTAGTCTTGGCCATGCGATTAACTGAAAGAGGTGCCCTTTACCTAAAAGCTGTGTGTGAAGCCCAGCCTCTGCTTCCAGTCCTTTTATCACTATCTCCTCCTGGTCCTGATGTAGCCCGCTGTGTTTCTAGGAGCCTCCTTCAAGTACTATGTTTTGAAAAAAAAAAATTTATAAATAAACACTCAGGCTACCCTAATGGATCTAATCGTGGAATTTCCATAGTTACCCACTTGAAGATCAAAGGGTTATGTGCTGTGTGCTTTTAGATGTTAGTGCTGTGAAGGAAGAATGCTTTACACGCCGGTGTTCCTAACTTCCTGAGTCAGTGAAGGCGACGTCTGCTGGACACAGACCAAGCGGTGTCCTTCGCTGTGACTGCAGTGTGCTCAGTGTGTTTGTGGGGCTCCTTAAAATCTTTTCCAAATAAATCACCCCATTAGGTTTTCTGTTGGGACAGATGGGTGTGAGTTTAGTAGAAAGCATGACTCTGTAACTCTGCAATTTCCTCTTCATGTGGTATCTCTCTTACCAAGGCAGTGTTCACTGCCCCAGCTCAGCATGAGTGGAAGGTAGAAACAGCTTTCGTGGTCATCTGTCCAGCTTTGGTTTAGTAAAATGTTTGGTGTAACATTACTGATCAGAAAACACATTTGTCATGTCCCTAAAAGGAAAAAACAAACCTAGTTTCATTCCCAAAGTGTATCTTTGAAAAAAAATTTGTTTAAGTAAAAATAAAAATCTGTAGTGACTTAAAAACAAAAACAAAAAACCATCAATGGGTCAAAAAAGAAATTGCAAGATAAATCAATAACTATCTGGATACAAATGAAAACAAGAATGCAAAATATCAAAACCTATGGATGCAGTGAAGGCAGTGCTGAGAGAGAAATTTATAGCTCCAAATACCCCTTTTAAAAAGGAAGAAAGAGCTAAACCAGCTGAAGAAACTAGACAAAAAGCAGCAAACTAACCCTAAAGCAAGTATAAGAAAAGAAATAACAAAGATTAAAGAAAAAATAAATGACGTGGAGAAAAAAAAAAAAAAACAGTGGAAAGGATCCATAAAGCCAAAAGTTAGTTCTGTGAGATCAACAAGATCAACAAACCCTTAGCTAGACTGACAAAGTCAAAAGAGAAAAAACCAAATCAATAAAATCAGAAATCAGAGAAGGGTCGTTACCATGGACCCCAAAGAAATAAAAAAGATAATAAGGGGATGCTATGAATAACTATATGCCCACAACTTAGATGAAAATGAACAATTTCTTAGAAACATGCAAACAACCTATACTGATAGAAGACCTCCGCAAACCAGTCACAAGTAAACAGATTCAATCAGTCATCAAAACCTCCCTACAAACAAAAACCCAGGGCCAGATGGCATCATAGGGGAATTTTACCAAACATTCCAATAAGAGTTAACACCATTCCTACTCAAACTCTTCTAACAACTGAAGAAAATGGAATACTACATAATTCATTCTATGAAGCTAATATCACTCTAATACCAAAACCTGATAAAGATACTACAGTAAAGGAAAAGTACAGGCCATCTAATGAGTAAAGATGCAAAAATTCTCAATAAAATACTTGCAAATTGAATCCAGCAACACATCAAAGGAATAATACACCACCAACAAGTGAGGTTTATTCCAGGCATGCAAGAAAATCACGTAATGTAATGCAATACATTAACAAATGGAAAGTAAAATCACATGATTATCTCTTTTGATGCTGAAAAAACATTCAACAGAATTCAGCATCCTTTCTTTTTTTTTTTAGGAATTTGTAATAGTCTTATATTCATAACATATTCATATCTTTTTTTTTCTTTTTTTTTATTAATTAAAAAAAGAATTAACAAAACAATTAGAAATCATTTCAATCTACATGTACAATCAGTAATTCTTAATAACATCACATAGTTGCATATTCATCATTTCTTAGTACATTTGCATCGATTTAGAAAAAGAAATAAAAAGACAACAGAATAAGAATTAAAACAATAATAGAAAGAAAAAAAAAACAAAAAAAACAAAAACAAAAAACCTATACCTCACATGCAGCTTCATTCAGTGTTTTAACATAATTGTATTACAATTGGGTAGTATTGTGCTGTCCATTTCTGAGTTTTTATATCCAGTCCCGTTGTACAGTCTGTATCCCTTCATCTCCAATTATCCCTTCTCTTTTTTTTTTTTTTTTTTTTTTAATTAACGGAAAAAAAGAAATTAACCCAACATTTAGAGATCATACCATTCTACACATGCAATCATTAATTCTTAACATCATCACATAGCTGCATGATCATCATTTCTTAGTACATTTGCATTGGTTTAGAAGAACTAGCAACATAACCGAAAAAGATATAGAATGTTAATATAGAGAAAAAAATAAAAGTAATAATAGTAAAATCAAAACAAAACAACACAAAACAAAACAAAAACCTATAGCTCAGATGCAGCTTCATTCAGTGTTTTAACATGATTACTTTACAATTAGGTATTATTGTGCTGTCCATTTTTGAGTTTTTGTATCTAGTCCTGTTGCACAGTCTGTATCCCTTCAGCTTCAATTACCCATTGTCTTACCCTGTTTCTAACTCCTGCTGAACTCTGTTACCAATGACATATTTCAAGTTTATTCTCGAATGTCCGTTCACATCAGTGGGACCATACAGTATTTGTCCTTTAGTTTTTGGCTGGATTCACTCAGCATAATATTCTCTAGGTCCATCCATGTTATTACATGGTTCATAAGTTTATCTTGTCTTAAAGCTGCATAATATTCCATCGTATGTATATACCACAGTTTGTTTAGCCACTCTTCTGTTGATGGAGATTTTGGCTGTTTCCATCTCTTTGCAATTGTAAATAACGCTGCTATAAACATTGGTGTGCAAATGTCCGTTTGTGTCTTTGCCCTTAAGTCCTTTGAGTAGATACCTAGCAATGGTATTGCTGGGTCGTATGGCAATTCTATATTCAGCTTTTTGAGGAACCGCCAAACTGCCTTCCACAGTGGTTGCACCCTTTGACATTCCCACCAACAGTGGATAAGTGTGCCTCTTTCTCCGCATCCTCTCCAGCACTTGTCATTTTCTGTTTTGTTGCTAATGGCCATTCTGGTGGGTGTGAGATGACATCTCATTGTGGTTTTGATTTGCATTTCTCTAATGGCCAGGGACATTGAGCATCTCTTCATGTGCCTCTTGGCCATCCGTATTTCCTCTTCTGAGAGGTGTCTGTTCAAGTCTTTTTCCCATTTTGTAATTGGGTTGGCTGTCTTTTTGTTGTTGAGATGAACAATCTCTTTATAAATTCTGGATACTAGACCTTTATCTGATATATCATTTCCAAATATTGTCTCCCATTGTGAAGGCTGTCTTTCTACTTTCTTGATGGAGTTCTTTGATGCACAAAAGTGTTTAATTTTGAGGAGTTCCCATTTATTTATTTCCTTCTTCAGTGCTCTTGCTTTAGGTTTAAGGTCCATAAAACCGCCTCCAGTTGTAAGATCCATAAGATATCTCCCTACATTTTTCTCTAACTGTTTTATGGTCTTAGAACTAATGTTTAGATCTTTGATCCATTTTGAGTTAACTTTTGTATAGGGTGTGAGAGATGGGTCTTCTTTCATTCTTTTGCATATGGATATCCAGTTCTCTAGGCACCATTTATTGAAGAGACTGCTCTGTCCCAGGTGAGTTGGCTTGACTGCCTTATCAAAGATCAAATGTCCATAGATGAGAGGGTCTATATCTGAGCACTCTATTCGATTCCATTGGTCGATATATCTATCTTTATGCCAATACCATGCTGTTTTGACCACTGTGGCTTCATAATATGCCTTAAAGTCAGGCAGCGTGAGACCTCCAGCTTCGTTTTTTTTCCTCAAGATGTTTTTAGCAATTCGGGGCACCCTGCCCTTCCAGATAAATTTGCTTATTGGTTTTTCTATTTCTGAAAAATAAGTTGTTGGGATTTTGATTGGTATTGCATTGAATCTGTAAATCAATTTAGGTAGGATTGACATCTTAACTATATTTAGTCTTCCAATCCATGAACACGGTATGCCCTTCCATCTATTTAGGTCTTCTGTGATTTCTTTTAGCAGTTTTTTGTAGTTTTCTTTATATAGGTTTTTTGTCTCTTTAGTTAAATTTATTCCTAGGTATTTTATTCTTTTAGTTGCAATTGTGAATGGGATTCGTTTCTTGATTTCCCCCTCAGCTTGTTCCTTACTAGTGTATAGAAATGCTACAGATTTTTGAATGTTGATCTTGTAACCTGCTACTTTGCTGTACTCATTTATTAGCTCTAGTAGTTTTGTTGTGGATTTTTCCGGGTTTTCGACGTATAGTATCATATCGTCTGCAAACAGTGATAGTTTTACTTCTTCCTTTCCAATTTTGATGCCTTGTATTTCTTTTTCTTGTCTAATTGCTCTGGCTAGAACCTCCAACACAATGTTGAATAATAGTGGTGATAGTGGACATCCTTGTCTTGTTCCTGATCTTAGGGGGAAAGTTTTCAATTTTTCCCCATTGAGGATGATATTAGCTGTGGGTTTTTCATATATTCCCTCTATCATTTTAAGGAAGTTCCCTTGTATTCCTATCTTTTGAAGTGTTTTCAACAGGAAAGGATGTTGAATCTTGTCGAATGCCTTCTCTGCATCAATTGAGATGATCATGTGATTTTTCTGCTTTGATTTGTTGATATGGTGTATTACATTAATTGATTTTCTTATGTTGAACCATCCTTGCATACCTGGGATGAATCCTACTTGGTCATGATGTATAATTCTTTTAATGTGTTGTTGGATATGATTTGCTAGAATTTTATTGAGGATTTTTGCATCTGTATTCATTAGAGAGATTGGTCTGTAGTTTTCTTTTTTTGTAATATCTTTGCCTGGTTTTGGTATGAGGGTGATGTTGGCTTCATAGAATGAATTAGGTAGTTTTCCCTCCACTTCGATTTTTTTGAAGAGTTTGAAGAGAATTGGTACTAATTCTTTCTGGAACGTTTGGTAGAATTCACATGTGAAGCCATCTGGTCCTGGACTTTTCTTTTTAGGAAGCTTTTGAATGACTAATTCAATTTCTTTACTTGTGATTGGTTTGTTGAGGTCATCTATGTCTTCTTGAGTCAAAGTTGGTTGTTCATGTCTTTCCAGGAACCCGTCCATTTCCTCTAAATTGTTGTATTTATTAGCGTAAAGTTGTTCATAGTATCCTGTTATTACCTCCTTTATTTCTGTGAGGTCAGTAGTTATGTCTCCTCTTCCATTTCTGATCTTATTTATTTGCATCCTCTCTCTTCTTCTTTTTGTCAATCTTGCTAAGGGCCCATCAATCTTATTGATTTTCTCATAGAACCAACTTCTGGCCTTATTGATTTTCTCTATTGTTTTCATGTTTTCAATTTCATTTATTTGTGCTCTAATCTTTGTTATTTCTTTCCTTTTGCTTGCTTTGGGGTTAGCTTGCTGTTCTTTCTCCAGTTCTTCCAAATGGATAGTTAATTCCTGAATTTTTGCCTTTTCTTCTTTTCTGATATAGGCATTTAGAGCAATAAATTTCCCTCTTAGCACTGCCTTTGCTGCGTCCCATAAGTTTTGATATGTTGTGTTTTCATTTTCATTCGCCTCGAGGTATTTGCTAATTTCTCTTGCAATTTCTTCTTTGACCCAGTCGTTGTTTAGGAGTGTGTTGTTGAGCCTCCACGTATTTGTGAATTTTCTGGCACTCTGCCTATTATTGATTTCCAACATCATTCCTTTATGGTCCGAGAAAGTGTTGTGTAAGATTTCAATCTTTTTAAATTTGTTAAGACTTGCTTTGTGACCCAGCATATGGTCTATCTTTGAGAATGATCCATGAGCACTTGAGAAAAAGGTGTATCCTGCTGTTGTGGGATGTAATGTCCTATAAATGTCTATTAAGTCTAGTTCATTTATAGTAATATTCAGATTCTCTATTTCTTTGTTGATCCTCTGTCTAGATGTTCTGTCCCTTGATGAGAGTGGTGAGTTGAAGTCTCCAACTATTATGGTATATGAGTCTATTTCCCTTTTCAGTGTTTGCAGTATATTCCTCACGTATTTTGGGGCATTCTGATTCGGTGCGTAAATATTTATGATTGTTATGTCTTCTTGTTTAATTGTTCCTTTTATTAGTATATAGTGTCCTTCTTTGTCTCTTTTAACTGTTTTACATTTGAAGTCTAATTTGTTGGATATTAGTATAGCCACTCCTGCTCTTTTCTGGTTGTTATTTGCATGAAATATCTTTTCCCAACCTTTCACTTTCAACCTATGTTTATCTTTGGGTCTAAGATGTGTTTCCTGTAGACAGCATATCGAAGGATCCTGTTTTTTAATCCATTCTGCCAATCTATGTCTTTTGATTGGGGAATTCAGTCCATTGACATTTAGTGTTATTACTGTTTGGATAATATTTTCCTCTAACATTTTGCCTTTTGTATTATATATATCATATCTGATTTTCCTTCTTTCTACACTCTTTTCCATATCTCTCTCTTCTGTCTTTTTGTATCTGACTCTAGTGCTCCCTTTAGTATTTCTTGCAGAGCTGGTCTCTTGGTCACAAATTCTTTCAGTGACTTTTTGTCTGAGAATGTTTTAATTTCTCCCTCATTTTTGAAGGATAATTTTGCTGGATATAGGAGTCTTGGTTGGCAGTTTTTCTCTTTTAGTATTTTAAATATATCATCCCATTGTCTTCTAGCTTCCATGGTTTCTGCTGAGAAATCTACACAAAGTCTTATTGGGTTTCCCTTGTATGTAATGGATTGTTTTTCTCTTGCTGCTTTCAAGATCTTCTCTTTCTCTTTGACCTCTGACATTCTAACTAGTAAGTGTCTTGGAGAACGCCTATTTGGGTCTAATCTCTTTGGGGTGCGCTGCACTTCTTGGATCTGTAATTTTAGGTCTTTCATAAGAGTTGGGAAATTTTCAGTGAAAATTTCTTCCATTAGTTTTTCTCCTCCTTTTCCCTTCTCTTCTCCTTCTGGGACACCCACAACACGTATATTTGTGCGGTTCATATTGTCCTTGAGTTCCCTGATACCCTGTTCAAATTTTTCCATTCTTTTCCCGATAGTTTCTGTTTCTTTTTGGAATTCAGATGTTCCATCCTCCAAATCACTAATTCTATCTTCTGTCTCTTTAAATCTATCATTGTAGCTATCCATTATTTTTTCTATGTTTGCTACTTTATCCTTCACTTCCATAAGTTCTGCGATTTGTTTTTTCAGTTTTTCTATTTCTTCTTTATGTTCAGCCCATGTCCTCTTCATGTCCTCCCTCAATTTATCGATTTCATTTTTGAAGAGGTTTTCCATTTCTGTTCGTATATTCAGGATTAGTTGTCTCAGCTCTTGTGTCTCATTTGAGCTATTGGTTTGTTCCTTTGACTGGGCCATATTCTCAATCTTTTGAGCGTGGACAGTTATCTTCTGCTGCTGGCGTCTGGGCATTTATTCAGATTTCTCTTGGTGTTGGACCCAGCAAGGTTGTAATATTTTTCTGTGAAATCTCTGGGTTCTGTTTTTCTTATCCTGCCCAGTAGGTGGCGCTCGTGGCACCCGTTTGTCTGCGGGTCCTACCAGTAAAAGGTGCTGTGGGACCTTTAACTTTGGAAAACTCTCGCCGTCCTGGGGGTTCGCTAGCCGAAGCGGCTTGAGCCGGCCCTCGGTCCGAACGCAGGGAGGGTTGCTGGTCGCCGCAGCCAGGGAAAGAGCCCGTCCGAATTTCCTAGTCGGCCCTGGGCAACAAGCGTGGCGGGAGGGCGCCAGCGGCAGCAGCCCGCCCGAGAGAGTGCACGTTCCCCGGGAGTCACGGGTTTGGAAGGGGCCTCCCCCACCCGTCACCGTTCTCCGCGGGCTGGGGGTTTCCGATCCAATTCTCTCAGTTGGTCCGGGGGCTGCGCGTGGTGTGGGCGCCAGCCGTCTTTGTTTCAGGGGACCGCCTCTCCAATTCTCCCAGCCGGCCCGGGAAGGGGGAAGGGAGTAACTCCGGCCGCTTGCCACCCCGCCCGGTAAGGCCCGCGCGCCTCGGCGATCTCACCCGAGCTGCTTCTCTCAGCCAGCCAGCCGTTCCAGGATGGGGTACGCTGTCTTTTTTATCTCTGTTGTGGCTTTGGGCGCTTTCTGTATCATTTCTACTCCCCTAGTAGGTGTCCTGGAGAAGAAACTAAGATCCGCGCGTCTTACTAAGCCGCCATCTTCCAGGAAGTCTCAGCATCCTTTCTTGATAAAACACTTCAAAAGGTAGGAACCGAAGGAGACTTCCTCACATGTTAAAGGGCATATATGAAAAAACCACAGCCACCAGCATAGTCAAAGGTGAGAAACTGAAAGCCTTCCCTCTATGACTGGGAATGAGAGAAGGATGCCATTATCATCACTATCATCCAACACTGTACTAGAAGTGCTAGCTAGAGCAAATAGACAAGATAAAGAAATAAAAAACATACATATTGGAAAGGAAGAAGTAAAACCCTCATTATTTGCAGACAACATGATCTATATTTGGAAAATCCTGAGCAACCTACGACAAAGCTATTTGCGCTAATAAACAAATTCAGCAAAGTGACAGGATACAAGACTCATGCACAAAATTAGTGGTGTTTCTAAACACTAGTAATGAGCTAACCAAAGAGGAAATTAAGAAAAATTTTCTATCCACAACAGAAACTAAAAGAATCAAGTATCTAGTAATAAACCTAACCAAGGATGTAAAGGACCTGGTGCACAGAAAACTACAAAACATTGCTAAAAGAAATCAAAGAAGACCTAAATTGGTAGAAAGACATTCTGTGTTCATGAATAGGAAAGTTGAATATCTTTAAGATGTCAGTTCTACCTAAATTGATTCAATGCAATACCAATGAAAATTCAAAATACGTACTTTGTAGAACTGGAAACATTAGTTATCAAATTTATTTGGAAGGAAAAGGAGCCTCAAATAGCCAAAAACATCCTAAAACAAAAGAATGAAGTGGGAGGGCTTACACTTCCCAACTTTAAAGCTTATTATAAAGCCACAGTGGTAAAAACAGCATGGTTTTGGCACAAAGATAGACATATTTGCCAATGGAATCTAATTGAGAGTTAAGAAATAGATCCTCAGTTCTATGGCTAATTGAATTTTACCAGGCCCCCAAGTGCATTGAACTGGGACAGAATAGTCTCTTCAATAAATGGGGCTTAGAGAATTGGATATCCATATCCAAAAGAATGAAAGAGAACCTCTACCTCACACCCTAAATGAAAATTAACTCAAAGTGGCTCAAAGACCTAAATATAAGAGCCAGTACCATAAAACTCCTAAAATAAAATATACGGAAACATCTTCAAGACCTAGTGATAGGAGGTAGCTTCTTAGATCTTACCTCTAAAGCACAAGTAATGAAAGAAAAAATAGATAAATGGAAACTCCTCAAGATTGAATACATCTGTGCTTCAAAGGACTTTGTCAAAAATATGAAAAGGCAGCCAACTTAATGGGAGAGAATAGTTGGTAACCATATGTGCTGGTTTATGTACCCCAGTGCATTAGTCAGGGTTTTCTGGAGAAACAGAACCAATAGGAGAGATCTCCAAATGTGAGATTTATATAGGTATCTCACACAATCATGGGAATGGAAGAATCCAAAGTCTGTAAGACATGCTGTGAAGCTGGCAGCTCTGATAAGGGTCTGGGTGAACTCCACAGGAGAGGCTTGTTGGCTGAAGAAGCAGTGAAAGAGTCTCTCTTCTTCCTAAAAAGCCTTCAACTGATTAGATAACCTCATTGCAGGAGATACACCTTAGTTGAGCACAGATGTAATCAGCCACAGATACAACTGACAGATGATTTAATAAGCCAGTCTTCTGGTGTATCAACCAGCCACAAAATATCCTTGCAGCTATAGTCAGACAAGTGCTTCCCTGACCAAACAACTGGGCATAATCACTTGGCCATGTTGATACTAGAACCTAGCCATCACACCCAGAAAAGCCATGTTTAATTCTGATCCAGTGCTTGTGGGAGCATCGGTTTCTTTTAATCCTGATTCAATACCATAGGTTGGAAACATTTAATTAGATAATGTCCACTGAGATGTGACTCACCCAGTTGTGGGTGTGACCTTTTGATTAGATGGAAACGTGACTCCATCCATTCCAGGTAGGTCTTGATTAGCTTACTGGAATCCTATAAAAAAGGAAACATTTTGGAAAAAGCTGATAGAGAAAAAGCCAACAGGAACTTCAGAACAGAGCTGACAGGCAGAGAACAGAGACATGGATGTTTGGAGATGTTGGAGCCCAGCAGCTGTTGCCATGAGATGTTAAGCAAACCAGAACCTGGAGAGAGCCAAGGAAAGTCAAGAGAGGAAATCAGGCCCGGAGAAGCAAAGTGAGGAGCCCCCACAGGAACAGAGGCTGAAAGCAATGGAGCCCAGGAGCAAGGGCCCGGTAGGTGACAGCCACGTGACTACCCAACTGACAGAGGGGTTCTTAACCCATCAGCCTTCCTTGAATTAAGGTGACTTTCCCTGGATGCCTTAGTTTTGACATTTTTATAGACTTATAACTGTAAACTTGTAACTTAATTCCCTTTTTAAAAGCCATTCCATTTCTTGTATATCATATTCCAGCAGCTTACAAACTAAAAGACCATATATCTGATAAGGATTTGATATATAGTATATATAAAGAAATCCCACAACTCAACACTAAAAGGACAAACAACCCAATTATAAAAAGGGCAAAAGATATGAATAGACATTTCCCTAAAGAGGAAATACAAATGGTTGCAAGGCACATGAAAAAATGTTCATCTTCATTAGCTGTTAGAGAAATGCAAGTCGAAACCACAGAGAGATAACATCTCACACCTATAAGAATGGTTGCTGTTAAACTGGAAACTACAAGTGTTGGAAAGGATGTGGAGAAATAGAACACTCATTCACTGTTGATGGAGGTGTAAAATGATACAGCCACTCTGGAAGACAGTTTGGCAGTTTCTCAGAAAGATAAGTATTGAGTTGCCCTATTACCCCACAATTCCGCTGCTCAGTATATACCCAGAAGATCTGAAAGTAGGGACACGAACCAACATTAGTACACCAATATTCATGGCAGTATTATTCACAATTGACAAAAGATGGAGACAATCCAAGTGCCCATCCACAGATGAGTGGATAAACAAAATTTAATATTTATATGAGGTGGGATATTATGCGGCAATAAGAGGGGATGAGGCCCTGAAGCATGTGACAATATGAGGAGATGACGCTGGGTGAAATAAGCCAGACACAAACGGACGGACACTGTATGACTTTACTGATACGAACTAACTGTACGAAAACTCAGGATCTTAAAAGATGAAATATAAGGTGCCTGGAGACAGTCAGAAGGTAGAGGAGGTGGAGCAGTTACCTGAAATGTAGAGTTTTAATCAAGTTGAACTTAAATGTTTGGAAATGGGTGGAGGTGAGGGTAGCTCGTTATTGAAATTATGAGTAATATGGCATATAGTGGGTGGATTTGGTTGGAAGGAGCTGTTTAGAGTCATGTATGGTACCGATTAACACTAAAACTTCCATGAACTAGTACAAATGTGTGACACTTGTACAGAGTTCATGATAGAGTGGTTCACTGGGGAAAATCACCTGTTGCAACCTTAATGTTCCTTCATCAATGGTGGCAGGTGTGTCGGGTACTTCTTAGGGGTCAGTGATAGGGCGGTTGAGGGATGTGAGGTGTTTGGGATTTTCTTTTTTTATGTCTATTGATATTTTTCATTTTGGAGCAATGAAAACGGTCTAAACTTGAGTATGATGATTGCACAACTAGGTGATGACACTGTGAGACATTGATTGCAAGCTTTGGATGGAATATGTAGTATATGAATATACCTCAATAAAATTTAAAGATTAAAAAAATGTTAAAAGTTAATAAATGTTTCTGATCTCATTATAGGTTTTCCAAGTCATTTTAGAAGTTAAAAGAAAAAATGGAAATGGAATCATCACATGCATAAATGAGGAATTAATGATCTCTAACATGTATTAGCCAATCTCTCTCAACTCTACCTAAAAGCTATCATAATCAATGCATTCATTTGATTATCGACATTTTAAAGGGGACCCAGATGGTAATGGTGGATTTTTATTTCCTATCTTGAGGATAAATTTGCACTTTGACCCTACCTTGTCGCTCATATTCCAATTTACATAGCTAACTGCATATGCTTTTGACAGTTTCCTATCACGTTTCAACAGCTCATATTTTTCTTAATATGAACAATTGAGGGTGTAGAGCAAATGTTTCCCATACTGTCCCTCCCCCAACACATTTATGGATTTGTCTGCTTCTGGAAATAATTGATCTATGTGTCTCCTAAACACTGGTTTTAAAAACGCATTTGAAAACACTTCTCTATTTTTTTGCTGCCAATGCATGCAGCTTTGTTTCAGGCTGTTAATATGCATTATTCAGAAAGCAGCGGTGGGGTTCTGGTAGCCCAGGAAGTGGCATTTATGTATAATCCATGTGCTGCTTTTAAAAATGCAAAATGGTAAATTTCAAAGCAACTGATAGTCAAGCCTTATCTTGTGAATGAAGCTTTACGTTTTGCCATCAAAAATGTTATAAGGTTCTTTTTCTTATCGGTTCAATCACAGTTATGACATTCTGCATAACAAACAAATGCTTTCCTAGTATATCTTGCCTAAAATGTCTCCACTTGACCCTTGGTGTGCACGATCTGTCAGCTCTCAGCAAGTTCATGGTCAGCGATTAGGAGGTTCCTGGGCCTGGTTGCTCCAGACTTGGTGCAGGGCTGAGCCCTGCCCTGCTTGCTGCCCTGCCTCCAGTGGGAGCCGAGAATCATGGCAAAGCCAGCTTTTTACCTGTTGATTCTAGACAAAGACTGTGGATTCGCTGCCCGATGTGCTCCAATGACCAATTGCTGAGACACCGGGTTTCAAAGAGCTCATTGCTAGGTGCAAAGCAGGAGAGCCAATGGCCTATCAGCCAAAAGAACCTGTCTCCCCAAGAAGAGTTCAGCTATGTATAGATTGAAACCAGGGGAGATGGAGCCACTGCCACTTCAATAGCAGGTGTAAGCAGAAGGAAGAGGGATAGGATCATTGCCGTTTCAATAGCTGGTATAGGCAGAAGCAACTTACAAATGTGAAGGAGGGGGCTGTGCTTGGACCAAGTTAATGTTTAGTTCTGAGCTGATTCAGGTTCCTCCATTAGCATTAGGGGTTGCCCTTGTGACTGCAAGTTCCTAAACTGAAAAAAAAAAGGATAAAGGGAGTGCAAGTGAGGGTCAGTCACCAGGGTTTTACAACGACAAGGTCACTAGATGAAAGCTATACAATCATTATCAGTGATCAAGGCAGCTGGATTACAATTCAGAGATTTCAGGTATTTCCCTTTGTCTCCTCAAATATACCAGAAAGTCAAAAGGATTCTCTACATAATGACTCAGGAATCATTATTTCAAATCTCTCCATGGTTATTTCCCACGATAAACAAGTAAAGCAATCACCCCCTGAGTCCTAAATTCTTCGTTACACTGTGACCCCCACTCATCACATCAATCAGAGACTTCAACTTGATTGGACACAGGGATGGCTGATAACTCTTTCTCACAGCAGCCGGTACTAGGCACGATGGTCAAGCACTTTCGTTCAAGGACTCTTAGATTCAGCTCAGCCACTTTTGAAAACTGGTTTTGCTCCATCAGCCCTCTGGGCATGTCTTCTTCATCTGCTGGCCACATTTTCTCCTCCTCTTCATAAAAAAAAAAAAAAAAAAGAGCTAGATCTAAGCCTCATCTTTCTGCCTTCCTGTAGACAGGTAAGGAATTCAGGCTCTACTGAAACTAGCAAAGTCCTTGCCCTCATGTTTCTGAATCCTTTTCTGACTATGCTGATGCTTAATTTTGAGACTGTGCTTTAAGGTTTTTGAGGTTACAGAGACTACTCTAATGAAATGGCCACGAAGTGGTCAACAAATGTCACTGACTCCAAAGGGGAACATAGATTTGTTATAGAGTTGAGTTGCCACAGAAATATAAAACAAAGGTCCACGTTTAAGTAACACAATCAACATTTTTATAAAACCCATGCATTCCTAAATAAAGCCTTACAGGTAGCATGTGCTGAATTGAGATCTGATTATGTGTGCTTTGTGAGGTTGTTTGGATGTTCTCCCATAACCACTGGCATGACGTGAAAATGAAGTAGCGATTGCCCTTAGAACTCATCAACAAAAGTGGATTTGACTTTCTACTCCAATTCCAGGAACAAAATACATGCATGTACCATCATGACTAAAATGTGTGATCATCCCCAGTGTGGGCTGAGTGAAAGCACATGAGAATTAAGCTCGTGTTTGTCTACAATGTTTACATGGGTTTAGAGGAGAACAGAGAAAGAGTCCAATAAAATAATTTTATTTTGAAATAACATGTAAACTTAGTACTCAAGCCATTTTGGGTAGGAGTTCCTAACCCTGAAATATGTTTCTTTTTATGATTTACAAAACTTTAGCAGTTTTCAGGATATGCTTAGCAACTAACGATGCACCCTAGAAGCAGCATGAAGGTCTAATTAGCCAAGAAAGTAGCAATGGATTAAAATATTGCTAAACACAAGTCTTTAAAAATATGTATATTGTTCATTATAGCTCTGTTTCAAAATAATAAAAACCATCTCTACCCACCATGCAGCTCCTCCATAATGCTTCAGTAGAATTAAATATAAGTAAATGATCTAAGTTATTATAATTCCTTAAGAGTAAGTGGAAAAGAGTAAGTGGAAGAAAAAGTAAGTGGAAAAAGGGGCAGTCTTACTTCTAATACATAGTTTGTCTTAGAGTGGATAACTTATCTTGCAGTGAATCTGAGAAGGTATTCTAAAAAGAACTCAAATAAAGACAAACCCCAACCATCTCTGAAGTTCACCTTGGTATATATCAGATTTTATGAATGATAACATCAATGTAAAAATAATGCAGGATGCTAATAAGTGAGAGGACACTAGCTTCTGTGTGCTTTTATCAACATATATTGCATAACCTATACTCTTATTGTAATTTGATTCTTGTAGCCCCCAAACAAAACTGAGGTTTTTCTCACTACTCTTTTAGGCCTACAGGAAAACAGAGATAATTAAAATGTTGAAAAAATAGTCTGAAGAAGAAATATATTTACATCTTCAGGATATTTTGCCTTATAAATTACTAAAGTAACACATACTGGACAAAGACACAATGTCTTTGCAACACTCACACAAATAGCCACCCCACAAATTTTTTTCTGGTTGGTTTTTATGAAGTTAGATGTCCTTGGAATTTTGTTTTCCAACATCAGTGTCTACAAACCTTTCAAAGTTTGAAAAGCAGTGGAGTGGATTCTGGTTGGAGGAATGAATCATGTATCACCGACATCGCCCGAACCATCTGAAAATTATACCCGCATGCCTTCTTTAGACTTCGGTCCCTGAGGCCATGACCAAGCCTAGAGTCCCAGCACCACTCAGGGAAGTTGGGACGAGGGAGCCGAGCTGGTTTTTCTCAGGAACCAGTCACCATGCTAGGGCTTCCCCTGTTTTATCTCATTTCATCCTCCCAGCAACAACTGCCGAGGAGGGGCTTACCATCCTCGCTTTACCATGAGGGAGCGAAGAGGTTAGAGCCGTGCAGTCAGGAAAAGAAGTCAGCTTTGACTTGGGCTCTGTGCATCTGACTCACTGTGGGAGGTGGTGTTTGTTCCTTTATGCTCAGGCCCTATAGAAAATTAAATGTAATAAACATTGACAAGACTCTTAAAGTGATGTTTGAAGTCTTAAAAATTATTCTGACTGCATATGGGATCCTTTCACTTCTTGTAGGGAAATACTTCTTTGATAGTGAATCAGAAAGCGCTGGGTGTATACTCCATACCATGGTTGTCAGGAACACATTCAACTGTAAATAGAGATCAACTCTACCAAAACATTTGCACAAACTCGAAAATGAATGATTAAGTACCACAGAAAGATCAAGGAATTATGTGACAAGAAGTGAGTCTTTGCTAACAGTGATTTCTGGCTGCTGGGTTTATCTCCTGCTCTGACAGACTCGGAGGCTTTGTAGACTGAGAAGAAACAGTAGATAATCTTTCCCGGGATTGGCAAAGGCTTTTCATGCCACTCAGTTTACACAGTGATGGGGAAGTGAGCCTTGGCTGCTGCTCTGGTGAATAAAAGAAAAGCAGCAGCAGTCATTTTGTTTCTGAGATGGATAAAAAGGGGGAGAGTGTCCTGGGTAGCTGGGGGCTTGGGGGCTTGGGAGAAAGAGAGGTCGGCGGGGGGTGGGCAGAGTTTTGGGAATCAAGGAATTGTAGACTCTCCAGGTTGAAAGGCTGTTTTGATTTTGGAAGCGTAGCTGGGTTCTACGGTCACGGGAAAGGCTCATCGAGTCTCACGGCCTGCAAAAGCAGCCCTCTGTGAGACGGCGCTCGTAGAGCAGCCACCTCTCCGTCTTCCTCCTCCACTCCGGACCCGAGGTCTGCACCCAGCACCCCTGGCACCACACAGCCAGGAGTAGACGATGCAGACTTCCCGACTCGCACTTCTCTGCAAGTCCCGTTCGGCCTCCGCTTTGTCGCCTCCAGTGCTGTATGTGTGCCAGGCTGCTTTGACCGATGCCACACAGCGGCAGTGGGTTGGCCGGACGCAGACAATGAGAATGGGAACGGATTGGGCCACGGTTCTGAACCTAGAAGACGTCCAACAGCACGGGATCAGCCAGACTCTTTCTCCCGTGTGTGTGCTGCTCTGGGGCCAGCTGCCGGCAACTTGAGGGCTCCCTGGCTGGTAGCTCAGCCTCCGGCCACTAAGTGAGCCCCAGCCCACGGTCTGCTCCTCTGACTTCTGCTGTCCGGCCTCTGGACCACTGACTGGCTTTCTCTGACCCCTGACCTCCGACTTCGTCTCTCTGTAAGACCTCCAGCAGCGTGGATGAAGACCCACCCTAATTCAGCCGGACACAGCTCAACCTAGAAGCACGTCTTCAAGGGTCCTGCTTACACGAGTCCACACGCACAGGAATGCAATTAAGATGAAGAGCGTGCACTACCTGGGGTGCATGGTTCAATGCACCACGAGTGTCCAACAACTAAAACCTCCGGCAGCAGCTCATTCTATGCCAGGGCAGCTCTAAGTTGCTAGTTGTATTGAGTCAGGAATCTTGCCGCTATGTCCTGCTATTGGTCTTACTTCTGCAGTTTCTGTGGTCTATACGTCCATAGTGCAAACATTTAAAGATATACCATGATCTTCTGTTTTGTGCTATGTTCACTTATAGATGAAATCTGGTAAGAGATGTCTGCGTTGGTTGATTCTGGGATGAGTTAGTTGCATCATGACCTAAAATGCAGGCAGTCTGTTTCTATCTAAAATTCAAAACTGGCATCTGGCACTAAATCGCAGCTTGTTTGTGTGAAACATTGGCTCTTAAATGTATTCCACTTCAAGGCTGTAATTCATCTGACCTTGATGTCTGCTTGACAGTACTAGTTTACGCTTCTCATAGATATTTGGATTCTTCCTACATAAGGCTAGCAATCTGATAATTGTGACAAAAACAAGTATTTGTTTTTCTAAGCCTTCTCATCCCCATTTTAAACTTTTTCAGCTATTTCCATCATTCTTCTTTTCAGACACTTTACATTCCCATTTGGATATCTGTAAGTATTTTTAAATTCCTTAGGGTAGGGTGGTGTGACGGCGGCTCAGTGGCAGAGTTCTCACCTGCCATGCCAGAGACCCAGATTTGGTACCCGGTGCCTGTCCATGAAAAAAATCCTTAGGGTATATTTCATCTACAACTGAGTTCTTAAAGTCAGTAGTAGGAAGTAATAATAGGGGCTAAATTTTCGTATAGCCATGGTTCCAACCGAAAGCATGCTTCAGAAATTCTTGGGAAGTTTTTTCAAAATACATGTGCTTAGACTGCTGCCCTCGGGAATTTGACAGTGGAGAGGTCCATGTATTTAGAAAATATACATGGGTGGTTTCACTTTCTGCTGGTTGTTGTCATTCATTTACTGTCCCAGCGTGGGCCCCACCCTCTGGTGGTGAATGAGATCTCTAAGGGGATAACGTACTCAGAGAAGTGTGGAGAACTGAAAACCAAATCATGAAGGTGCCTCCTGGGGCTTCCAAGGCACCAAGACCCTTTCCAGAGCACAGATTTGCCAGTAATTCATTTCAAACCAATACACTCTGGGACCAAACAAATTCATCGTGACGCTCACTTTGGGAATAATAGCAACATTATTTTGGAAATTTCTTGTGTAGTCCTGATAAAAGTATTCACGAACAGGCATTGGCCAAGTAGACAAGGGTAGAAGGGAATTTCAGGTGTAAGGAACCATATCTGCTGGTGGGGGTTGAATCATGCCCCCTCCCAAAGGCATGTTCAGGTCCCAGTCCCTGTTTCTGTGGTGTAAATCCATTTGTAAATAGGACTTTGAAGATGTTGTTAGTTAAGGCACGTCCACATTGAATGAGGGTGGGCCTTAATCCAGTCAGGCTGAAGTCCTTATAGACAAAGGAAATTGGACACAGAAGAGAAGCTGGGGGAGCAGTCAGAAACTAGAAGTCAACAGGACACAAGAGAGAAAGGAGAAGATGCTGCCATGTCATTGCTACATGACAGAAAAGCCAGGGACCAGGGGTTGCAGCAGCCAACCAGAAGGCCACAGTCTTCTGGGGAAACGTGTTGCTTGCTGATGCCTCAATTTTGGAATTTTCTTGGCCTCCAAACAATGAGCCAGTAAAGTCCTGTTGTTTAAGCCAACTCATGGTATTTGTTTTAGCAGCTGAACAACTAAGACATACTCAGAGGGAAGAGCTGTTAAACAACTTGTCTTTCATAAGAAGCTAAAAGAAGTTTGAAATGGATGATGAAATATCTTAAAATATATACCCAAGAGTTATGAGAAAAGAGGACAGAAAAATAAGGCAGGTTCCAAATCTAAAAGGTATTTTTTTCTCTGTGTTAACTAGTTTGAATTTTATTCTAAAAGTTGTAAGAGCTACTGAAAGGTTCTACTCCATGGATATCATGGTCAGACTTAATGTTGGAGACAGAGACAAATGAGACCTTGGGAGAATTAATGTCTTTGGGCCTCAGTTCCCACATCTGTCAAGTAAAGAGTAATAGAATTGATTAGTTTAGGAAGACATAAAATGGTGCATTTAAAGTAGGATAGATATGATATTTAGGAAGCACCTAATAAAAGACTTATTATAAATCCAACTAGTCAAGGTCTGGGGCAGACGGCTGAGGTGGGGAGTGAGGAGAAAGGGAGGAAAGGACCGGAAACAATTGATTTCTGCACTGAAGGGCTATTTCTTGAGCACCAACTCTCTACGGGCCCAGTGTTGAACGATGGGTCCATGTGTGGTTTGGTAGATGAGTCCCAATGTGTCGGGCATCTCCATGCCATGCAAGCTACCAACTGCACAGGGTCACTGGTATCGGAAATAACACGACTCATAGTTTAAGGGTTTTTCACCATTACATAGTAGAGACAAAGAAAAAACTCTCTAAAATGTATCTTTTGATTAATAATCAAAGTCCTTAATCCAATATTCTTTATCAACCTCTTCCTTTTTAATGATTTCTTCACAATACCTTTGTACCTATGTCTTTCTACCTTATGTATGTGAGTTAGAATCCAAGATAAGGCCATACCCAGTGGGTGAGAACTTCGAAATGCACATTAATCATTTCTCACACTTACTTGGTGGATAAATAATAAAAGTGAAAAGGACTTTTTAGATGAAAATTTGCTCCATATTTTACATAGACAATTTAATGTTGTCTCTTTACTTTTCTTAGAACTGCAAAAAATTAACATATTTTTTGATAACATATACTTTACAGACCTTTGTCCTATAAAATTAAGTTAAGAGAAACAACAAAGATCCATCCTATGAATTGAAGAGGAGGATTTTGCAATGCTATGTATTACTGATATATTAGAATGTATCTCAAGAAAGCTAAGATTATACTTGTATAATGTAAAATGGAATAAACCCACCACATTACCATGTCCATTTTATTTCTGTGAGTATATTTATAAATTCACAGTGGACCTACCCAAGTCAGATCCCTTTACTGATTTTTTCACGTTCGTTTTTAAACAAAGTAGTCTACTCTCTTTTGATGCTTAAATACCCTAATAAAGATTTACCTATTTTATAGTCCAGTGATAATTATCATTTAATTAGATTTTAGACACAATTAAGACTAAGCCCACTCACCCCAAAGATTAGCTTATTAACTTCCTCTAGTACTTTAAAGCACCATCACTGCTAACAAAGCAATCTATATAGCCACATGGTGTTCGTTCTACAATGACTTTCCCTCTTGTTCCTCATTTCCTAATAACAGGATTCTTTATAGAATATACCATGTCTTCTCCAGGGCTATCATTATCTAATTTGTCAAAAACTCATAACACTGAGTAGAATAATTTGGTAGAGAAGAACCACATGACTTCAAAACAGAAGTTAGTCCGCCATGCTCTCAGACAAAGAACGGGAGATCCATTCTTGAGTACTAACTCTCAACACCTAACAGTGTTAGGTGCAACTTCAAATAATGACATTTTTGGAAATATCTTCTTAATTTCTAGTGTCCCTTATGAATAATTAATTTAGGAACACAAAGTAACAAACTACAGGAGTACTATATCTTCTTTTGAGTTGTCAAATTTACCACCTTGTTCCCAGACTTGAGATGCTGCTCCCCAGCAAATGAAATGGAATTCCAGGTACTTGGTTTGGAGAAAGCTGATCATGAACACACCAAAATGCTAAGAGTGAGCATGACTCTTAGAATAAACTTAGAGCTTTTCTCTTGGCAAGTCTGTATAAGCCTTACAGTATATCTATGGGTTTCCATTATTGCAAATACGGATACCAACTCTTCATGACATGTGGGCCAAAGCTGTGGGCATCTTAATCTGCACACTTGTTTATAATGAAATTTCAAAAGCATTTTTTTGATATGTCCCAATTTAAACAGTCAATCTAGTCATGGTAAACAAAAGGTTCAAATACAAGAAAAAGAATAAGATTTATAAGTGTACGAATCTTTTTGGGAGTCTGTCTTCTTAGCGTTATTGTGTAAAACAGATTTGTATGCAAAAACTCTTATCCAAGTTGGGATTACAGAATGGTGAGAATATAATGTAGGGGAGAAACGTGTGATATGCCTACAGATATGCAAAAATAATCCTACTTAGTCAGAAATACCTGCCATATAGCAGCAGTTGGGCCACCAGCTAACTCTTTCCTTCCTAGAAAATGAGAAGGAAAAGATATTTCAGTAGGTAAAACACTCCCAAAAGAAGCCTAAATTTATGCAGCAACCTGATATAGCAACCTGCCTGTTTCCTTAGAATTCTATCTTGAAGACACAGAGATACAGAATTCCTTTTTCCAAACTCTGAAACAGTAGCATTTAGAAAGCTTAATTTGAAGGAAAATAACAAAAGAAAGTTTTGTTAAACTTCACTTTTTTTTTTTGCATGGGCAGGTGCTGGGAATCGAACCTGGGTCTCCTACATGGCAGGCAAGAATTATGCCACTGAGCCACCGTTGCATCACCCTACGTACTTTTAAATGCAAGGAGTGGAGGGAATGGAGGATTTTTATTTTCCTGGTAGAAAAACAGGCATTTAGATGGTGTCTTTAAGTTACATGAGGATAATATATGTGTCATGGGTTGGATAGTGGCCCCAAAATAATATGTCCAATTCCTAACTCTTGGACCCTGTAAATGTGACATTACATGGTTTAGCTTAGGGTCTCAGGATGAGATCCTCCTGCATTATCTGGGTGGGCCCTAAATGCAGCCACAGGTGTCCTTACAGGAGGGAGGCAGAGGGGAGTTAGACAGAAGAGGAGCCAGGCACCGGAAGACAGAGCAGAGATGGAGCGAAGTAGCCACAAAGAATCTCCCGTTCTTTGTCTGAGAGCATGGCGGACTAACTTCTGTTTTGAAGTCATGTGGTTCTTCTCTACCAAATTATTCTACTGGAGCCACCTGAAGTGGAAGAGAAAAGGAACAGACTGTGTCCCAGGGCCCCTGGAGGGAGGACAGCCCTGCTGGCACCTTGCTTTTGGACTTCTGGTCTCCAAAACGTATGAGAACAAATTTCTGTTGTCTTAAGCCGCTCAGTTGGGAGTAGATTGGAAATTTGTTACAGCAACCACAGGAGACAAATACGAGATGTATGTGCATCCGTGTATGTGTGTGTGTGTGTGCTTGCACACTTCCACATACCTATATACATATACATATGCTCTAGGATACCTACATACACATCTGACCACAGGGGAGTCCATTCAACGGAAGTGAAATTAATCTCGGGAATACTGAATATAATTGACGTGCCAAGCGCTGTGTTCGGCTCTTTGGAAGCAGCATGAGTGAGACCCCGTCTCCCCTCCTGGAGAGCTCTGGGGGACGCAGAGAAGCCAACAACCATTGGAGGACATTAAGGCGGCCTCACCAGGTGTGCACGCCCCGCGAGCCTGCAGGGGAGCAAAACCAGAGCAGGGCGAGCAGGGCTGGAGAGATGACGGAAGGCTTCCCGGAGGAAGCAGCATAGGGTTAGTGAGCCTGAAGGATGAATCACTTGGGGGATGCAGGTCCAGTGGGCGTCGGGGGTGGGGTACAGGGGTGACAGGGAGAGCTCAGTTGCAAGGGAACAAAATATCGTGAAAGAAGTTCCCTAAGGCAGGAGCGGGTGTGAAAGAGGCAAGACCTGAGAGTGGGGACCCAAGCCAAGGCCAGGGCAGGGATGCATGGCGAGGACCCCGGGCCACTGCACAGTCCCATGAGGGGGGACGTGAGGACGTGTAGAACAGGTGTGACTGTAGCGTGGGTTACAGTAGGAAACCCTGGACTCAGAGATGGTCAATACAAAGTATCTCAGTTTGCTAAGGTGACCATAACTAAGGACCCCAGAATGGGTGGGAAACAGCAGAAATGCTTCGTCTCACCGTTCTGGAGTCACCTCTCCACCTGCCGCTCCTACAGACCCTAGAATGTTGGAATCAACTCACAAGCAAAAGGAATCATTACGGTACATTTAATCCCTAACCATTAAAAGCAGCCTTCCGATAAAGTCCCCCTTGAAAGGTCACCCAGGCCTGCTTGGAGACTTCCTTGATGAGAGGTGGGCATCACCACTTCATGAGGGGTCTGGTTTAAACATGCTTTCTTCAGGAGGCCCAAGGCTGCCTTGCCACAGAGGCCACCAGGCTTCAGCAACACATCCGGTGCCACATGTGAGGGTAACTCGTGTCCTCGGTTCTCCCGACCTGCTGAGCCCTCCCCGCCATCGAGGTGGCCTCTTCCTCTGGGGAAGTTCTGGCTTGTCAACGCCCACGTTAAAGAGGAGTGCATCCAAGTCAGTGATTAAATGCAACTTTCCAAATGCCAAATCGCCAATGTAGAATACAGCACAACTGTCATCTCCAACAATATGAACTTCTGTTAACAAAGGAAGAGCTTGTAAAAGAGCATTTTCATTTTTTTTTAAAGGCTGCTTTTCTTGTGGTCCTGTCAAGCGTGACACTGAGTTTCCCCGACTCTCCTACAGAGGAGCCCAGTGGACCTGATGCAGAGACCCCGCATGAGCAAGCTGGCTGCCCTTCCAGCATGACCTGCTTATGCGGCAGCCATGCTGGAGTTTTAAGCATCGACAACGCACCACTAAGCAGTTGGCTAGGCCACCCAGACCTTGCTTCCAGAGGACGGCAGCCTGGTTTTCTCTCTGCCATTTGTACCCACAGCCCTGAGTGTGATTTGGCACAATGTCAGTGAGTCACCTAATGCATCCTTAAAGTGCAATGCCCACGCATGGAATATTTATTTAAATTTTTTTTATTTTTAACTTTTTTATTGTATAGTATAACATATATACAAAGCAAAGAAATTTAAAAAAAGCAATAGTTTTCAAAGCACTCGTCAACACGTGGTTTCAGGACTGATCCCAGAGTTTGTCATGGGCTACCATATGCTCCTCTCACATTTTTCCTTCTAGCTGTTCCAGAATATAGGAGGCTAGAAGGCTTAAATACTTTTTTATTATTACAACTGACATTTTTCCTTCTTTTTTTGTAAAAAATAACATTAAACAAAAAAGCTATACAATTCAAAGCATAGCATCACAATTAGTTGTACAACATATTTCACAGTTTGACGTGGGTTACAATTCCACAATTTTAGGTTTTTACTTCTAGCTGCTCTAAAATACTGGAGACTAAAAGAGACATCAATTTAATTATTCAGCATTCATATTCATTTGTTAAATCCTATCTTCTGTATATAAATCCACCATCACCTTTGATCTTTCCATCCCTCTCTTTATGAGTATTTGGGCCTTGGCAATTCTAACATTTTCATATTGGAAGGGTCTGGCACTAATATGGGATAAGGAAATGGAACTATCTAATGTTCTGGAGAGGCTGGGCTAGGTTTCAGCACTTATCTGGACCAGGGACCCATCTGGAGGTTGTAGGTTTCTGGAAAGTTACTCTAGTGCCTGGAATCCTTGTGAAATCTTATATCTTGCCCTAGGTGTTCTTTAGGATTGGCTGGAATGGTCCTGGTTGGGGGTTGGCAGGTTATGATAGGCAGCAAGGTCTACCTGAAGACCTGTGTAAGAGCAACCTCCAGAGTAGCCTCTCGACTCTATTTGAACTCTCTCTGCCACTGATACTTTAATAATTATACTTCTTTCCCCCCTTTTGGTCAGGCTGGAATTGTTGGAATAGTTTTTAAATGTGCTTTTTTTTGGTGGTGGTGGGGGGTGCATGGTCCAAGAATCGAACCCGGATCTCCCACATGGAAAGTGAGCATTCTACCAGTGAACCACTAAATGTGCTTTTTATTAATTATTTTATGACCCTTTTATCAAAAATATATATATATTTTTTTTTCAGTACAGTGGCCTGCTAAAGATTTAAATGTTAATGCCTTGTGGAGTCATTGCCATAGGAAGTGTCTACAGTACCTTCTGGAGAACTTGCATGTTTCTTCTGGAGCCCACATCTTTGATCATTTTGATTCCTTGACTCGCTCAGTCTCTACGTGCGGGCCCTGCATTGAACTCCCTAAGGAGAAAGCATTCAACGAAACGCACAGGGCCGGTCCCACAGGGCAGCCACCCCATGCAGAGACAGGCATTTCCAAGCAACACACAAATGTATTTGAAACTGGGATGATGCCAGGAACAGAAGAGAACAGGGAAATCTGAAAACTAAAACTAGGGCAGGGGGTGGCACATAATTTAGTTTGAAGAGTCAGAAAAGTGACGTTTAAGCCGCAGCCTACAGGTGAGTAGGTGTGTTTTCAGAGAAAGAGTGGGAGAGCGACACCCAAAGGCAGAAAGAACATCCCTTGTGCAGAGGGAGGAGCTGTTTTAAGCCTTAATCTTCCCCTGAGTCATAAGGATGTCTGAGGCATTGCGGTCTGATCTGTGTGAACTAAGAAATACCTATAAATTTAGGTGGTGAATGAATTTTTCAAGTGTTACAAAATGGATTCTCCGGAACACAAATAAACCCAGCCTCCTCCGCCCTTGTATGAGATGAGGAGAATTTCTGGAGGTGGCAGCTCTTTCAGGGATGATGATAGTACTAGATCGATACTTTTTCATCAGCTGGAAGATGGTACAACTTGTTTTCATCCAACATTACCTTGTCAGACAGCACAAAATTCTCTGAATCCCAGGTGTCCCCCAGGCCCGGCGTGCGGGGATCCCTAAAAATGCCTTAGGACCACACAACAGCGGGACAGTTGGTGGCCCGAGTCGGCTTCACAGGATGACACCTGTGCAGCCACACGGGGCCCTGGACTTCAAACTCTGCTCCTGGTCCAATGCTTTGCACTCACTGTCTTGAAATTCTTAATTTTTGAACACGGGGACCCACGGTTTCACTTTTTTGCTGGGTCCTACAAATTACATAGTTTTGGCTGAAACTCGCATTTATTGAGCTTTGGTTATTACCCCAGCAAATGGACAAATGGCCTCACGTGACCTCATCCAACACTTATAACCAGAGAATTAATAACTGCAGGTATTAATACACCAATTTTCTCCCATATGAAGAGACTGTGACTTGAAGAGCTGAAGCCATGTGGCAGGTCAGTTAATGTGTCAGGGACAGAAAATCAGATCAACAGCTGTCTGTCCCCACATCTCTCGGGCCTTCCACTCTGCTGTGCTGAGGTCCCACCAAAATCGGGCAGGGGGATTAATGCACCCTGAGACTGGGACAGAGAGCATTAGGTTCTGTGTTATGAAACTGATGATTTACTTGGTTCCAATTGGTCAGGCATCGGCAACTTTGTGCAGTTCAATGGAATATATCACAGAACCATGCTAAACTCACCAGTGCCCAATGCACGAGCCATCCTCCTCTGAACTTTGCCACTGGACAATTTGCCTTTGAAATCAGAGCAACTGGCATTGCGCTAATCGCTCTATTTCTTCCTTCAGGCTTCCCTTGAAATGAAGGAGGCAGGGGTGTGCGGGGCAGGCGGCTGGGAGTGCACGGGCTGACCAAAGAGAATAGCCAGATGACCAAAAGTTAGAAAATGCTTTGGGAGGGAGAGTTCTGCTCACCTGTCACCAAGGCTGGTGACACCGAAACAGCCTCCTCTGGCTGCTGCCTGTGTGTGCGGTGCTGTTCTCTTTGATCCCTGATAAGTATTTGGAAGCAGAATTCGAATTTTGCTTGGGATTTACTATTAGCATTTGTGAGAAACATTTTTCTTTCCGCAGCTACTGTCTACATGAGAACAAGCAGAACTGAGTTTTCCTGAAGGTCTTCAAAGGCAGAGAGATTACGTCTCCCACCTGAATTTTCTTTTTCTAATTTCATCTACAAGTCTTATTTTATGTTCAGTAACTCTTGGTGGCTCACTCTGCAATAATTTGGGCATCACTTCTCCGCTACTTGTCAGCGCATCTGCCTTAGACCCAGGCCATCAGTACATCTGTGTCCCATGTCAGAGCCCAGCATCGAGACCCAGGACCTCCAGGTCCGCCCAGAGAGCCCGCAAATGGCCATCTTCCAGGAGCAGCGCCACTCGTCTGCTCATAAGAATCACCTGAAATTCCTGCAGAGTTTTGCAAAGTAGGAACAGAAAATAGCCCAGAATACAGACAGAAAACAAGGGTCCCGGGGGAGGTGCTCGGGCAAAGGGGAGAAATACGTAGGAAGCCTTTTTATGTGTTTTATAATTTTCATGTTTCATTTATGAAAATAAGAGGCTCTTTTCCATCATTATGGTAAGATAGCTGAAAAATGCCAAAATACACACAATAGTTTTCACAAAAAGTGATTAAAAGTAGAGACATGTTGACTATTTGGGAAAGGGTGAGGTAGCTTAATTAAAATGGGTAGTTTTCAAAAAAGATATTTATGTAAAACTGGTGTCCACAGGCCATAAAGACCTCAGCTGTGTGTGAAAACTTGGGTAGTAAAATTCACACACACATGCGCCCAAATGCACACATGCACACACATCCACGTGCAAGCCTTCTCTACCCATGTAAGGGCTGCTCTGCCTATGACCTACCTCCCATGCTGCTATTGGTGATGGCATCGATCAGTTGGAAACTTTCTCATCAAGGACACTTCAGCTGAGATTTTAGCCAAAATCGGGAGGGGGGAATGAACTTTTCACCTCTTTGTGCTTACTTGAATAAAAGAAAACAACTTTTCACATATCAGCTTTAGCTGATAATGCTAAATGCTTGCTGTGGCCGTAAAGCTTCTGAACATACATGCAGAATCAGTGTTTCTGGCTTTGGGGAACTGTTTTTGGATACATCCAAATGTTACTCCAAGTGGCTGTTGAACAGCTGCCTTTGTCATCCTGCCTATGGGAGTTGATTATGCTCTACATTCTGTGCCAAGAACATTCTAGATGACGCAGTCTGTGCCTCTAATTAAGGAGGGGAAGAGAACCGGAAAGGTCAGTAGCTGGGCTGAGAGTCTCCTGCTGGAGCTCTCTGCACAGGCTTGATGGAAACAAAACCTTGTAACAAGAACTTCACTGAGAGTCTGACCAGTTTGTCTTCATCAAGATGTGACTGGGAAAAGATTAATGTGATTAATATAAAAGGTCCATTAAAATGAGATATTTTAGTTGGCACACAAAGTCTACATGATAACCTGAAGGAGGTCTCTTTCTTTTAAAGACAAATGAACTTGAGAGAGCAAAATATGGTGATGCCAGAATACTCTTTGGGTTTCAACTTTCAAGATGAAACATCATTCCAAGAAGGCAGAGTCTCCATAACCTGCACACTCCACCTCCTCTTCTTCTCTCTGTCTTCCCCAGGAACATGTTGTGGCTTGCAGGTGCTGGGATGAACCAGACTGGAGAAGGGTGGAGCTACGTGTCTACTGGGACAGAATTGGTCAAACCAAGGGCAGGCACAAGCCCATGAGAACATTGCCTGGAGTAGGTTATTCACAGAACAGGTTGACAGGGTCAGGCGTTCACAAGTGGGTCCACAACTAGAAAGTCCCTTACAGGAAATGTTCAAGAGGTAAGGGAGATAGACTGCAGGGGCAAAGTATATAATTTGTGGATTCTTAAGCAAGAGGCAATAGAAGAAGATGATGGAAGACAGGTGGTTAGCAACAGAATCCAGGCACAAGGCTAGAGGACGCAGCATTCACTGGCAGGAAATCCAGATAAGAACAGTCTCTAGGCAACAAGCTTGGAACCCTATCTACAAGTAGCAAGCAAAGAGATCAGTTACTAGGAAACCAGCATATGTAAGTCAAAGGGAGATCAGCCTATTCTAATGAAGCATTAGAGATTCCATACTCTCTCCTCATCTCTCTGCATTGTGACCAAGGAAAGGCTGGTGTTTAAGCTAAAATCCTTGACAGGCAAAGAAAAATGTCAACCCATAAGAGCCTCCACACAAAAAATTCATTGAGAAAACAAAACTAAGTTCATTAACATTTTCTGGTTAGCCTAATTATAAGTGTCAAACATTTAATTGGTATCCATGTTAACATTCAGAAAGGTTAAGAAATACAACCCTTTATTCTGAGCAGTAGTTATTCATTATGAAAATGTTCCTTCTCTAATTGGTGGCTATGCCTTGACTGCTGAGATATAACCCAACACTCTGAGGTTGCAAAAAGGTTGCAATCAGTCCTCCAGTTGTCAAAGCAAACTCTCTAGAGATTTACTCCAGCAATCAAAGAATAAACATGGAAGTCCTGCTGAACATAATTAAATATTTTTTAATTCCTTTGGATTATTTTTTGCATGTGCTTGCTGATCAACTAAAATCCATTTTCAGATTATGAAGACAAAACTAAGTACAACAAGCAATAGCAGAATAAAGGAAAAGGAGTCTATTCTTAAACCATTGTAGAAGTGTTGAGTAGATTTGTAACATAAAGCAAGGAAACCCAGTTTTCACCTTGTATATGGTTTTTAATTAATTGTTATCAACAAAAATCCCAATCCAAATTTTGGTCAATAATTTAAAATTCTTACATACTATTTTTTCTAACTTCATTTTTTTTGCAGAAGTTGTTGGTTTATAGAAAAATCCTACAGAAAATACAGAGTTCTCATTTATCCTCCTCAAACACATAGTTTTTTGTCCTATTAACATTTTGCATTACTGTAGTACCTTGGTCAGAACTAAGGAAACAACGGTATTTTAATTAAGCTATTAACTATAGTCCATAAATTCACAGCAGGGTTAAATGCTCACATAGTACAATCCTATGGGTTGAAAGCATATTTTTTTTCCAGTAACAGATATACAGCCTAAAATATCCCTTTTAACCACATTCAAATATACAATTCAGTTATGCTAATTAAATTCACAATATTGTGGTTCCGTCACCAACATCCATTACCAGACAGAACTGTATCAAATTAAGCAATAACTCTCCCTTCCTTACAAGTGCTATCCTCTATCCTAGCTTTTGATTCTATGAATTTTCTTATTCTAATTATTTCCTATCAGTGAGATCATACAATATTTTTCCTTTTTGTCTGACTTATTGCACTGAACATGATATGTTCAAGGTTCATCTGTGTTGTTGCGTATATCAGAATCTCATTGCTTTTTACACCTGAATAACATTCCATTATATCCATATTTTGTTTATTCATTCATCAGTTGATGGACCCTTGAGTTGCTTCCAACTTTGGGCAATTGTGAACAATGAATGCCTCTCTGAACACTGTTAAGCAAATACCTCTTCAAATTTATGCTTTCATTTCTTTTGAGTATATACCTAAAAATGAGATTGCCAAGTCACATGATAATTCTATACTCAATATTATAAGCAACAGCTGAACCATTTTCCACAGGAGCTATGTCATTTTACCTTTCTGCCAACAGTAAAAGAACATGTCTCTTTCTCCACATCCTCTCCAAAACTTGATATTTTCTGATTTTCAATAATAGCCATTATAAGGGGTATGAAATTTTATTTCAGTATGGTCCTGATTTACATTTCTTTAATAGCTAATCAAGTTGAACATATTTTGTGTACTTATTGGTCATTTTTGTATCTTCTTTGGAGAAATGTCTATTCAAGTACTCTGCTTATTTTTAAATTGTATTGTCTCTTTGTTATTGAATCGTAGGATTGATTTCTTCATATAGTCTGGATATTAAACCCTTATCGTGTATGTGACTTAAAAATATTTTCTCCCATTCTGTAGTTATCTTTTTACTTTCATGATGAAGCCCTCTGATGCACAAAAAGTTTTAAATTTTGACAAAGTGTCATTTATCTACTTTTTCTTTTGTTGCTCATGATTTTGTTGAAAAGTCTAAGAAACTATTGCCTGACACAAGGTGCTGAAGATGCTTCCCTAGGTTATCTTCTAGGAATTTTATAGTTTTGGTTCTTTTATTTAAGTCTTTGATCCATTTTGAATTAATTTTTCTATATGGTGTGAAGTAGAGATTGCCTTCATCACTTTGCATCTGGATATACAGGTTTTCCAGCATCTGTTGTGGAAGAGACTATTTTTTCCCCGCTGAGTTGATTTAGTCTCATGTCAAAAGTCATCTGGCCAGGAGGTGGGGCAAGATGATGGTATAGAAAATCCGCCCAGGAGGTGGGGCATGATGATGGTGCAGGAAAATCTGACTGGAGTAGTGGATATCTGGAGAGACCATCCTAAAGAAAAGCTTCCATTTAGGCATGGCAAGAACTAGAAAAACAAGACCTGAAAACCTGTGAACCATTTACTAGAAGCTATGCTAGAGATGCAGAACAAGTTGAAGTGAATGCCAGAAAACAGATGACGAACAAAGCCAACCAACAATGAAACCCTAAGCAAAAGAGAGAAAATGCTTTCCAGAATTAACTAATCAAGGAAATCAGATACTGAGACACCAACAAAAAACTACACGACATACTAGGAGAAACAATAATATGGCTCAGTCAAAGCAACAAATTAACACTTCAAATGAGATGCAGTAATTGAAAAAACCAATTATTGCTCAATCAAACATGCTAAATCAAGTCAAAAATGAAATTAATGAGTTGAGGGAAAATATGCCAAAACAGATGAAGGATATAATGAAGACATTATGGGGTGACCATGAAGAAGAACTAGAAAGCTTGAAAAAACAAATGGCAGAACTTATGGGAATGAAAGGCAAGGTAGAAGAGGTGAGAAAAACAACAGAGACTTACAATAGCAGATTTCAAGGGACAGAAGAAGGGATTAGTGAAGTAGAGGACAGGACATCTGAAATCCTACACAAAAAACAACAGATAAGGAAAAGAATGGAAAAATATATGCCTGGTCTCAGGGAATTGAATGAAAACATGAAGCACATGTTATGGATATCCCAGAAGGAGAAAAGAAAGGAAAAGGCGCAGAAAGAATAATGGAGGAAGTTATTACTGAAAATTTCCAATCTCTTCTGAAAGACATAAAATTATAGATCCAAGAAGAGCAGCACATCCCAAAGAGAACAGAGCTGCATAAACCCCCTCCATGACACTAATCAGATTGTCAAATGTCAAAGACAAAGAGAAAATTCTGAAAGCAGCAAGGGAAAAGTAATCCACCACATACAAAGTAAGCTTAATAAAACTATGTGCATATTTCTCAGCAGAAACCATGGAGGTGAGAAGGCAATGGTATGATATATTTAAGATACTGAAAGAGAAAAACTGACAATCAAGAATTTTATACCCAGCAAAACTGTCCTTCAAAAATGAGGGAGATGAAAATGTAGAGCTGTGTTCCAGTAGCCATGTTTCTTGAAGATGATTGTATAATGATATAGCTTTTGCAATGTGACTGCGTGATTGTGAAAACCTTGTGTTTGATGCTCCTTTTATCTACCTTATTGACAGATAAGTAAAACATATAGATTAAAAATAAATAAATAATAGGGGGAACAAATGTTAAGATAAATTTAGTAGATTGAAATACTAGTGGTCAATGAAAGGGAGGGGTAAGTGGTATGGTATGTATGATTTTTTTCTGTTTTCTTTTTGTTTCTTTTTCTGAATTGATGCAAATGTTCTAAGAAATGATCACAAGGATGAATATACAACTATGTGATGATATTGTGAGTTAATGATTGTATATCAAGAATGGAATGATGATATGGTAAGAATGTTTGTGTTTGGATGTGGTTATGTTTAATAAATGAATAAACGAAGGAGAGTTAAATTATTTCCAGACAAACAGACACTGAGAGAGTTTGTGACTATGAGAGTGGCCCTGCAAGAAATACTAAAGGAAGCACTACAGGCAGATAGGAAAAGAGAGGAGAGAGAGGTCTGGAGAACAGTGTAGAAATGACAACTTTTAATAAGGGTTAAAAAAAAAAAAGACATGACATTTAAAATTCAAAAGACAAAATGGTAGAAGAAAGTACTGCCTTTGCAGTAATAACATTAAATGCTAATAGATTAACTCCCCAATCAAAAGACATAATCTGGCAGAATGGATTTAAAAACAGGACCCATCTGCATGCTGTCTACAAGAGACTCATGTTAGACTCAAGGACAAAAACACACTTCAAGTGAAAGGTTGGACAAAGTTATTTCATACAAACAACAACCAGGAAAGAGTGGGGATGGCTATACTAACATATGACAAATTAGACTGCAAATATAAAACAATTAAAATAGACAAAGAAGGACACTACATATTAATAAAAGGAACAATTCATCAAGGAGATATAACAATCATAGATATTTATGAACTAAGCCACAGTGCTCTGAAGTACTTGAGGCAAATACCAACAACACTGAAGGGAGAAGTAGACACTCTACAATAATATTTGGAGACATCAATTCCCTGTTCTCTTCAATGGATAGAACATCTAGAGAGAGGATCAATAAAGAGACAGAATTTGAATAATAAATAAATTAACTAGACTTAACAGACATTTACAGAACATTACACCCCACAACAGCAGAGAACATATTTTTCTCAGGTGCTCATGGATCATTCTCCAGTATAGACCACATTTGGGTCACAAAGCAAGTCTCAATAAATTTTAAAAGATTGAATTGTACAAAACACTTGGATCATAATGAATGAAGTTAAAAATCAATAACAGGTACAAGGTGGGAAAATTCACCAATATGTGCAGGCTAAACCACACTCTTAAACAACCAGTGGGTCAAGGAAGAAATTATAAGATAAATCAATAAATATCTCAAAGCAAATGAAAACAAAAACACAACATATTAAAACTTATGGGCTGCAGCAAAGGCAGTGCTAAGAGGGAAATTACTGCCCTAAATGCTTATATTAAAAAAGAAAAAAGAACAAAAATCAAGGAATTAACTATTCATATGGAGGAGCTAGAGAAAGAACAGCAAACTAACCCCAAAGAAGATAGGAGGAAATAAACAACAAATATTAGAGTAGAAATAAATGAAATTGACATCATGAAAACAATAGAGAGAATTGACAAAGCCAGAAGTTGGTTCTTTAAGAAAATCAATAAAATAGATGGACCTTTAGCAAGACTGACAAAAAAAGAGACAGAGAATGCAAGTAAATAAAATCAGAAACAGGAGAGGAGACATAAACACTGACCCCAGGGAAATAAAGGTAATAATGATATTATGACAACTATATGCCAATAAAGTAGACAAGAGAGATGAAATGGACAACTTCCTATAAAAACATGAACAACAAATATTGACTTAAAAAGAAATAGATGACCTCAACAAACTAATCACAAGTAAAGAGATTAAATCAGTTGTCAAGAAACTCCCTAAAAAGAAAAGTGCAGGACCAGATGGTTTCAGATGTGAATTCTATCAAGCATTCAAGAAAGAATTTGTACCAATCCTGCTCAAACTTTTCAAAATTTGAAGAGGCAGGAAAGTGAACTGTCATGGTCACATTTATGTGTCAACTTGGCCAAGTGGTGGTACCTGTTTGTCTGGTTGAGCAAGTGCTGGCCTGTCTGCTGCAATGAGGACATGTCATGGAAGTAAATCATGATCACGTCAGCTGCATCCACAGCTGATTCCATTTGTAGTCAGCCAAGAGGAGTGTCTTCTGCAATGAGTGATGCTCAGTCTAATCACTGGAAGCCTCTTAAGGAGGATTCAGAAAAGACAGGCTCTCTTCCTGCTTCAGCTAGACAGCCTCCCCTGTGGAATTCATCCAGACCTTCCATCGGAGTCATCAGCTTCACAGCCTGCCCTGTGGATTTTGGACTCTGCTCCCCCAGTCATGTGAGACACTTTTATAAATTTTATATTTGCAAGTGTTCCCTGTTGATTCTGGTTCTCTAGAGAACCCTAACTAACACAACTTGGTACAAGGAGTGATTCTTAAGAAACAGAATCTTACAAATGGGTTTTTGTGAATGGTTTTCTGCTCTGACTGGACTCAAAGGCACTAAGGACTCTGATTACCATAATCAGAATGACACTCCCAATCCATGGAGTGAGTTGACAAAAGAGATAGTCAAAATATCATCATTTGATTTTCCTAATGCTTCGTTTGTATGAAGCTAGTCTCTGGGGGATAATGTTTTTGACACCTTTATGGAGTTTTCTGGAAATAAGAGGTATAGAGATGTTGGCTGGTTGTTAGATACACTGGCTACGTTAAGGAGTGAAAGGAATGGGCTTGAGGCATCAAGATGTTTCTGTGAGTGTCCTGAAGGAAAATCTTATTTGAGATCTCTGAAAATCAGACTCAGAATCTTATTGTTAGAGTAGCAACTCTACAATGTAAACTGAAATCTCCATCTTGCATGGTGTCTGCCATTAAAATGACGACATTGATTGGAAAGGAGTGGGACCCTGAAAAATGCAATGGCAACATATGGATTGATAATGATGTCAGGGGGTGAGTTTGAAACCCTAGGTCATGCTGAGTCTTCTCTAGATAACCCTGTAATAGTCTGCCCTGAGGACATAGCTGCCTCTTGAGGAGTTGGCCACCCAACCTCCTCCTGAAGGGATTGGCCCTAGAGAGATCAATCCTGTTTTACCAGATGAAACTGCAAATGAATGCCATGAAGCAAATGGCTTAGAAGATATGTATAATTCTCTTCATGAACCACCCCCACCACCCCTCATTTCTTCCAGACCTATAACAAGACTAAAATTCCAACAGGCCTTTAAAGGTGAGATACAAAGTATCACACATGAGAAGGTATGATATACTCAAAAAGAACTGTGTGAGTTTTCCAATTTATATAGACAGAAATCAGGGGAATATGTGTGGCAATGGATGTTAAGGATGTGGGATAATGGTGGGAGGAATATAAGGCTGGATCAGGCTGAATTTATTGATATGGGCCCACTAAGCAGAGATTTTGCATTCAGTGTTATAGCACAAGGGGTTAGAAAAGGTATTAACAGCTTATTTGGGTGGTTGGTTGAAACATGGATCAAAAGGTGGCCGACATTACCTGAGGTTGAAAGCCAGAACTTCCCTGGTATAATGTAGATGAGGGGATCCAGAGGCTTAGAGAGATTGCAATGTTAGAGTGGATTTATCATGCAAAGCCTGCTCTTACACCCCAGGAATGTCCAGAGGATGCACCTTTTACAAGAATAGTGAGAAATAAATTTGTGAGACTAGCACCATCATCCTTGAAGAGCTCTCTGGTTGCACTTCTCATTAGGTCAGATATTTCTGTAGGAACTGCTGTCACTGAGCTAGAATCCTTAAACACAATGGGGTGATGGGATCCCGAATTGGCAGAAGCCAGGTGGCAGCACTAAATGACCAAAGACAGGGTAGACGTGGCTATTAAAATAGACAGCAAACTCAAAGCGAGAGTCAAAATTATATGACTCACAGAGATTTATGGCATTGGCTAGTAAAGCATGGGATACCTAGAAATACAAAAGAAGGGCAGTCTACTAATTTCTTGTTGAGCTGTATAAACAAGAGTTCTAGGTTAAGTGAACAGAAGTCTAACCGAATTACAAAATGTGCTGGTTTGAAAGGAAGTGTGCCCCCTAAGAAAAGCCATGTTTTAATGTAAGTCCCATTTCATAAGGTAGAATAATCTCTATTCAACACCGTATGTTTGAAACTGTGATTGGATCATCTCCCTGGTTGATGTGATTTAGTCAAGAATGGTTGTTAAACTGGATTAGGGGATGACATGTCTCCACCCATTTGAGTGGGTCTTGATTAGTTTCTGAAGTCCTATAAAAGAGGAAATATTTTGGAGAAGGAGAGACCCAGAGAGAGCAGAGAATGCTGCAGCACCACGAAGCAGAGTCCACCAGTCAGCGACCTTTGGAGATGAAGAAAGAAAATGCCTCCCGGGGAGCTTCATGAAACAGGAAGCCAGGAGAGAAAGCTAGCAGATGATGCCATGTTTGCCATGTGCCCTTCCAGCTCAGAGAGAAGCCCTGACTGTATTCGCCATGTGCCTTCTCACTTGAGAGAGAAACCCTGAACTTCATCGGCCTTATTGAACCAAGGTATCTTTCCTTACATGCCTTTGAGTGGGCATTTCTTTAGACTTGTTTTAAATTTTCTCAGCCTTAGAACTGTAAACTTGCAACTTATTAAATTTCCCTTTTTAAAAGCCATTCCATTTCTGGTATATTGCATTCTAGCAGCTAGCAAACTAGAACAGATTTTGGTACCGGAGAGTGGGGTGCTGCTGCTGCAGTTTGCAAATACAAAGATGTTGGAAGGGCTTTTTAAATGGATATGGGAAAGATTCTGGAAGAGTTGTGAGAAGCCTGATAGAGAAGGCCTAGACTGCTCTGGAGAGACTGTTGGTAGAAATGTGGACTCTAAAGATACCTCTGTTGAGGCCTTAGAAAGAAATGAGGCACGTGCTATTGAAAACTGGAAGGAAAGCGAGCCTTGTTTTAAAATGGCAGATAGTCTGGCAAAATTGACTTGTGGCTTTGGCTGGAAGGTAGATTTTAAAAGCCATGAACTTGGATATTTAGCAGAAGAGATTTCCAAATTAAGTGTCGAAAGTGCAGCCTGGTTTCTCCTCACAGCTTATACTGAAATGCGAAAGGAAAGAGATAAGCTGAGAACTGAACTCTTGAGTAAAAAGAAACCAGAAATTGATGTCCTGGAAAATTCTGGGCCTACAGAAAGGGAGACTCCAGAGTATAGTGCCCTGTGTGTGGATTTAACCAAATGTGGAACCAGTCAGCCATTTCAGAGAAAGTAATGATCGGACATGGAGTTATCCAGGAAGGATTTGTGGAAACTCCTTCTGTCTGATGGGCATGATGCAAGGCTACTGCATAGAAAGCCAACGAGAGTGCTGTGGGACCTGTATAAACAGGGCCGCTGCCAGTCTGGACTGGGGGGTTCAGAGAAGGGACACATTGGAGGAAAAATAACCTCAGAGGCAAAACCATGGAGGCTGGAGTCTGAAGTCAAGAAGCCTGGGGCCAGGAGAGCGGATCCACCCAAGCCCGTGGAGAGGGTGAGTTTGCCCCAAAGGCAAAGGATGGGCCTTCCACCTCATTGCAGTGGAAGAGTCATGCCGCCTCAGGCCTTGGAGAAGGTGAAGCACATTCCTTGGGGTTTGGGGAGAGCCTGGCTGCCACCACATGGAGGGGTTGAGCATGTGCCCCCGAGATGGCAGAGAGCCTGGGTGCGGCCCCAATGCTTGGAGAGGGTGGAGCCAAGAGAAAGGTGGTCTCCCCAGTATCCCCCAAGGTTGCATTCAGAGAGAGGCAGGCGTAGGCATTTGGAAAGGGTGGGACTGCCACTTTCTAAAGCCCTGAGGATAAATGAGTCTCAGACTTTGAAATCTAATGGACTTTGCCCTGCGGGTTTTCGAAACTGTATGGGTCCGGTGACCCCTGTGTTCCTTCCTCCCTATGGAAATGTGTCTATGTATCCTGTGAATGTTCCTTCTTTGTATGTTGGCAGCAAATAACTTGTGAATGAGTTTTCAAAGGTCCAGAGCAAATGGAGAGAATTTTGCCTTAGGACGGACCATGCCTGTAACTGACTTGATGAGATTTTATACTGTCTTTAATTTTGTACTTCGTTTGTATTGCTATTGAAAGGTTTAAGGTTTCTGATATTGTTATGAAATTAATGTATTTTGTATATGGGAAAAAAATTTCTTTTTTAGGGGCCAGAGGGTGGAATGTGCTGGTTTGAAAGGAAGTGTGCCCCCTAAGAAAAGCCATGTTTTAATGTAAGTCCCATTTCATAAGGTAGAATAATCTCTATTCAACACCGTATGTTTGAAACTGTGATTGGATCATCTCCCTGGTTGATGTGATTTAGTCAAGAATGGTTGTTAAACTGGATTAGGGGATGACATGTCTCCACCCATTTGAGTGGGTCTTGATTAGTTTCTGAAGTCCTATAAAAGAAGAAATATTTTGGAGAAGGAGAGACTCAGAGAGAGCAGAGAATGCTGCAGCACCACGAGAGTCCACCAGCCAGCGACCTTTGGAGATGAAGAAAGAAAATGCCTCCCGGGGAGCTTCATGAAACAGGAAGCCAGGAGAGAAAGCTAGCAGATGATGCCATGTTCGCCATGTGCCCTTCCAGCTCAGAGAGAAGCCCTGACTGTATTCGCCATGTGCCTTCTCACTTAAGAGAGAAACCCTGAACTTCATCCGCCTTCTTGAACCAAGGTATCTTTCCTTAGATGCCTTTGATTGGGCATTTCTTTAGACTTGTTTTAAATTTTCTCAGCCTTAGAACTGTAAACTAGCAACTCATTAAATTTCCCTTTTTAAAAGCCATTCCGTTTCTGGTATATTGCATTCTAGCAGCTAGCAAACTAGAACACAAAAACGCAAAGTCACGGCCCCTTAATCAATTTCAAGACCTGAGACCGTTTACAGGCCCAGAGCCCCTTGAATGAAGGGAAGGCCAGGTCAATTTGTGGGAGAACCCTGTTATACTGCCACAAATCTATACTGTTAATCTTCCTCAAGGCCTTTCCCAAGGAGACTGATGGCCTTTTACCAGGGTAACTGCATTGGGGAAAAGGAAATGATTAGATATTTCAGGGGTTATTAGACATGGGTTCATAAGTGACATTAATTCCAGGGGACCCAAAACGTCACTCTGGACCACCAGTCAGAGTGGGGGCTTATGGAGGCCAGGTGATCAATGGAGTTTTAACTCAGATCCATCTCACAGTGGGTCCAGTGGGCCCCCGGACCCATTCTGTAGTTATTTCCCCAGTTCCAGAATGTATAATTGGTATAGACATACTGAGCAACTGGCAGAATTCCCACATTGGCTCTCTAACTCATGCAGTGAGGGCTATTATGGTGGGAAAGGCCAAGTGGAAGCCACTAGAACTTCCCCTACTGAGAAAAATAGTACATCAGAAGCAATACCAGAATCCTGGAGGGATTGTAGAGATTACTGCCACTCTTAGGGACTTAACGGATGCAGGGATGGTGATTTCCACCACATTCCCCGTTCAACTCTCCTATTTGGAATGTGCAGAAAGCAAATGGGTCTTGGAGGATGACAGGGGATTATCGTAAGCTCAACCAAGTGGTAACTCCAATTGCATCTGCTGTTCCAGATGTGGTATCATTGCTTGAGCAAATCAATACATCCCCTGGTAACTGGTATGCAACTATTGATCTGGCAAATGCTTTTTTCTCAATAGCTATTAGTAAGGACCACCAGAAACAGTTTGTTTTCAGCTGGCAAGGTCAGTAATATAATTTCACTATCCTACCTCAGGGATATATCAACTCTCCAGCCCTATGTCATAATCTTGTTTGCAGAGACCTTGATCATTTCTGCCTCCCACAAGACATCACACTGGGCCATTATATTGATGATATCTTGTTGATTGGACCTAGTGAGCAAGAAGTAGCAACTACTTTAGCCTTACTGGTAAGGCATTTGCATGTCAGAGGATGGGAGATAATACGACAAAAATACAGAGGCCTTCCACCTGAGCAAAATTTCTAGGTGTCCAGTGATGTAGGACAGGTATCCCTTCTAAGGTGAAGGATAAGTTGCTGCATCTGGCCCCTCCTACGACCAAAAAAGAGGCACAACGCCTAGTTGGTCTCCTTGGATTTTAGTGACAACATATTCCTCATTTGGGTGTGCTACTCTATCCCATTTATCAAGTGACCAGAAAAGCTCCTAATTTTGAGTGGGGACATGAACAAGAGGAGGCTCTGCGACAGGTCCAGGCTTCTGTACAAGCTGCTCTGCCACCTGGACCATATGACGCAGCAGATCTAATGGTGCTGGAAGTGTCAGTGGCAAATAGAGATGCTGTCTGGTGCCTTTGGCAGGCCCCTGTAGGAGAATCACAATGCAGACCCTTAGGATTTTAGAGCAAAGCCTTGCCATCTGCTGCAGATAACTACTCTCCTTTTAAGAAACAGCTTTTGGCCTGCTACTGAGCATTAGTAGAGACTGAACACTTAACCATGGGCCACCAAGTTACCATGACACCTGAGTTGCCTATCATGAGCTGGGTGTTGTCTGACCCACCAAGTCATAAAGTTGAATTGTGCAGCAACACTCTATTGTAAAATGGAAATGGTATATACGAGATAGGGCCAGAGCAGATCCTGAAGGCACAAGTAAGTTACATGAGGAAGTGGCCCAGATGCCCATGGTCTCCACTCCTGCCACATTATGTTCTCCTTCCCAGACTAGAGCTATGGCCTCTTGGGGAGTTCCTTATGTGAATTGACTGAAGAAGAGAAAACTCGGGCCTGACTTACAGACGGTTCAACATGATATGCAAGTACCACCCAAAAGTGGACAGCTGCAGCACTACAACCCCTTTCTGGGGTGTCCTTGAAGGAGAGTGGTGAGGGGAAATACTCCCAGTGGGCAGAACTTCGAGCAGTGTACCTGGTTGTTCATTTTTCTTGGAAGGAGAACTGGCTAGAGTTGTGTTTGTATACAGACTCATGAGCTGTTGATAATGGTTTGGCTGGATGGTCAGGGACTTGGAAAGACCATAATTGGAAATTTGGTGACAAAGAGGTCTGGGGAAGAAGTATGTGGATAGACCTTTCTGGGCTAAAAAAAAATGAACATATTTGTATCCCTTGTGAATGCACACTAGAGGGTGACTTCAGCTGAGGAAGGTTTTAATAATCAAGTAGATAAGATACCTGTTAGCCTCTTTCCCCAGTATCTCCTGTCATTGCCCAATGAGCTCATGAACAAAGTGGTCATGGTGGTAGGGATGGAGGTTATGCATGGGCTCAGCAACATGGACTTCCACTCACCAAGGCTGACTTGGCTACAGCCACTGCTGAGTGCCCTATCTGTCAGCAGCAGAAACCCACACTCAGCCCATGATATGGCACCATTCCCGAGGTGACCAGCCGGCTACTTGGTGGCAGGTTGATTACATTGGACCACTCCCTTCATGGAAGGGGCAGCGATTTGTTCTAACTGGAATAGACACGTACTCTGGATATGGGTTTGCTTTCCCTGCATGCAATGCTTCTGCCAAAACTACCATCTGTGTGCTTACAGAATGCCTTATCCATCGTCATGGTATTCCACACAGCATTGCTTCTGATCAAGGAACACACTTCACAGAAAATGAAGTGCAGGAATGGGCACATGCTCATGGAATTCTCTGGTCTTACCATGCTCCCCATCATCCAGAAGCAGCTGGAATGATAGAAAGGTGGAATGGCCTTCTGAAAACTCAATTATGGTGCCAACTAGGTGGCAATACCTTGAAGAGCTGGGTGATGTTCTCCAGGAAGCTGTATATACTCTGAATCAGTGTCTGCTGTATGGTGCTGTTTCTCCCATAGCCAGGATCCATGGGTCCAGGAACCAAGGGGTGGAAATGGGAGTGGCACCACTCACTATTATCCCTAGTGATCCACTAGGAAAATTTTTGCGTCCTGTCCCTGAGACCCTGAGTTCTGTTGGTCTACAGGTTTCAGTTCCAAAAGGGGGAGTGCTTCCACCAGGAGAAACAACAATGATTCCATTGAACTGGAATCTAAGACTGCCACCTGGTCAGTTGGGGCTACTCATGCCCCTGGATCAACAAGCCAAGAAGGAGGTTGCATTATTGTCTGGGGTGATTGACCCTGACTATCAGGGGGAAATAGGACTGCAACTACACAATGGAGGTAAAGAAGAGTTTTCTTGGAATATAGGAGATCCCCTAGGGTTCCTTTCTAACCCTAACCCTAACCCTAACCCTAACCAGGCCCTGTGATTAAAATCAATGGAAAACCGCAACAGCCCAATCCAGGCAGAACTACCAATGGCTCTGAAACTTCAGGAATGAAGGTTTGGGTCACCCCACCAGGCAAAGAATCACAGCAAGCTGAAGTGCTTGCTGAGAGTAAAGGGAACATGGAATGGATAGTGGAAGAAAGTAGTGATAAATATGAACTATAACCACATGATCAGTTATAGAAACAAGGGTTGTAATGCTGTTTTGTTCATGTTATACTATTTAAGTTGTAAGATATCAAGTTTAAGAATGAATATTACCCAAGGACTTGCACCCTATTCTGGAGAGAGTTAATGTGTTTCCAGTGATATGCAGGCAGTTGAGTATTATTAGGTGAAAGAAAAAAATGTGTGTTTTATTTTTTTTATTTAGAAATTAGGTATGGTTTAAGGTGATATGTATAGCTGCCAAATTGCCAAGGGGGGTGGACTGTCATGGTCAGGTTCATGGGTCAACTTGACTAAGTGGTGGTGCCTGTTTTTCTGGTTGGGCAAGTGCTGGCCTGTCTGTTGCAATGAGAACATTTCATAGAATTAAATCATGATCATTTCAGCTGTATCCACAGCTGATTCCATTTGTAATCAGCCAAGGGGAGTGTCTTCTGCAATGAGTGATGCTTAATCTAATCACTGGATGCCTTTTAAAGAGGATTCAGAAGAGACAGGCTCTCTTCCTGCTTCGGTTGGTGAGCCTTTCCTGTAGAGTTCATCCAGACCCTCCATCTGAATTGTCAGCTTCACAGCCTGCCCTGTGGATTTTGGACTCTGTGTTCCCAGGGTCATGTGATACACTTTTATAAATTTTATATTTGCGAGTGTTCCCTGTTGATTATGTTTCTCTGGAGAACCCTAACTAATACACCATTTAATTCATTCTATGAAGCCAACATCACCCTAATACCAAGGCCAGGCAAAGATACTACAAGAAAAGAAAATTACACATACTCTTTAATGATTATAGATACAAAAAGCCTCAACAAAATACTTGCAAATCAAATACAGCAGCACATTAAAGGAAGTTTACACCATGACCAAGTGGGATTCATTCCAGGTATGCAAGGAAGGTCAACATAAAAAAAAAAATCAGTCAATGTAATACACCACATCAATAAATCAAAGTAGTATTTATATTTCTAAACAACTTCCAGGTGACCCTAATGTTTTCCTGGGACCAGAAACATTAGAGTCACCTGGCAATATTTTAGAAATATAAATACTCAGGCACAATCCCAGACCTAATGAACCAGAATCTCTGTGGTTGAGGTCCGTAAATCTGGTTTGACAAGTTCTTGTGATGATTTTGTAAAGTCTTTAGCTCAAAACCACCCCCCTACATCAAGTGGCTGACTTCTAAATCTACATCTGTTCCCAAATGCCTTATGAACAGATACTTAAAGAGACAGCACAACTTCCATACATCAAAAATCAAATTTATCATCTCTTTGATAAAATGGATTCCTCTTTTTCTGTATTTCCTACCTTAGCTAATTGAATCTACCCGATTACCCAGTATATTGGCTATCTAGTGCCATATACAAACGACTCAAACTTAGCAGCTTAAAGCTGTGATTCATTAATTTATACATGTCCAATTTGGACATGTCCTTCGTTTGGTCTGCATTCTGGTGGTTGTGGACCATTGTAAATAAGTTCTCTTCGAAATGTTACTTAAGTTGTGGTCCAATCTGGCTCAGTCTTCTTTACAAGCCAAGTGAAAGTTAGATGGAAAGAGAAGCTAGGAGGAGCAGCCAGAAGCTAAAAGTCAATGGAACCCAGAAGAGAGAGGAGAAGATGCTGCCATTGCATTGCCAGCTGATGAAAACATCAAGGCCCAGGGATTGCTGGCAGCCATCCTGGAATGCCATGGTCTTCAGAGAGATAGCATTGCCTTATTGATATCTTGAAGGTGAACTTCTCTTAGCCTCAAAACCACGAACCAATAAATTCCTATTATTTACATCAACCCATTGCACAGTATTTGTTTTAGCAGCTAGGAAACTGAAACAAAACAACCAATATCTTTTAGCTTACAAAGTTTCTAAGTGTTAGGATCCTGAGAATGGCTTAGATAGGTGCTCTCACACAGGTCTCTCATGAAATTACAGTCAAAATGTCCACAGGTGCCTCAGTGATCTGATGATCTCGTTGGGTTGGGGACATGATTTCCAAGCTCACTCATATAACAATTGGCATGAGGCTTCAGTTCCTCACTACCTAGTCATAGCCACAGGACTTGTCATGAGATGTCAGGTGGCCTGCCCCAGAGCACACATCCAAGAGGGAACAACCAAGACAGAAGATGCAGTGACTTTATGACCTAATGCGGAAGTGATGTGCCAGCACTTCTGCCATATTGTATTGCCAAGCAAACCAACCCTGATAGAGGGAGGAGACCACACACACTGGGAACACCAGGAAGCAGAGACCGCCAGGGCTGTCTTGGGGACTGGCTCCCACACCCAAATAGGAAGGATCAGTGCATTTCCAGCTCTTTTACTCTCAACCTCATACGCAACCTCAGACAAGATGCCTCAGTTACACAGTCAGGTCCCCCAGGCCTGACTCCTCCTGTATAGTCCAGCCACCACTGACCTATTTCAGGCCCTTCAATCTCACCAACTTGCCTCTAGTGTCTTCAGACATTCCCACTCCTGTGCCAGTAAAATTCCCAAAAGACAAGTCAGATCTGCACAAACACCTTCAAAACGTCTCCATTATCTGTTTTAGTTTGCTAATGTTGCCGGATGCAATATACCGGAAATGGGTTGACTTTAATAAAGGGGGTTTATGAAGTTACAAATTAACAGTTCTAAGAACAAAAAAATGTTCAAATTAAGGTTTCCATAGAAAGATACCTTGATTCCAGAAAGGCTGATAGCGTCTGGAACACCTCTATCAGCTGGGAATGCATGTGGCTGGTGTTTGCTGGTCCTTTGGCTTCTGGTTTCAAACAGCCTCCCCAGGGGTGTTTTCTTTCTGCATCTCCAAATATCTCCGTGACAGCTCTGAAGCTTCTTCCAAAAGCTTCCCTCTTCAAGGACTCCAGTAGGTGGATTAAGTCCACGTTGAATGGGCAGAGACACATCTCTATTTAGGGTCCCACCCACAACTGGGTGGGTTACATCTCCATGGAAACAACTTAATCAAAAAGGTTCCACCCTAAACAGTAGGTCTGGCCCCACCAGACTGGACCTGGACAAAAAATCATGACTTTTCTCGAGTACACAGCAGTCGCAAGTGAACATGGTCCCCTAGGCCCTAATTAGTTTATCTTCTAAGGCCCATTTCCCACTCTAACTCATACTTCTGCCCTTGCCAATAATAGCACAGCTTCCCTAAATCTCTGTTCCTGGTACATCTCCTTTATTGTCATTCTGTTCGCCAGACATATCCTCCTTCTACTCCAAGACCCAGCTCAAAGGCTGCCTTTCCTGATATTTAAGTCACAATGGATTGTCCCTTTTCATGATATTTTGCTTATACCTCCAATGTAGAACTGATTGCAATTGTAGTTAGTGGCTTGAATCTATATCTCACAAGTAAATTTTAATTTCTGCAGGGTTAGGGGTTTTATTTTTTATGTCATTGTACTTCTCAATATAATACAATACAATACCAGGGCTTGGTGAATTAAAATACACAATTTTATTAAATGCAAACTGACCCTTGCATATTGAGATGATTGACGATGATCAGCAATACAAAGGGAAGGTATTTAATATGAGTTTAAATTATTGTGACTATTCCTCTGAAGAGTAATCTCTTCCTGGCAAGTTTCTAGTTGGAAAACCTACCTATCATATACAAACTACATTTTCATTTGAAAGACTTTTCCTAAGGACAGAAGGGACAGACTCCGTTTATATAACATGTAAAGTAGAGTTGTGTGTGGAGATAGAAGTGGCAGATAAGACCTGGCTTCTGAGACATGGTAAGGACGGTCATGGGAGTCCTAAAGGATTTTTCCAGGGAGAGCATCAGATCAGATTTTCATCTGGGGAAATTAGCTCTGTGAGAATCAAATGCTGGCTGCCTGGTTGGATTGGAGGATGCAGGAGACTAGAAGAGAAGACGTAAGGGCGGTGGAGGAAGGAGTCAGTCCGAGGGATGATGACGGTGGACTTGTCCATGGTGTGGCAGAAAAGGAGAGAAAAGAGGTGCTTAAGGGTAGAACTGGCCAGACTTGCTGATCCATTGATTGTGAAGAGAGAGAGAGGGGAAGTCTAGAACAGCTCTCAGGTGAAGGTTTTGTTCCTGTGAATTTGCACCTCTGGAGCAGTGGGAGAAACATCTCAGAGCATTGACTTTACATGGCGTGGACCAGCGTCATTACCACCTCATTACCACCTCATCCTGGGCGAGGCCACAGGAGCCATCAGGAAATTGCACTGACCTTTTCACAAATGAATAGGCTCAAGATTAGAGTCTTATGCCAACTGACTAAGGGGAAAGCTATTAAACTACCAAGCAAAAACTCTCCATGGTTTGTATGAATGAGCATGATTCATCTTTCCAGGGGAGAATCATTTCCGCCACTTCTCAGGAGTTCCTGAAGGATTCCAAGGATTCTAATATGAGAATATTAGAGCAAAAGAATGAGTCATAATAATAGCTTCAAAGATTTCATTAAACATCTAAACACAAAGTATAAGTTCTTGATTTTATTATCAAGCATTTACTAAATCGATTTGATTTTTCTGAAATTAATATTATAAATGTACTTTTCATCTGAACTCAGGATCATAGAGAAACAGGATATAGTCACATATAAAACAAAATTCTTCTGACGAAATATGGTCAATTGACTTCAATAATAACAGCCTCATGGAGTGATGTGCCTTATGTGTTATCACTTTCAGTTGCTAGTGTGGAAATGTCCTGTGTGTGAGAAGCAGGTCTTGCATGGAGCTTTCTGAAAGACTTGAGGTTGAATACCTCCGAGGGAGCAAGTCCCTTCCAGCCCCCAGTTACAGATGTTCTCCATTTCTCAGCCCCACGTTGCTTCTCTCATTCAGGCTGGCTTCTGAGTTGGAAATTCTGAAAGAAAACTACAAGAAGAGCTGCGGTGGGTGTCCCAGAGGGGAGTCCCGGGAGATGCCTGAGCCCGTTTGAAAGGGAGCACACTGGGCAGCCACGCTCAGCACAGGCCCGGGTCTGCAGGATGGGCCCAAAGTTGCAGGAACCCCCCCCCATTCTTTAATAGCTTTTAGGATGAAGTCTGAAGTCCCTAAGAAGCCTCTGAGGCCTTGTGCATCTGATTCCTGCCGCCGTTCCAACCTCTTCTCCTCTGCACTTGCAGGTTGGCTGAGCTCCAGCTAGGCGTTTGGCACCTCTTCCCTCCATGTGGAACATTCTTCAGCCATCCTCCCCTCCTGCTCTCTCTGAGTGTCTCACCTGCCCCTCTGTCACACCTTAGCTCTGGGATCACTTTCCCATTTTCCTTGAAGGCCCAGTCTAATTCAGGTTCTGCTGTTGCCTGTGTTCACGGAAACTGGCTCCTTTTATCCAGAGGTTCAGATTCACAGCATCTGATTCTCACCTGTCTCACCCCCTCACCAGTAAACTCCACAAGGACGGAGCCCTCCCTGCTCCATCCGCGGCTAGCACTCCACATACTGAATCCGGCTCGAGTTTGGAATTCAGAGAACATACACGGGAAGAATGAATGAACAAATGAACGAAAGAGCAGCTGAGGGAAGGAAGGAGGCATTTGGTGAAGGAATGGCCTCGCTTTCTTTTTCTGAGTCCTCGTCCTGATAGCAGGGGTCCCCATTTCCCAGTGGCCGCCCCAACGAGGTTAAGGGGCATCACGTGGGACACGGAAGGCTGCCTCTCACCAGCCTTACCACGCAGGCTGCATCTTTCTCCTTCCTATCAAATGCTGATCTCGTAAGATTATAAATGATTACAAATGCTGATCGTCGGCATTATACTTTCATGATAGGAATCTCAAATAGATAATAGATAATACACAAGCAAATACTTCAGGATTTAAATAAGTATCAGTATTTAATTATAATCTCTTGAAATTTTTATAGTGAAATAATGGGAAATTGATTTCTAAAACAAGGAAGAGAAAAACTCTCCACTTCTATTTTCAGAGGCTTTTGTTCTAGAGATTAATTTTAGTGTTGGTAAATCAGACTTTGTTGGTAAATCATGCTTTTCGAGATAAGTAAGCTGAAAAGTAGTATGTTTGGAACCAGGAGAACATATTTTACTAATGGCTTATGATTTCTCTCAAGCAAATTTAAAATTGGAATTATGATTTTAAGATGCTTCATTTTTTGATCCAGCCAGAAGCCCCTTAAAGGTCAAACTGGCCAGAGAGAAAGGATAAAGCAGCCTCCCGCCGGCACTGATTGAGCACATTCACTGAGGAAGGCGTTCAAGGGTGGGGCGGGGGCTGGGGAAACTGCCTGACAGCCAAGAGCTGGGCTGGGCCCCTCCCCTAGGCCTTGGGGTTTCCAGAGGCCGCCGTCACTCACAGCTGTGTGTGGCACTCTCGCATGGACTTAAACAACTTCACGTGCCAAGGACACATCAGTTAAAGGCACTGTGACTTTGACAGGTCATGACAAAAAGAAGTACACTTTCAGATAACATCTGAGCTCAGACAAAGAACATCGTCCAAACCACAAAACTTACTAGACATCCCCTGTCCTGGCTAATGTGAGCGCAGCTTCTTTATGGATTGCAGGTGCAGCCTTGCTCAGTCCCACCTGCCATCTAGACGTGACGTGGTAAGATGCCCAATCATAGATCTGCCCCCGCCTGCCGGCAGCACCCAATCCAGAGCAAAGCGTCACTTCCTTCAGCCTTCCCTCAAATCGCTACCACAAGCCAGCACCTGCACAGCCCTGCCCAGCCCCTGTCAGTGAGCACCACACTGTGCTCCCGCGTGAGTTCTCAGTTGCTGCAGCGAGCCAACAAACCCCACTTTGTTCAGTCCACGTGTCTCCTGGTAGTTTTTGATGGGAGGCAATAGACAATGCTCAGGAGACGTTTAAGTAAAATTTAGAAAAGTAGTTAAAAATAGTCACAAGCCATTATTTAACATTTGACCTTGAAATATACACATATTTATGTATGTCTGCACCTTTATTCCTAAAGCCAAAGCAACACTCCCATAGAGTAATAAGCATTTGGGGCCGAATTATGAAACAATTTCTCCCTACTTGATGGATTTGTATCTGTCCGAAGAGAAATAATGAATGACAGCAGACCAAGGGTATCCTGCTTTACTGCTGTAACTTGATATAAACAGCCTATTTCTTCTCTGTTATGGAATTCTAGTGTATCCCTCGCTTGTTTAAATTTCATCTGATTTAGCCTCATGTTAGATGGACCATTGTTTTAAGTCTTTGTATTTCTTTAAAGGCACTGCCCTCCTGGTCTAAGATTTGAGCCTTAATTTTTTTCTCTCAGAAAATTTCCAGTTACCTAAGTAAAATATTCTTATGTGAAGTTCTGTTAAAGAATTGGAAATAAGAAGAAAAGTTCATTTATGTAAAAATTGGCAAAATTGGAAACAGGCCCATGCGTTTTTGATGTGGTGGAGCATTTAATCTAAGACCATCAGAGCATCGCAGCCGAGGTGCCCCCTGCTATAGACAACCTCACAGTCCGAGAGGTGCCAAATCTCGCCCACCAGACACAGTGATGAAGGCGCTGCTTCAGCCGACATTGTGGGGGCCGCATGCTTTTTATTTTTTATTTTTCACAAAGGCAGAGTGAAACGGTAAATGAAAATACATATTATGGGGCAACAGAGTTTGGAAGTTGAGGCACAAACACAACTCATACAGACGTGGGTTTGTAGCCTAGACCCACTGGTTATTTATTACATGACCTTGGGCAAGTGACCTAACCTCTCAAAGCCTGTTTCTCATCAGTGGAGTGTAGGAGACGATGGCATCTGCACAGGAGGGTTTCTGCTGTGTGGAGTGCCTGGTGCCTGCACAGTGTCCAGCCCCATGCCTGGCGCGTGGTGAGTTCATGATTCCACCGTTGTGTTGTTCAGTGCTAGGGGCCTGCACTCAGCCAAACGCAGAAAACCTCATCCTGAGATAAGGGGTTGGCAGGCTCAAGTTTTATTATCGCTGTGGGAAAAAATCACATTTCAAAACATGTATAAACGTACTTTAGCATTATATTTCCAACTTAGAATAATTCAGCATGTCCAACACTTACCAGCAAACATTTATTGTTTGTTGTCCTCATGCAGAGCAGCTGAGCAGGTGAAAAGGTAGAAAAGAGAAAAATGAGTAAGACATAATTTAGACTCAGGCACGTTCACCACAAAATAGTTAAGTATGGCTGACCAAGAAGTTCGACGATCAATGTTCAATATTATCCCAGTAAAAGGAAGTTAAATTATGAATAAGATAATCTTGGAAGCTTCATGGAGATGGTAATTTTGAAGCAAGTGTGCTGGTATGAAATGATGTATGTACCCTAGAAAAGCCATACTTTAATCCTAATCCCATTTTGTAAAGGCAGCCGTTTCTTCTAATCCCTATTCAGTATTGTATGTTTGAAACTGTAATTAGATCATCTCCTGGGAGATGTGATTTAATCAAGAGTGAAATGAGAACGATTCAGAGAGAGCAGAGCAGAACGACATAGCCACGAGAAGCAGAGTCCACCAGCCAGTGACCTTAGGAGATGAAGAAGGAAAATGCCTCCTGGGGAGCTTCATGAAACAGGAAGCCAGGAGAGAAAGCTAGCAGATGACGCCTCGTTCGCCATGTGCCCTTCCAGCTGAGAGAGAAACTCTGTGTTTGCCATGTGCCTTCTCACTTAAGAGAGAAACCCTGAACTTCATCAGCCTTCTTGAACTAAGATATCTTTCCCTGGATGCCTTAGATTGTACATTTCTATAGACTTGTTTTAATTGGGACATTTTCTCGGTCTTAGAACTGTGAACTAGCAATTTATCAAATTCCCTTTTTAAAAGCCATTCCGTTTCTGGTATCTTGCATTCTGCAGCTAGCAAACCAGAACAGCAAGCACAGGGTTCCCCCTCTTCAGGTGCAGATTAGGGTTGAGGGTCTGGAAGGGCACATGGAAAGACAGGTCAGCGTGAACAAAGGACCAGAGGTGGAAAGGTGCAGAGGATGCTTCCGGAAGTGGGGATAGAATGAGGTTGTCCTGGTATGTGGAGAGTGGCTGAGGAATTCAGAAAGCCAGTGGCCTTGTTAAGAAGTTTACGTCCAAACCCGTACTGAAAGGAGAGGTATTGATGTTTTCTGAGAGGCATATAAAATTATCAGATTGGTGCTTTAGAACATAAATCTGGTGTGAATAGGTGAGATTAATTGGAAGAAGACAAAGAAGCCAGTAGTGCTTCTCTGCTGCAATAGAGTAATCTCAGGGTACTGTATTTCATAGAGCCTAAAACACTGCCAGTATGACACACCATCTTTTATGCAGTTTTAAGGGAAAAAATAAAACACTGTCACTGAACTATGCATGATACAATTGGTTTTTGCAAAAAAATTTAACTTTATACTTATTGGAAGAGTTATATTAGACTTTTTAGGCATCAACTATCATTATATGTCACTTTTCGCATATACGTAAAAGAAAAATAGAAGCAGATACATTGGTTAAGATAGTCCTTAAACATTTGCACATTCACAATCCATTTCTTCTGAATCAGTTTTTGTTGCTGTTTGTTGTTGTTGTTGTTTGCATGCACAGGCTCCGGAAATCAAACCCAGGCTTTGGCACGGCAGGCGAGAATCCTGCCACTCAGCCACCACTGCATCGCTCTGAATCAGTTTCTGACTCAGCATCATCCATCTGAGCTTTCCTGCAGTTTCCTGCCCTCTGCCAGCAAGGCGCTGGCGACACTGCATTTCTTAAGAGCAGCCTGCTGGCCCCACCGGGACCTCTCCTGCGTCTCTGACATCCGTTCTCATTCTGCAAGGGCTGGTGCCAGTGCTTTCTTGATCTTACCAGAAGACAATGGCAGAAAGTTTCACTTCATTGAGGCTTTCATTACCTTCTTCGATGGTCCTTAAATATTTGCAAATTGTTAAACATCTAGGGTCGCAGCTGTCCAAGCAGCCACCTGGAACATAAGCCGAGTTCTCAAGCTTTGGAAATGACACCTGCCAACAGTAACCGTAGGGAACCGTGGATTGTGAGAGACTTTCTGACCTCTGAAATGTTAAAAAGTGAAAACTGCACCCCTTAACGTCAAAGAAATACAGCCATGAAATGTGATCTAGACCACTGAAATGCGATTGGGAGGAAGATTTAAAGGAAAGTAAGTGATCCTTATGGCCATTTGGATGTGAGGATGGGCTTAAGTCCAGGCACACAAACACACATCCATGCCCGCTGCATCAGGCCAGTTTCCAGGTGCTGGGTTTCAGGGAAGATTTCTCAAGGCATGGTGAGTGTGGAAAGATGCTCTAATTAACAAGAATTCAAGGACGGTATTTCAGGAAGCTCCAGGTTTCTTGCTGAAAGTCAATTATCCTGAAAAAGCAACTTGCTGGATGATGTTTTGACCACATGGCCAATTCACTGAAAACTTAACTGGGGTCTGAGACAGTCCCTCCCACCTGCTTCGTCAAAGAAACAAGGACAGGGCCTGGACACAAATCATGAGGAATCAAAAGGACAACTCATCAGCACATGGAGAGAACGCTGAGGATTTGAGAAGTATTCTATCTCAAATGTGAAATGCTTGAAATTACATGTGCTTCTGGAAAAGCTGAAACTGTAAAGAGCTTCTTAAAATCTGGAGATGTGATCATTGGGCAAATAAGTCTGCTGACATTCCAGGCAGTGGGGACAACAAACAGCAAAGAGAAGAGTGGTGATACCTGAACCAAGAGAGAAGCCTGAAAAGAGAAGATCAAAGTTGATTCTGAAGGTGAGAGATTTCGGTTTGGACATGTTCAATGTGTGAAAAGTTCAGTTAGAAATTGATGATTCTTTTCCTTCTTTCTTCCTTTCTTTTTTCTTTTTCTTTCTTCTTTTCTTCCATCTTCAAAATGGAAAAAGCATTAATTTGTCATTGTAAAAAAAGAATTCAGGCAATACAGAAAGTTACAAAGAAGCCACCACCTTCTGCCCAGTGAAATGATTATTAATGTGATGGTTTCTAGTATTATGATTTGTCCACATATGTCCAGATGCGGTACAAATAAAATAAGTGATTATATTTTCTATTCCATCAGTTTTTGTCACTGAGCCCACCATGGGCATCCGTCCAGGTAATCAGCTACAGCCTACGCCATCACGTTAGCGTGCCCAGCAGCAGCACTGAGCACCCAGGCCTTGCGTGGGCTCTCGTGACACAGTGAGGGGCGAAGGGGGGGGAGCAGGACCCTCCCAGCATCAGCTGAAACAGGTCCCCAGCGATGGCTGCGTGGCTTGTTTTCAGATTTTGCTTTTCTCCCGCTATCTTAATCAATAGTATGATAAATGTCCTTGTTAGATTGCCTGTTTATAAATCCTTAGGAAAAATTTCTAAACGTGAGCAGTCTGGGTCACGTGTCTTGAACGCATTTTAAGCTTTTGGGACCTGTTGCTGGCACGGCCTTCGGAAGCGATCACCAGTTTACACTCCCATCAACCTTCTCGTCACAGACCTGCTCCTGCCCAGGGTTTCATCGTCCTTTCCTGTCTTGGCTGGCCAAAGAGGCAAGTACTGGCATTTTATTGTTTCCCATGGCATTTCTGGATTCCTGGTGAGGCTGAATATGTTTTTATGCTTATTAGTCATTTATACATTTAAGTACATATATACAGTGTATGCATTTCATGTGTACAAGTGTGTCCATTACACATTAAATACATGTTAAACATACAGAAAGAGATAGAGATGCACACAGATGATATGATTCAGATTAGCCATAGGTGTAGATGATATCACTATCAATACAGATGAAGATGCAGATGTATCTATTGTATGTGTATCAGGAGTCTCCAGAGAAACAGAACCAACAGGACATATTAATATTCATTTATAACATGTTAATATACATAATTATATAGCTATTATAATTAGATATTATTATTATATATATTAAGAGGTTTGTCTTAAGGAATTGGCTCACATGATGGTGGGGCTGACAAATCGGAACTCGGTCGGGCAGACCCACAGGCTACATCAGGCAGGTTTAGGCGCTGAGGTCTGGAGGCAGAAATTCTTCTCCAGGAAACCTGAGTTTCTGCTTAAAAAGCCTTCAGCCCACAGGATGAGGTCACCCACATGATCAAGGATAATTCTTTTACTTAAAGTCAAGTGGTTATAGAAGTTAATCACGTGTACAAAATAACGTCACAGCAACATCTAGACTCGTGTTTCACCAAACTGGCACCACCGCTTAGGCAAGCTGACGCCTAAAATTAACCATCACAATATATGTATATTTATCCTTCCTATTTTCTATTGGTGCACTTGATTAAAATAATTGTAAACAATCATTTCCCTTTTTATTGCCAATCCTAGTATTTTAGAAATACACAGAAGTTTAAATATATAATCCCTACTTATAATTAGTACTTTGAGTCAGCATTCCTTCTTGCAGTAAACTTTGATTTGTCAACTCATCTGTGTAAATGTTTATGTGATTTATACCTAGAGAAGAATGCTACCCTTAGTTTTAACTATTTGAATCTATTTTAATAAATCTAAAAACATCTTATGCAAACAGCAAAACAGGATGTGCAGTTTCCATAGAAACAGAAGCTAATATTATTAAAAAGGAATAAGCCAGGCTGGAACTGCTACCCTTAGGGACCCTCGTTTGACCCAGTTCCTTGAACAGGTTGTCTTTGTGAATTTTACCACCTGATACCAGTTAACATTAGTGATGCCCAATAAAGGCTTCTCTAGGTGCCGGATCACCATAAGGGAAGGGTTGATGGAAATTGCATCGCCAGCTAACTAATTTGGATTTTTATTTGAAATTGAAACTTAAAATGTAAAACCCATTAACTAAGGACATTTCCATGCTAAAATTGAAGTAAGAACAACATCGGTGATACAATTTCTTTTACAACTTTGAAAATTTTTATTATAAAGCAAACTTTTTCTATTGAATCCATTTTTCTATTGGCTTATATAATCAAAACAGAAAAGATCCTCTAGGAAACTAGCCTGTGTAGAACAAATATTATGCATAAAAAATGTCAAAACCCTCATTATGTTGCACATTGAAAGCAAAAAAGTATAATTTTTAGAAGAACGTGAAATAATTAAATGACTCAGATTGTCAGAGTTGACAATTACCCTTCAGAAAGTGAACATTTCCTTTGAAAAGAGCTTGTACTTGGGTCTAAATCATCTAGTGGGTGATGAGTGATAGACATTCTCCAGCTCTGCAAGTAAGTCTGTAATTCAGCTTTTAATCCCAAATTCTGTCTTAAGAACCGCAGCCCGTCGCCTCCTGGCTGTGCTCCAGTGGGCCTCAGCTGCGTAGGACACGCGGCCACACGGCACAGCAGGGACCCCTGGCATATACGCTGTTCTTGTATAAGACGGGGAAATAATTCACTCCCCTTACCGTCCAAACAAAAACTGAATATCACGAAAAGACTACGAACATGAAAATCATTTTGATACTCGTACTAATAATACCCTAACGTTCAAAACACTTCAGAGCTCCTTTGCATACGTGTTGTCGTCTGAGCTTTACAACCGCACTTCCCTACCGGGCTTAGGGCCACCCTGGGCAGGTGAAGGAACCGACACTCAGAGCTCCTGGGCCCTGCCCAGTCTCATGGCCGCAATGGAAGAGCTGACCCTCCACTGGCACCCACATCCTCGGTCCCTAAATCCTGGGACCACTCCACGAAGCCATGCTCCTGCCCACACGGGCAGTGTCCTCAGACGGGGTCTCTGGAGGCAGGGCTGCGTGAGTAGCCCTCAGTGGCCCCAGCCCCCTGGCATGGAGCTGTCCCCCACCAGCCTGGCCCGACCCCACGCGGTGCCTCTGCCTCTGGCTGCCGTGGGTCCTGGCGGGGAGGAGGCGATAGGGACGGCGACGTCAGTGCCCCCAGGTCCCACTCAGACCCCCTCTCATTTCACGCTCCCCTACGTACAGTGTTTCTGCTTCTAGTTCTCATTTTTAGAGCAAGCAAAAAGGTAGTCATGAAGAAATCTGTGGAAATGTTCAAAATTGCCACATAATCGAGCTGTTGGATGCTGCCGTGAGAGGGCCAGGGTGGAATCCTGGCTCTGCCGCTTATTAGCTGGTGGCTTCAGACTCAATTAAATGGACTCATCGCTGACCACTCGCTGCCTCAGTTTCCCCGTCTGCAAATTGGGTAAAATAGTATTGCCTCCTTCATGAGGCTGTTGTAAAGATGATAGGAGACAGCCCGTGCAAAGCACTGAGCGAAGTATCTGGTACTAAACCGACTCAATGGTCACTTAGAAAGACAACCTTTTTAACAGTCCAAACTAGGGAGAAACCTGGTGTTTGGTCAGGGAAGGACTTGAGCTGTGCCAGCGGGTTAGGACTGGGCTTGGCAGAGAGGAGGGAAGGACAACCCCGAGAGCTGAGCACCCGGGTGAGGTCAGGGGAGCAGGGGTGGCCGGGGTGGTGGGTGACAATAATCAAAGCAAAGCTCTTGTACACTTATTGTAAGAGGCAGGTCCAGGCAGGACAGACAGAGCCAGGTTAGAGAAGACTGAATTCCGGGAGAGAATTTGGGAATTAATTCAGAAGCGATGGCTTCGGGAGGAAAGCTACTAGAGGTTCTGGAGCAGAGGGCTTTGACCTACTAGAAAGGCTAACTTGGTCTCCCCGACATCTTCCAAAGCCAACCAGGGCGGGCGGGGCGGGCAGGGACGGGCACGGAGAGGCCGCCGCTCACCAGGCCCCCCCGAAGGCAGTCCTAGCCCAGGAGTGTCCAAGCATTGCCTCGTTCCACTGCAACACCAACCCTAACCCTGCAGGGCGAATACTGTTCGCACATCTTGTGGGGAAGCTCAGAAAGATTCAACCAGGGCGGGCAGAGACGGGCTCGGAGAGGCCGCCGCTCACCAGGCCCCCCCGAAGGCGGTCCTAGCCCAGGAGTGTCCAAACATTGCCTCGTTCCACTGCAACACCAACACCAACCCTGCAGGGCGAATACTGTTTGCACATCTTGTGGGGAAGCTCAGAAAGATTAAGAAAGTGGCCAAGCTCTTAGGACTGAAAAGGAGCAGAGCCAGAACTGACCTTTCTGTCCCCAAAGCCTGTATTCCTCCAACTATCCTATTCTGATTAAATGGTTAAATTAAAAAAAGTGATCGGTAAAGGGAAAAGCGACAGAAATGAGGAGAAACCAAGTCATATAAGGAATCACCTCCATGTCACCCAGAGATCTAAATACCGGGGATGGAAGCTTTGTGGGAGCAATTCGAAAGCGACATTTCTCCGGAAATGGTTATTGAAATTAGGGAAATACCTTTATGAGAGTGGTGGATGGAAGCTGTAGTTGCCAACTACAAAAGCCGTCCTGGTTAGTCTAAGCAGAAATCACTTTATTAAGCGATATTAAGTCACTCATGGAAAGTCTGGGCCGGCGCGAAAGTCCACACCCGCAGGCCAGGTGCCCCCGCCACCCGCAGGCCGCGCGCTGCCCGCCGTGCTCCCTTCCCTGCCGGGACGGCCTTTGTCCTCCAAACCCCAGGGCAGCACGGCTGCGGCCTGAGCGGTGGGAGCGAAGCTGTGAGCCTGTCCCACGCTGGAAGCAAGTCTAAGGTTGGGAGTTCTGTGGCTTTGCTTTTAAACCAGGGGCAGGTAAAACTCGTAACATGGAAAAGTCCCAAAATAAAGACTTTAGGCAGTCCGAGTAACAAATGCCCATTCCTATCAGGTAAAGGGCCGTGGAAAGTGAGGAATCCAGCAGCATGTCTCCGGCATTCCTCAGGGGAGAGGCACTTGGCTCTGCCTGACAGTTCAAAATTTTATTATAGGAAGGGAAGGACAACTCACCAAATTTAATGAAATTGTTCATAAAGTCTTACGTGGGTCTGATTCATATTCACCCAGAAATCTGTCATAGTCATTAAATTTTCCAAGTAAATGTTTCTACTAGGAAGAAAATGATCTCACCTAGTACCAAGTAGACTGTTCTGGTCTCCTTGGCAGCCGCATTCCACTGCGGGTTGATACATTTGTTCATTAGACCACACACCCGGCAGTGTCTGGGTCACCGCGTGTCCAGTGACAGTCAGACCCTATCTTTGCCCCTGAGAAAGTCACAGCCTGATGACGAAAGCCGACGTGGGGGCAGACAGCTGCAGATAATGTGAGAAGTGCGAGCCTGCCGAGCGAGCAGAGAAGAGGGCGCTGAAGTCCAGCCCCTCCCCGGTGGGGGCAAGGTCGTCAGGGAAGGGCCCCCCGGGGCACTGCCAGAGCGAAGGCTTCCACATGAAGAGTCAACCAGGCAGGGCAGTGGGGGAGACACACGCCAGCCCACGGAAAGGCACAGGAGACAAGCATTAATGAACTCCGTTCATCCAGGAACCACTCACCGAGCGCCCGCCACGTGCGCCAAGTGCTGGGACAGACTAGAATGTGGCAGAGAGAGTTGGGGGAGGCAGGGAGAGGAGTGGGGTGTGACCAAGCAGTGAGGCTGGAGGGACAGAGGAAACTGACCAAACAGGGGCAGGTTAAGAAGCTGGCAATTACCACAAGTGCTTTCTCTTTTTAAACTGATTTCTCTGGGGACAGTGGAGAGAATGGCTTCAGCTTCTAAAATCTCTCCCCCCTGAGTCTAAACATGTGACTTACCGCCCTACAAAGCTCACTTAAGTCTTTGTTTGTGCGTTAGCAGGTTGCTTGTTTAATTCCTGTAGCTCAGGATGGCTATAGCTACCTACCTTTCCTTATGCCTTTGGGCATTTACGCTTGGTCTGTCTTGGAGCCAAAGCTTGGAAAAGGCACAGACCTCCCGGTAAATCATTGAATAATAGGAGTATCAGAGGATGAGCTTTCGAACAATGTTTCTTGGAAAAGAACAAAAAGTCTTCTGATTGCTCCCTGCAAGACACCTGAGCAATTGCTACTTGACTTCAGAAAACAATTGCGTGAATGATAATTAAGCATTGGCATTTGCATGAAGATAAAGGGAGAAGCAGATGAGATGTAAACCCACATACCCAAAATAAAGAGAAAAGACTCACAGAGACACAGTGAACCTAAAAGAAAAAAGAAGAAACTCATACATTTGTGTGTGTTAAACACTGTGTTTAGAGGCAACCCGCTGTCAGGAAACAAAATACCTGCCAGCTGCTCACACAGGACGAGCTCCCGCTCCATGGCCTGCAGTATTGCATGAGCTCCTGTCCATGGCAAGAGCTCGGAAAAGATTCTGCTCGTTAGTTCGACGTGTCCTTGTTAAAATCTCACGTCTGGGGAAGAGAAAAAGAGAGAAGAAAGCAGAACGTGAAATGAAGTGCAGATTCACTGTGCAATCTGGACAACATAAGTGATTTTTAGAGTCTGTAAGGGCAGCATGGCAGGGTCTCATAGGCGAAATACTTTACACTTACATGGTCCACCGGCAGCTGATTTAATCTAAGGGACGCGTCTCCCAAATAACAGAAAGCTTTCAGTGCTCACAGTGGCTGGCCTTTGGGAGCTTGCAGGAGAGGGGGCAAGAGTGCAGGGAAAGCACCCACATTTGCAGAACGCTGCCTGGGTCCCCAGGGCTGGGTCTGCAGCATTCCTGGTCCCGAAACTCCACGGCCAGCTCACTCAGGAGTGACCAGGTTACACTGGAAGAACTCACCCGAGGCCGGTGTCAGTCAGGCTGCTCATACGTCACTGGTCAAGGAGGACGGGCCCTGCCGATGATGATACTCTGGCCCTCTGCTGTCCTTTTCTCTTCACAGGTAATTTTAACCATCAGCTCAAATCTGTTACTCTCAGAGGCTTACATTGTGGGGTCAGGATAACAGCAATTGGATATTTGATAGTGTCAGTTCTCAATTTTTAAATTTCATAACATGTAATGGCTGAACAAGTATCTTCACAGAAAGACCCCTGAATGTACTCAGGCATTGACCCACAACAAGACCTCAGTAAAATGGGAAATAATCTCTTTATAAAATAGAGACTGCCAGGTATTCACCCAAGTCTATTCCCTACGGCTTCCCTCAGCATAACTCCACAGAAATCTAGCCAAGCATGTGGCTACACTGCAGAGAGAACAGTGGTGCTGTGCTGACAGAGGAGTGCTCACAAAGCCTGAGGGACAGTGGCGACGGTGTGAAAGGAACTTGAGTCCCTCCATCCCACGTAGACAGGGCTGCCCACGCAGGAATGTTCACTTCTGAGTGATAATCAACCTCTCTCGCCTTTAAGGCCTAAAACCAATAAAGATTAATATAATCAACCTTATAAAGATTTCCAAGAATTTCATTTTTGAGGGAAACACGAATAAATATGACTAAACTAATACTCTTAATCCTGAACTTTCTAAACATCTAAGTCTTGATTTCATTTTCCAAGCCCAAATGCCACAGTTATTAACAAACCAACAAGTGTTCTCTCATGCTGTCTTCCTGCCACTCCCCACACCTCAGTTTTCCAGGGTTTTCATTCCAAGTCTTGGGAGTCATCCTTGAGACCAGTCCTGCCTTTCTTCCAACAGTTAACCATGAGGAAGGGCTGTCAGCCAGCTCACATGCCCCAGAACCCCCTGTAGAGCCGCCCTGGACCCAGCCACTGCAACCTCTGGTAACTGTCCCTAACCGGTCACCCTGCTTGGCCCTCCATGCTCCGACACTCTGTCCTGCACCCAGCAGCCACAGCACAACCCCTTTAGATGCAAATACGATGCCACTCCTCTCTCAACTGAGGAGACATTTAGATTTCTCTTGGAAAATTAGCCGTCAATGATGGCTCACTAGATAAATTAGTACTTAAAAATATGAAGCAATTTCTAACTGTAAGAAACTTTTTTCTAAAATAGTCTCAAAGATGACAAGTAATTATAATCTACTTCCACTCTCAATGTGAGCCTACTCTCCACAGCTCTGCTATACTCTTACGACATGGCTAACAGTGTTTGTGAAGGTGACCTTTGTTGCTTCCACGTTGGGGAGTGGAGCGCAAAGGACATTAAGGAATGATGAGCAAGACAGACAGGATCAGGGGGTCTGAAGCTCAGTGACAACAGACAACTTTATTCTTAGCTGGTTCCTGCTTATATACTGCAGGGTTCACATGACAATGAGTGCGTAGGCACCTGGAGAGAATATAGAGTGCTTACTTAGGATGACCATAAAGAACCTGGGGCTAAGACAAAACAAACATTCTCTCTCTCCCAGATTGTTCTCCATTAAGCAAATAACAATCTCCACATATTACTACTGCCACCACTCTGAAGCCAGCTGTTTTCAACCAATTCCTCAGGTCTTGTTTTAACACTTGTTCCTACAAACCTTAAACTATAGGCTAAGGTGAGTGTGATGGTTTGAAGCTGTATGTACCCCAGAAAGGATTCTGTTCTTAATGCTAATCCATTCCTGCGGGTGTAGACCTATTGTGAGTAGGGCCTTTGGATTAGGTTACCAGTTGCTGCATGCTCCAGATGGGGGGTCTTTATCCTCTTACTGGAGTACTTCATAAGAGGTGAAATTCAGAGAAGCTGAAAGAACAACAACAAAAAAAGCCGGAGAAGCTGAGAGAGAAGGACATGGACAGAAGCTCAGAAAGAAAACCACAGATGGAGCCGCCAGAAGCTGAAACCAATGAAGCCCAGGAGAGAAGGACCAGCAGACGTTGCCATGGCCTTGCCACCTGCCACAGAAACCCAAGAGCACCAGCAGCTGCTCCTCAGGGGAAAGCATTGCCTCTGGATGCCTTGATTTGGACGTTGTCATAGGCTCAGAACTTTAAGCTTGTAAGTTATTAAATCCCCATTGTATAGCCAACCCATTTCTGGTATAATGCAGTTTGGCAACTTTAGCAAACTAAAACAGATTTTGATATCAGAAAAATGGTATTTTTTCTGAGATTTTTCTGAGATTGCAAATACCAAAAATGCTGGACTGACTTTATCAGTAGCTAAGAGGAAAACTCTGGAAGAATTGTGAGGTACTTGAGAGAAAGATCTAGATTGCTTTCAAGAGACTGTTGGCAGAAATATGGACATTAAAGGCACTTCAGATGAGGCCTTAGAAATGATGCATGTGGCATTGCTAACTGGAAGGAAGGTGGCCCTTGTTTTAGAGTGGCAGAGAACTTGGCAAAATTGAGTCCTAATATTGAATGGAAGGCAGAATTTGAAGGGAGGATGTCTCCAAACTAAATGTGGGAAGTACAGCCTGACTTCTTGCAGGTAAAATGTGAGAGGAAAGGAATAAGCTGAAAATTGAACTGTTGGGTACCCAGAAATCAGAAGCTGACGGTTTAGAAAATCCTGAGCTTCCAGAAAGCTCGTCCCCAGAGAATAGTGCCCCATGTGGGGGTGGGACCGAACATAAGCCCAGTCAGACATTTCGTACAAGTCAGGACTGAAGTGCAGCTATCCAGAAAGGGCTTGTGGAGAGTCCTGCTGACCGACGGCGGGGCTACTGGGTGGTGCATGCAAAACCAACAAGTGCTTTTGTGAGAGCTGCGGGAACGGAACCACTGCTAGCCCAGACTAAAAAGGAGTGTGACTTTCATCTTTGAGTATTTGTTGTGTGACTAGATAATATATTTAGCAATTTATTCTATCTTCTAATTGCTATTATATTTAACTCTTGGCGTCATCCTTATTTATATGCTTATTATTCTATTTTTCACATGTTTATATCTTATTTTTCCACATAGGCTTAAATGTCTTCAGGAAAGGGAATATGTTTCATTCTTTGTGTTCCCTCCAACTATCTTGAGCAACCTCTAAAATATAGTAAGGATTCTAAAAATACTTGTTGATTATCTTATGGCAATAATTGTACCAAGATATACATATAAAAATGTTCGTTCCACCACTATTTATAATGGCAAAAATTAGAAACAACTAAATATCTGTCCATAGGGAAATGGTTAAATCAACCATGGTGTACTCATACTTTAGAACACATTGCAGTAAGCAAAAAAATAGAACCAAAACAAACAAAAAAAGAAGTACATCCCTTTAATCTGGCAAGAAAATATATTCAAGACATATTCTCAAATTAAAAAATCAAGTTGTGGAACAATGCAACTAATATGGTTCAAGGATCTAACAATCCTACTTTATTCTATGCACACATTGTGCTGACTTGGAGTTGTGGACCCCAGAAAAATGTGCTCCATCTTAATGCATTCCTGTGGGTGTGAACCCATTTTAAGTAGATCTTTTGGTTACTTAGGGTAACTTGTGGCCCAACCCAATCAGGATGGATCTTAATCCTATTACTTGAGTCTTTTATGAAAAGAATGAAATTCAAACAAAGAAAGAAAACCATGGGAAGCCAGAAGCTGAACATCAGCAGAACCTGGAGGAGAAGGGAGAGGCAGGAGAGGCTGTCACAGGCACTGCCACGTGCCAGGGAGCCGTGGACCAAGGATGGCCTGCAGCCAGCTCCAACAGCCAGGCTTTGGGAAGAAAGCACCACTTTGATGATGCCTCGATTTGGACTTCTTTTAGCCTCAAAACCATGAGCTGATCAATTCTCACGGCTTCAGCCAACCCATTGCATGGTAATTGCTTGAGCAACCAAGAAAACTGAAACACAAATATAGGAATGTTATTGCTTAAGAAAAAAGGGTGAATGGATTTACACAAGTCTGTTAGCAGTGGCCACCTTTCAGGGACCACAGTGGAGTTAATGGGGGCTGGAAAAAAGGGAGCATTTTGCATATTACAGAAATTATTCAAATACACCTAAAGAAGCAGTTAATTAAACAGAAACACTTTCTTCAATAAAGTGAAGATATTTTAAAATGACCAAACTTCTACAAAATTTGAAGTTCCACACAATATATGTTAAGTTTGATTTTAGATCCTTTTTAAGCAGATTTCCCATTTATTCCTATTGATTATAATATTAAATTTTTCAACAATTAGTTTAAATTGTCGCCACATTAGAATTAGAGTTTCCCCTCTCTTTTCCACTCCTCTGAGAAAATGAGACTTTAAATGTGTGGGACCTGTTGGTGAACAGCCATGAGCCTTATTATATGATCTATAAAAGGAGGCTAATAACTCAGGAAGGCTGTGATAGGACTTAACAAGGCATAAAAGGGTGCCACACGGCAGCCGTCCTGAGGTGGTCGGCGCCACCAGTTTACACTGATGAAATACCTGCTTGGGCAAGGAGATCCCTCCCTCCACTTCCACGGGTCTCTCACACCTGCACTGAATCACTCACTCCTTCCAAAGGATTCTTTAAAGTGTTAGGAGAAGATATTACTGGCAGAAGGAGTAGCAAGGGAAATGCAAAAGAATTTTATTTTAGAAATCATCTAAATAATTCAGTTGCCCGAGAAGGCTAAAACACTGCTTGTTTTCCTCTTCCTGTTACTGAATCCCCGTCAAGTCTCACCTGTCAGCTTGAAACACTCTTCCAAGAGAAAAATATTAATGCTCCGCTCCATAATAGCCTGGAGTTAAATGCCACGTATATTCACAAGGTTATTTTAGCACTGGCTGCAATTCTGTTCCGTATGATGGCACCACATTTGTTAAAATGCCTTGGTCATGGATGATTGAGATTACTTTAAGATGATGCATCCCCCCAAAAAAATCTTCACTGAGCCTCAGATGCATAAGTAAATCTGAATCATTAATTTAGACTTTTTAGGAAGGTAATTTAAAGAAAGTTTCATAAATATTACTTGATGTGAACAGATTCAGCTTCAAAGAAACACCAAACAACCAGAACTCTTTGAAATTAATGTCAGGGTGAAAAACAGTTGGCAGGCAGTTGAAGGATTTGGTTTCAAAATCTGTCATTAGAGAAGATGCTTATAAAAAGAAAAAATCCTAATGTAATGCAGTTTTTAAAGATGAACAAATCCAATTTAATGTTTTAAGTATTTTAAACACAGACCTCATTTCCAGCATTGTGCTGAGGCCACTGGAATTCAAAGGAAGCACACAATGGAGCTCCTACCCTCTGGGAGTTTACTAACCAGAAAGACAAGTTGCACTCACGTGAAATAAAGAATTATACATCTTAGAATCAAGTGTCAAAATGCATGGGGCAGGCGATTAACCCTGTGGGGGACCAGGAGAGAAAGTTCAGAGTTATCGGAGCCATTAAGCTATAGACTTTGTAGCAAAGATTTTTAGTTTTCTTGTTAATAATAGGACTAGATACTTTAAAATAAGCATTGTTTAAAGCCATTATAACCACCTATTGATGAGCTATTGCATTTTTTTCTGCAAGTCACTGGAGCATCGGTTTCTGAGAGTCTGCTGGTGTCGGGATACACTCCATGCCTGTAAGGTGCTTGGCCTCCCTCCCTGAGATCCTGGGGCCCGAATCTCTTGCATTTATTTAAATGTCTATGTCAGATCCAGGTTTAATTTCTTTGTTTATACTTTGAGTTGTTTCTGTTCAGTGTAAAGCGATTTTATTAATTGTTTATCCGCTTTTTGACAAGATAGTCAGATAGCTAACATCTGTGGGTCTTTTTCAGGTCCCGAATCTTCGCTGACACAAGGGAATATGAGTTCTTCGTACCAGCCTGCAATGCTGTGTTCCGGAAAGAGCACGGCCTTCTCAAATTCAGAAAACACTGGGTTTGAACCTGCCTGATCTGAGCAAGTTACTTAGCTTCTCTGATCCTCAGTCTCCTCTTCTATAAAATGAGATTAAATTATTCCAGATAAGCAAGGCTGCTTTAAGGACTATATAGAAATACGCGAAAAACCTACTAGGAAGTGGGAGGTGCAGGCCAAGTGGGGGCCCTGTGGCAGTCACTTGCAAGCCCATGTCGCAGCGTCATTCCTGTGCCCGTCAGTAGATTCCTTATCACCACGCCATGCACATATGCTGTCTTCTACAGGACTGTAGTCCCTTGTCAGGATTTCTGAAACCCCTAAAGCTCGGAGATCTGAAAGGTGGTTCTTTCTGTTTTCAGCCCTTTGGTGGTACAGTTTAACCTGGGAATATTAGACATAGAATTACCATATGACCTGGCAATTCCACTGCTAGGGGTTATTCCCCAAAGACTTGAAAGCAGGAACCTGGACAGACATCTGCACTCCAATTTTTTCTCGCAGCATTACTCACAGTAGCCAAAAGGTGGAAACAACCCAATGCCCGTCAACAGATGAATGGATAAACAAAATGCGGTATGTCCACCTGGCAGATTACTCAGTCAGAAAAAGAGCAAAATGCTAGTATGTGCTGCAACATGGATATGCCTTGGAGACAGCACAGTAAGTGAAATAAACTAGATGTAAAGAACACATAGTGTGTGATTTCTCTTCTAGGAAGTATTTAGAATAAGCGAATTTATAGAGACAGAAAGCAGAAGAGAGGTTAGCAGGGCTGGTGGGGGGCGTGTGGGGTTACCGCTGAATGGGCATGAGTTCTGGTTTCTCATGAAGACATTCCGAAACAGAGGGCGGGGAAAGTTACACAGCACCATCCATGCTCCCGTATCAAAGAACCGTCCGCTTAAAATCGTTAAAATGATTTTTATTATGTGCATTTTACCCCAAGTAAAAATAACAAATTATTTTTGAATAACATAAGCTGGCATGTGTTATTTAAAACCTTTATTTATTACATGTAGCATGAATGTTCATATGTTTTACTGTAGAAATAGTTGAATTTTCAATTATGAACCATTGCTTTATAGTGTATGCACCACAGTGTCATTCCAAAAATCTCCTGTATCTTAGCATGTCTGCTCCAAGGGTTTCAGATACAGGACACCGCAATTCTATTCCTTTCCATTAACTTCATCTTATATTACTACAATTTAGCTGTTTTTCTTCACTATATAGTTGTGATTATTTTGGTTACAATATTAAGATTAATAGCTACTACCTACTTTGTATCTCTTTACCCAGAATAAGGGTGGACTTTTACCTGTAGAGCTGTGGTCTGAAGAGGACAGAGGGAAGAGGTGTGCCGTGTGAGCATGACAACAACTCGGGGTTTAGCTCAGTCTCTCTGGTTGCCCACTGGGTGACCTTGGGCAGGTCATTTCACTGCTGGAAGCTTCCACCTCCACCTCCACAATATATGGAGAATGATAGTAGCCTATATAGCTACGTCACTCCTTGCAGGCTGGTAGGGTAAATAAATTTCAGATGCAAATGTGTATTTCAAATATTAAGTGGCTATCGAAGCTGAAGAAATAATAATATACTGCAGGCAGGTTCCGTGCAGTTCATTTTGTTTCTAATCCTGATGCCTTGTAAAACTATTTTCAATTATAATTATTGCTATAATAAACATTGCAGGTTTAATCATAAGAAGAAGAGAGTTTATATCATGTTATAGTGTCTGTGCGCTCATTTATTCTACCGTAATTCACTCATTAAACAGTATTGTAATGACTCCTGGAGCCAGAAACACAAAGCAAGAGGATTTAGTGCAAGATGTGCAAGATTTAATGAAGGAAATGCACTGACTTCTGGAATGGTGGAGTGAGGAGCTCGGTGAACTCACTCTGCATCTAAAACAATGAAAATGAAGGCAAAACAACTACAACCCACCATTTCAGCCCTCTGACAAAGCCACAGAATGAAGAGAAAATCATCCTCATCCACCAAAGACAAGCTACTGAACTGGCTTGAGGAGACAGCAGGGTCTGTGACATTTTAACTTGGGTCATCAGGCAGCATGGAGGCCAGAAGAAGGAGGCGTGACATCTTCAAAGTACTGAGAGAAAAAGCCTATCAGCCAAGATGGTTGAGGGAAAAGCTAGACTTTTCTGGATTAAAAATTAAAACTGAGAAAATTTGTCACTAGCAGACCTGGCCTACAAGAAATACTAACAGGAGTCCTTCAGGTTGACATGAAAGGACACTGGATGACAGAGAAGATTCACATAAAGAAACAAAGAGCACCAGTGAAGGTCACTATCTTGGTATGAAGAAAGAGAGAATAAACATGTTCGTGTTTTTAATTCTTTTCTTCTCCTGCTTTAAATTGCAGTTGCATGAAGCAATAACTGTAAAACTTTGTTGAGGGGTTTATAAAATATAAAGTATTAATCACATGACTATAATAGCAAAAAGGAGTGGGAAAGGAACAGAGATATAGTGGAGCAAAGTTTTCATTTAATATTAAAATTGTTAGTATTAACCCAAATTATATTGTTTTAAGTTAAGATACTAACTGTAATCCCCAGGGCAACCACTAAGAAAACAATTCAAGAATATATAGTAAAAAGGACAAGAAGTAAATGTAAAGGATAGGTTAGAAAATATCTGTGAAACACAAAAGAAGGCATGAATTAAGGAACAGAGGAACAACAACAAAAAGCAAAAAGTATATGGAGCACAAATAGCGGAATGGTAGAAGTAAACCCTACTTAAGTTGGAAGATTCACATTTCCCAATTTCAAAACTTATTAGAGAGCTGCAGTAATCAAGACAGTGTGAGACTGGTATAAGGATAGACAAATAGATCAGTGGAACAGAAGCGAGGGTCCAGAAATATATCCTTACATTTATGATTAACTGATTTTCAGTAAAGTTGCCAAGAAAACTCAGTGTGGAAAGAACAATCTTTTCAACAAAAGGTGTTGGGACAACAGGATATCCACATGCAAAAGAAAGTTTTTTATGCCATACACAAAATTAACTCACTTCACTCCATACAAAAAGATCGTAAGAGCCAGGACTCTAAAACCCCTTAAAAGAAAACAGGGAAGCATCATCAGGACCTGGTGTTAGCCCATGGATTCTTAGTCTTCATACCCAAAGCACAAGCAGCAACAACAACAAAAAGTAGATAAATGGACCTTATCACAATGAAAACTTTTGTGCATCAAAGAACTTTACTATTTATGAAAGTAAAATGACAACCTACACAATTGGTGAAAATATTTGAAAACCACACACTCAGTAAGGGTCTAACACCTAGAATATATAAAGAAATCCTTTAATTCAGCAACAAGAAGACAATGCAGTTTACAAGTGGGCAAAGTAACTGAATAGTCAATTCTCCAACGAATATATATGAATGCATAAAAAACACATAAAAAGATACCCAACATCATCAACTGCTAGGGAAATACAAATCAAACCTACAATGAGATATCATTTCACATCCACTAGAATGGCTACTATTAAAAAAAAGAAAACTACGAGGGTTGGAGAGGATGTGGAGAAATAGAAATACTCATTCACTGCTAGTGTAAAATGGTGCAGCCACATGGAAGACAGTTTGGCAGTTCTTCAGAAAGCTAAGTGGAGAATTACCATGTGACCCAGCCATCCCACTTCTATGTTTACACCCAAATGATTTGAAAAAGAGGGCTTGAACAGATATTTCAAATGCCCATCAAACCATGAATGGAAAAACTAAATGTGGTATGTACACACAATGGAATATTATTCAGCCATAAGAGAATGAAATTCTGAAACTTCATTCTCTATTCCCAATTTCATCGAAATTTAAAACTTTCGTGTGTCAAAGGACACCATAAAAGAAAGTAAAAAAGACAGCCAAAATAATTTGAGGAAAGATTTGCAAATCATAGATCTGACAAGAGACCTGTATCCAAATTATTCAAAGAAATCTTATAACTCAACAATGAAAAGACACAAACCTAATTTTTTAAATGGGTGAAGGATTTGAACAGACATTTCTCTTTATAAAATACATAAATGGCCAGTTAACACTTGAAAAAACGATCAGCCTCTTTAGTCATTAGGAAAATGAGAATGGAAACCATAATAAGATCTCCTTTCACAACCACCGGGGCGGCTGAAATAAGAAATGGCACAAAGCTGCTGCTAAGGATATAAAGAATTTGGACGCATAAGACATTGTTGTGGTGACTGTGAAACAATGTAGCTTTGGAAAAAGAGTTGGACAGTTCTTCTGAATGTTAGACATTAGAGTCACCACATGACCAGATAGTCCACTCCTAGGAATATATCCAAGATAAATAACATATTCCACATGAAAACTTGTACATGAGTATTCATAGCATTACTTAAACAAGTCCTAAAGTGAAAATAACCTAAATGTCTATCAACTGATGGATGGATAAACAAAAATGTGGTATATCCATACACTGGAATAGTATTTGGCAATAAAAAAGAATGAAGCACTGATACGTGACACAACACGGATGGACCTTGAAAACATTATGCAAAGTAAAAGACGCCAGCCACAACAGGACACAGATTAAATTAGTCCATTTGTGTGAAATTCCCAGCATCAGCAAATCCAAAGAGACAGAGAGCAGAAGCGTGGTTGTCAGGGGGTGGGGGGAATGGAAAGGACTGCTAATGGGTACAGAGTTTCTTCTGGAGTGATGAAAATGTTCTAAACAGATTGTGATGTTGGTTACACAACCTTGTGAACACACTAATGGGCCGTTCTTTATACTTTAAATGGGTGACTTTTATGCATGTGGCATATGGCTCAGTGAAGCCTTAAACACACACACGTAATTATACATGTAAATAGATAATTATTACAAAACAATGTGATCACGTGTGTGGCATTCACTGTGCTTTTACCAGGTATCTCCTATTCCTGTGTTCCAAGTGCATGGCAGGAGTGAACCCCTCATGGTTGGGTGGCCCCGTGGCTAGTTCTGGCCGATGAGTTGTGAACAGAATCATAAAATGCCACAAGCATTTAATTGTCAGTGAGAGACCCTCAAAAGCTATCTTTCCTTTGCCGCAGTGGTCAGCAGTTCTGAGATGGCCATTTTTCAACCAGCCCAGGTCTTTGAGTGAAATGTGGAGCTGAGCCCCCAGCTAGCCTATGACAAACCTGTACCAGGAGGAAGAAATAAACTTTTGTTGTTTTAAGCCACTAAGATTTTGATGTTGCTTGTTACCACACATTAGTTCGCGTTCCTGACGGATAGAGAATTGGTATGTAGAAGCGAGTTCTCGCCATAATGAAGACATAAACTAGGTGATGGTGGCATGGGGCTGGGCAGCAGGAGGTAAGGAAGCTGTTAGCATTGTCTATAAACACGTAAGCCATGATATGTGGTGACAAAACGTCAAGTAGAAGTGCTGTCTGTGACAAACTTGGAAGACATGTCATGCACTAATAAACCTGGTATCCCAAGGGGTGAGGCACAAAACAGACCATGGGTTGGGAGCTATTGGTTGCATCTGACAAATGATTATCAGAAAGAGAAGAGCTTGGCAATGAATTGGTCAATTTGTTAAACAGAAATAAAAGAAAATAAAGTTATCAAAGCCAAGGACTGTAGCTTTGGAAACAGTAGAAAGTAAAATTGAGAAATGCTTTGAGCTACAAAGGTCAATTAAGATCCAATCTTGTGCAAGGATAAAATCAAGATGATAAATCTCTGAATGGATTAAGATGGTACCCACTAAATCATTTTAATTGGCCAAAATGACTCAGGAAAAAGTGTCTGAAGATAGGGTTCTCCCTTAGAAGGGTGACAGGTCTTACTTAGCTGCATTTAAGGAGATAGAGAGTATAAGAGAATAAGGGTGAGGGTGAGAAGTAAGAAAGGAAGTAGAAAAAAATAAAATACTTATCCCCAGAAATGAACTGTGTGTTACCATCATCACATGGAGCCGACTGGAATAAAATAAAAATGATAATTTTTTTGTAAGAATACTGCTACCAGAGCAACCACCAGTCTGTGACTATTTGAGACTTAAAACATCCTGCTCCCCCTCCAACCTTCAAGGGGAACCAAGCAAACTAAGAAAGACACTCTACCTCTAAGGAAGGTGCACTCTTCATGATCATTTCAGATGCGCTCAAAAAGGATAACGAAAAAGGAAGAGCTTCCAAGACCGTGGAGAGCGATGGAGAGAAGAGCCCATCCTGATGCTGGCTCAGCAATTTCCCTTTCCTCACAGCGTCTGCCCAGGGCTGTCCCCCATTGCAAGAGAATGTGACAGCTGTCCCCAACCTTCCTCTTCCCAGCAGGAGCACGTGCTACTGTTATTGGTCCTGCTCTTGTGTCCTGGCTGTGTGGTCAACAAATAACTTCTTTTTTTTAATTCTTAAGACTCTGGGTCAAAAGTAGATACAAGTATGCATGCTGTAAAGTCCGATGCAAATTACTCAGAGATGTTTGGATTACAAACAGATAGTACCAGTCAATACAGACAGTCTATAAATTGCTGCCTTTCAAAAATCTTCCCTCCAGGTATCTCTGATAGAGATAAATAGCATTTTTGTATGGATCCTAAAGAAGCATTGTATCAGGGCTCCCCACAGAAACAGAACTGACAGGATATATATAAAGTTTACATACATATCCATGTAAAATTAAGATTTTTAATAGGAAGTGGCTCACACAACCATGGGGATTAGCAAGGTCAAAAGTTGCTAACTCAATGGTGACACTGAACTCCCTCCCCAGGTTAGGAACTCGGAAGAAGATTCCTTATGAATTCCCCGGGAGACATTAGCTAGCCTAAGTAAAGAGAAAAATTATTCTCTCTGACTTCTGAAACCATTAGTTCTCCTTTCAAGCCCTCCAAATGGTTGGATGAAGAAATTCCTCTCATTGCTGCAGACAGTCACCTCTGTTGGTTGTAGATGCAATCAACCATAGAGGCAACCAATTAATTAACAATGTAAATCCATCTACAAAATACCTGAGTGTCTTGGCTGTGTGGGGGCAGATAACTTGTTTTTTAACAGCAGGACAGTGTTGTTGCTCGCTTGACCAAACAACTAGACGCCATAACCTAGGCACTTGGACACATGAACTGAACTATCACAAGTATCAATTTCATTTTCACTTTCTAAGTCCATTTCAATTCAATCTTGAGCATAGAAAAATTACAATATTAATCTGCTTCAACTCCCACACTCTTCTTAAGTTAATATAGCCATTATCTTCCTTTCAGTTTTATATCAGTAGGGCACATAATCAGAATTCTCTAGCCTTTTGCTTTTGTTTTTTAAGTATAAAAAAATACCAAAGGCAACAGAGTACTTTCATCCAATTAATTTTTCATAACCAACAAGTTCCTGCGGCAAGATTAATGAGTCAACTGTGAGAAAAATTGATGAAAACTTTTCCCTGATGGTGGAATAAGCTGGGAGCAGTTCCCTACTGCCATAAGAATAATGGAAATGTCTCCAGAAGGTCCTCAAGGGATTTAGCAGCTCTGCTTGGTACTATATGACAGCGCAAGGAAGAAAATGGAACATACTAACAATCCTGAATGTCAATATAGATGCATTCACACAGCTTTTAATGAGTTCTAGATCCGAAACTTTAATCAGTTTGCAACTGCTAGTGCTCAAATCACTTGTTTGGGACAATTTGGAGCAAGTTTTCCTATTAATCAATAAAATAGACTTTTAAGTAATCAAAGTTAAAAAGCAAAGTTGCTAATTATTTCAGACCCTTAGCAATTTTTTTTTTCACAAACTGAACTCTGTAAGAATATTCTTAATGTATTTAAACTGACCTGGAGCAGGGAGTGCTGAAGATTATAAAGAGAACCCATTATTGGGGATCTCAGTAGTTAGAACTTTTCACAGATAATCCGTATTTACCAAAAAGGGAAATTGTCAATCAACAATGAATTCAATTTTTTAAAAATTTGATTTGCCACTTTAAGATGATAGCTACATAAAAACAAATAGATTGACTCAAACAAATATTTTGTTGGCATGATCTGCCACAAATCTGACTATTTAAAAGTAGCCATACAGTTTCTACTTGGGTAGATTGTAAGGTTTTGGTAAAGGGTGGCAGTGATGGCAGCACATTGTGTATAATTAAAGCACTGAATTATATATGTGAATGTGGCTAAAAGGGGAAATTTTAGGTTTCTATATGTTACTAGAACAATTTTTTTAAGTGGCTGGGTAATTAAGTGCGTGTTTCAGCTTTTATCCCAGTCTTGGATTCCTTCCCTGCCTGAGGCTTGTTTTACCCACTAGGCTATGAGTGGTGCACCCACCTGGGAAATCAGGGGACAGGCAGCCCACCTGGGCACTGCGCCACCCTCTCTCTGTGTCCCACACGCCTTCTGGGGCCTCACCCTCAGGTGATCAGAAACGGGACTGACAGTCTTCTTCCTTCGGAGCTCGGTATTGAGAATATGGGCATTCTCTCTAAGGTTCCTTAAACTCCAAAACAAATCTTCAGCTGGGCAAGATAAATTTGAACATTTGATTAGAGCCATCAAGAACTATCAGACATTTTACATGAGAGACATTGTTTTTACATCAGTTCAAAGACCACATTCTAGTTTTCTAGTTTGATTTCAACACACATCCCAGATTAAATCGTAGGAGGACAAACAGTAGCATGTAAAAATTTAAATTTAATTTTATTCTAAAACTGAGAGGAATATTTATTTTATCTCTGGATATGAAGAGCTCTAAGTTTGAAAGCACTGGGAGATATCACAAAGGAAAACATAAGTAAATTTTCTTTCATTGAAATGTAAAATATGTATCTAAAAAAATCATAAACGAAATTTAAAAACAAACAAAAACTGGATATTTACAACAAATATTGCAATGGGTTGCATCCTTAGACTGATCAATGGCTCCCAAAAGGTTATTATACGAAAGAGATGCACCAGCAGCTCAGACATGAAAAACTACAAACAGCAAATAAATTTAAGAAAAGGTTCAACTTATCAAATCAAATTGACAAGACATAGTTTTCATTTAAAAAATGAATAATGCTTTTAGGAAACATTTATTCTCTCAATACATAAATTAGTCCAGCCTGGCTGGAAAATGTTTTGACATTATTTTATTAAAAGCCTGAGAAATATGCATGTACTTTGAACCAGAAAAGTTTTATATAGAAAGATGTTGACTACTCTGTTATTTATAAAAGTGAAATAATTGAAACAACCTAAATGTTAAATAATAGGATGGTATTTAAATTTATTATGAACACAAAAGATAATATATGCTAAACAATTATGAAAGCATTAAAATGTATCACAAAATTTTCGATGATATGGAAAAATTCTTATGACATTATCAAAAATATATATAACATTTTATATAAAGTAGGATTTCAAATATATAAAAATGCATGCATAGAAAACTGCTGGAAATATATGTAAATGTAAGCAGTGTGTCACCACTTAGTGATGACATTATGCGAGAATATTTCCCATTCTTTGTACATTCTTATATTTTCAGTTTTCTCACAATAGGGAAGTATTATTCTAATAATCAGAAAAAAAAACATTTAAACCTTATTTTATTATGAGCACCTGAAATTCTCTTTATTGTAAGAAAAGCATCTAACATCTGTAATGTTTGAAAAAAATAAGGGTCTTTTAAAAACCTACAGTTGAGTCTAAGAAGAGTTGGGACAGTATATGCTCATTACACATGTTATTATTCATAAAAGAGAGTGGCCGAAAAGTCTGCAAACTCGGACATGCCACTTTCTCACGTGCCCTGAAGTAATGCCAGCGGCCTCTTCACCACCTGTCCGCCAGCGTTTCGAGCGCGGTGTCCAAGCTGTCATGAGCGACGGGACGGCAAACCAAGGGTGGCACGTAAAGGCTGGGAGGGCTGAGCCCCTTGCCCGGGTCACCCCATGGCCACTGCTGGTTTAGGGGTTCCACCGGGGCTTCGTGGAGAAGGGGGTGGTAAGGGCATCACAGTCTTCCTTTCTGGTCCCGCGACTGGAAGAAGCAACTAAAAGCTCTATTGCCACAGCACAAGTACTCCCCGCAGGGCCAGCCTGTACCTATGACTGGGTTTAAGCACACACATTCAGCCTTATGAAGCTGTCCCAAAGCTGTCTAACAAGGCCCCACAGCTACACATTTTAATCACTCTGGAGCCAAAAGCACTGTGAGAAAATATCTTCACAAGAAAATATAAAGTACCCTTGCTCTATGTTAGCGAGAACCCCCGACCGGTTGAGAACCTGCTCTTGAGTCTGGAATTTTCTAGCGGACCCTGTGGGCTCCCACCGGGCGGCACCCAGCCTGCCCACCTGTCCCTCCAGCACCCTAGCTTCAGGCCAGGTGGGCTCCCACCGGGCGGCACCCAGCCTGCCCACCTGTCCCTCCAGCACCCTACCTTCAGGCCAGGTGGGCTCCCACCGGGCGGCACCCAGCCCGCGGGCCTGTCCCTCCAGCACCCTACCTTCAGGCCAGGTGGGTTCCCACCCGGCGGCACCCAGCCCGCAGGCCTGCCCCTCCAGCATCCTCACCAGTTGTGTACCTGGGGCAACTTTGCCTCACGTGGCCATGCGGCACGAGGGACACAGAGATGCAGGAAAGGATTTCTACTGCAGGGCTCAGGGGAAGCAGCCCCTTCCATGCACACAGACCTGGGCTCGCCTCTGATCTCGCTGGCCAGGTGAGGGGAAGTTGCCTCTGAACCCGCCCTGACTGACGGAAAACAGCCCACGTGAGCAAGCTTAGCTACGTACACTGCCCTGTGTGACGTGCCTCTGAGGTGACACTCCTAATTTTCCTCCAGTTCCTATATTCAGTTATCTGCTGGGCCAAGGCCCTTAGCCAATCTGAATGAAAACAACCTTAGCCAGGAGCCTGAAGGATGCCCTGCTGGTATCTTTTCAACATCTCTAACCAAAGGAAACCTCCCATCATGGGCAAATTTCCCTAATCACAGCTTGAGGCTCACTTAGACTTCGCTGCATTGTGTTTAGATTAACTTGAGAGGCAGTGTACACAAAGTTGCATGTTGGCTGGCTGGGAAAGTTTCTATCTGAGTGTCCAATGGGCGATCATAGTGCTATAACCCGTGGGCTGGCATGCTGCAGTGCGGACTTGGGAGCTGCTGTTTCCAGGTCTCTTTGACTCAAGTAAAGTTCCGAATGGAATGGAGAAGTCTTCATACAGGTTTTTATTTCTTCACAAATAGAAAAATATCTATCCTCATCTGTGAGCCTCAGAAGTTGAGACAAATGCATAATCTTCTGAAACCACAGAATGCTGAAAATATTAATAGATGAGAACTGAAAACAACAACCAAATAAATAGCAAAGAAAGAAATTGAAATGATGCCATGATGAAGTCCAATGAAGTTAAAACGAAGCTGAGTGTCAGGTTAAAATGGAAGGTTTTCGTCTGACTTTTTAAAGGTATTTTTCCCCCAATGTCTCAGCTAATTGGACAAATTAATAAATATTTGAACCACTTCAATAAATTAAATAAGCACTTCGTGAATTATATCTTGATTTTTAAAAGCACTATGTATATTTATTAATATTGCAATTTAAAATTTATTCCTTTGGTCCTGATAAACTCACTAGGAAAAATTCCTTATTTTTCAAGGGTATACTTTTTAATGAAATGTCTTAAAATATATTGTTGTTTTAACTAACATTGCAAATTAAAATTCTAAAAAACATTGGGTACTAGATTCCTTAGTACTGTAATTATAGCTTTAACATATAATTTTATCATGTCTTCTTCGTACAGATAATTAAAGTTTCTACTCTAGCATGTAGTAAAATCCCCTATCTCTAAAGTATAATTATGTTCATAAGTGATAGTAATAAATTCTTATTGTAATCAAACATTGATAACCAAACAAAAGCTTATTTTGAATAGCTTAATATGTTTTTAAAAAATCATGGAATGGCATCTTTCAGCTTGTTATTGATGTGGCTACATCACGAGGGTGCCTCTTGCCTGGTGCAGCGAGCAGAATTGGAGCGCCCAGTGACCACCTGTTTGCTCATGCGTGGGACGTCTGCCTGGTGCAGAGTTCTCACCCATTCCATCGGCATAGCTCTTAGGCCAGGTGCCTGCCTTGACTATACTGAAAAATAGATTGCTGTACCTAAGGAGACCAAAAATAAAGTAGGCTTAGTCTCGTACAGTTGGCATGCAGCTTTGCTATGTAAACAGCACGTGCCGAAACGAGAGCAAACATGACTGACTTCCTCTAATGCACAGCCGGCGCCTTCCTGCCTGGCACAGGCATCACTCCCAAGAAAAGCCAGCAGCAGTGCCAGTACACAAGCATCACAACTGGCATCCAAAAGGAATATTTAAAAGAGAAAAACACTCACACTAGAAAATGACCCATGTCTGTAAATAAAGCAGAACTGGGTACACAAACTACAGATAATAACGGAGAAAATGACCATGTCTGTTTTTAATATTCGTGCACTAGTAATTCCTCCTTTCTAGAACCCTCAGAGACCTTTCAAGGAGTTTTTGCCATTTTCTGCGTTTTCTCTGTCCTCACCCTGCTTCATTCCCTGCTCTGCTCCTGCATTCCAGCTGCCACTGTGCACACGGGACTAGGCATTTCTTGACTTAGTGATTTAGTGTAAGAGTAGCTGACAAGTATTCTCAGTCGGCTCCAAGATGTTCAAACTGGAGAGTTCATCACGCAGACTCATCAGTTGCAGGTCTTGCTAAGCAGCGTCCACGCGAGGCTTGAAGGGAGACACTTCTAGGGTTCTGCAGCTGTGTCTCCCCAGAATGCCCGGGCACCCCCAGCGCTCTGTGCCGAACGTGGTTTAGGCACCTTAGGGGCCTCTGTCTTTAAAGAGAAGAGATCAAAACACGTTCCCCAAAACCGAGAATCTTTACTTTCATGCAGTCTATGTTTCTCGACCTCACCATCAAACACCCCCCACAACTCCCCCCCCCCCCGCCCCGCGTGGGCAGCTCTGACCCCGTGGGCGAGGCGTTGTGTCTCCGGAGCCGGGCACCTGTCCTAGGTGTGTTCAGGGCAGGAAATCCACTGAGCTGCCTAAGTGTGCCAGGTGCGCTTTTCTGCCTTGTTCTTTACTAAGACGTGTTCTCAAAAGAACCGCCAGGATTGTCCTGGCTCCCAGCTTCGTCCTCACATGTTCCAGCAGAAAAAGATGTTTTCCAGGACATTAGCAGAGGAAGTTTAAAAATGGATAATTATTTCCCTTTGCCATGTTACATCTGCAGAGGAAGGTGAAAAAAATGAATACTTATTTCCCTTTAATCTGCCATAAATTATTTTAATCAGAGTGAATGAGTAATGCTAATTAAAAAAAAAATGTGTAGCAGGCATTTGATAACGCAAACTGCTGTCCTCGTCCTGGAGAGCATGCGTCCCTGCATGAGGGCGCGCATTTCAGTGTCGCGGGGACGGGGACGGCCCCCAGCACGTTATGTAATGACTAACTAGCAGGCAGTGGGACCTGTTGCCTAGTGACAGTTAACCACGCTAATGAGAGTAAACAGCCACGGATGGAAAGAGCTGCCTGGTGACCCAGATACAATACTTATATGGCTTCCCAGTTTCTCAGCCAGAATTGGATCCTATTATGGCCTACGGACCCCAAATTACTTATTCCTGGAAATGTATTTTTAATGTGGAAACCTCCAAAAAGGAGAGCTAATAAGTTCCCAATAGAAAATTCAGAAGTCCTACCTGCAGAAGAGCTTGAGAATGCCTGGTGACCACCAGTCTCACGGCACTCCTGCCACCCACAATACTTACATGTGACATCCACTGGCTGGCTGGACTCACCCTAAGCCAGGCAGATTTGCTTGACTCTCCCCAGGTCCCTTGTGCTGGGGCTGGGGTGCCCGGGCGTGGTCAGCCGAGGCCCCCCAGGGCCTCCCCCACACGTCGGGGGAAATGGCCGGGTCAGCTCCCCATGGCCACAAAGGCTGCTTTGCTGAGGGCAGGCCACTGTCTCTGCAGCACCCTGGCTGGAAAGGAGCCGGTGCCGGAGACGTTGAAGGAAGGAAGGAAAGCCTTTTATTCTGCTGGAACATGGTCCCACAGCTTTTATTAAATGCTGCCTGAAAACCCATTTTTTTAAAAGTTCAAGCCAAATTATTTATTTTAAAATGTTGTTATTATGTCATTTCCAAGGAATGGAGAAAAATGTATAATTCAATAAACACCGCCAGGACAACTGGTTAGCCTTTTAAGGTAAAATGCCAATCCCTGCTTAATAAATTCTGGATGAAGTAGATGTTTAAATGTTAGAAGGAAAGAAAGAAAAGAAGTAAGAAGAGAAAGACAGAGAGAGGGAGGGAGAAAAGAGAAAGAGCGGGAGGGGGAGGGAAAGAGGGAGGGAAATCCCTGGGGACCCAGAGATGGCCAATCATAAATGCGGTTCTACCACTGAAGCAGGGAACGTCTTTTAGATATGCTATAACATCCAGAAATTATAAAAGAAGAATTAAATATTTAAAATATTACAAAAATTATCCCGAGACTAACATGTTCCTGGGATAATTTTTATAAACAAAGTAAAAGAGGTTGCCATCTAACAGATAAAAATGGCAGCAGTTTCTCCAGTATAAAATGAAATCTTCCAAAAGAAGGATTAAAAAATAGAAAAATGGGCAAAGGATATAAAAATGTTATTTGACAGGAAAGAAATACAGATGGTCAATACATACATGAAATAGTGTTTAATGCCACTAAAAATTAAGTACATGCAAATGCAAACCACTAACACATTCACCGATCAGAAACCCTTCTTTGTATAAATACCCTTTATTTGTAAACTTTTAACTTTAAACCTTTATTTTAGTGTAAGTTTTAGGAATTCATTTGGAAATATCTTTCAAAAGTTTAAATGCAAATACCTTTTTGACACTGTACTTTCACTTTTAAGAATGTATTCACACACATAAATGGATGTCCCTAAATAGAAGACAGGTTACCAAATTATAGTGAAAACGATGTGGGTGCTTCTCTTAATACAAATAGAAGAGGGTATGTATATGACTTACCACAGCTACCTCTGATCCATGGGGTTTAGAAGTAGAGCTATGAAATTTCATGTTTACTTTATAAGCTTTGTACCATTTGGCTCTTTAAAAAAAAACTCCAAGTTTCTATTACTTTTATAATAAAATATTTAATTAAAAGAGTGTGAGTATATTGCCAGCTTACAGCTCTCTGTGGACATTGATATAATTATGCAATCGCTAAGCTATCCAAAAGGCAAAATATCAAGAGAGAACAAGAGAATAATCTAAAAGTAATTTCAGCAAAAACCAAAGAGCTTAAAAGAAAAGTGTCCAGAAAACAAATAGCATGTGTTGGGAAGTTGACAAGCCCCACGTATATGGCAGCACAGAAGCCTGGGTCATGTCTGCCACTCAGCCCCTTTCAGTCACACACTGGCTTGCGTAGGACGTAACGGCGAGGGAAAGGATGGTTCCGAGGGGAAAAAATCATTACTGACGAGTTCAAGTGAGATCAAGGATAGGGTAGGACCGTCAGTCAAGATTCTCAAAAATAGATTCTTGGCCTCAGAAAATAATCAAACCACACCTCCCATGTTTCCTTATTTTGAATTTAAACTCCATGCATAAGCAACAGATGTGTTTACACTTGTCGATGTAAGTAGGTGATGAGAGAAATCTGATGCTGAACTGGACCAAATATCCCAAATGGAATTCTTCTCACCAGCTGTAAAAGTAAAATGTCGCATTTCACAAAGCCACGTGCATTGGGCCTTCACTGTGGACATTTTATCCCACAAGTAAAAGGCCAATTCCTTCCAAGGGAAAGGCACGTACTTTGTTTGAAACCATAAAAGTTCCATGAGAAAAACAGCTGCATGTCAGACATATTTGGCTTGAGTTGATCTATTCTGCTCTAAAGTGAAGGGATCTTCTAAATATCAATTACTTTTACCAGAAGCTCCCTACCTAGTGTCCTTCCTGAGGTAGGAGAAGCATGAACACTCGCAGCGAGCCTGTCTTTGTGCGGACCAGATGCAAATGAAAATTGCTGGTGCTAAGTGCGGTGAACCAGCAGGATGAGGGTGAAACCTTTCTTTCTCAGAGGTGAGCTTGAACAAATACCTTCTGAATCCTAATTTACCCTTTTTCCTCCTTTCCTCCTCTCAGACCTTCTCACAGCCATCTGCCTCTATTTTCTCTGTATTTCACACGTGCACACACACACACACACACACACATACACGCTTATGCACAGCATTTGCTGAAAGTACCTCTAAGGGCTTTGTTATGGTTTCTCTCGATCAGTGGCAAGTTATCTAGCAAATGATGTGTTTCTAATAATAAAGTAGAACATTTCCTGGGTGAATTCATTGTATAAATAGTGGTTGGGGCATCTGTGGAAAGACCCATCAACCGGAAGAAACAACGAAACCCCTGCTCGTGCAGCTCAGCGACCCTCTCCTTGCCCACGGCCTCCCTAACTGCCACCTCCGCACAGCGGCAGTGGCTTTCACAGCACAGAGGCTGAGCTCTGGCCCAGGGCACTTCTCCTCCCTCCCCACTGAACCTGAAAACCATGAGCAAAAATACTCAGAGCCAGCTTTCTCAAAACCTCCAAAAAGCAGATACAATATCTGTGCACAGGGCAAATCAAGAAAACACAGCTCTCAAAATGGAAGGAGAAACCCATGGAACCCTTGCTGGCCCCTCCGTGTTTGTGGGCATAGTGTGAAGCCATCCTTTGCTGACATCGTGGTCCCTGCACCTATGCCGGAGGGAGCAGAGCAGCCCCGTGGGCACCCTGAGGTGCCTGTGTGCAGTGCCGTTCCCCGTGACGGCAGCCTGAGCCCCTGGACTGGGGAGCGCACCTCTGCCTCACCCTCCCGGACTTGCCCTACAGGCAGAAGCAGCTGAGGAACAGCTAAAGCAGGGTAAGAAACAACCAAGTCAAAGCAGACTAGGATACAATATAACCTGCTTTAATTCATATAATCCATTTCACAAGGAGTAGAAGGGACATTCAGATTCTTATAAATCAGAGAATTCCTAAGGCCACAAGCAAGCACAAGCCAAAGACAAGATAAAAGCTCATGAAAGACAGACAGGACTCTGCATTCCGCTTTTGCCCTGGGCTGATCTTGGGAGGAGGGCTAAACTCTGCAGGAGAGCACGAGCCAAGGCAAGGCCAATGGGCAAAGACTCTGAGAGGCATTTTGGCATTGGTTGGTTTGTTTTTGTTAGAACCTGGTACTCAATTATAGGAAAGATAAGTAAACACATTCAAGAAACCCAATGAACCTGGAACAGGTTGACTCACAGAGAACCATGCCCAGACACATCGTTGCCAAACTTTCAAATGCCAGGGAGGAGAAGAACATTCTAAAAGCTACAGGAGAAAAGCAACATGTTATGCTTAAGAGAGCCCCAATAAGATTAAGTTCCAATTCCTCATCAGGAACTATGAAAGCAAGAAAGCAGTGGGGCGAAATAAAGTGCTCAGGAAAAACAACTTCCAAGCAAAAATTTTATATCTGGCAAGACTGTCCTTCAAAAATGAGGGAGAGATGAACGCATTCCCAAATAACCAAGAAATGCAAAAGGAAGCTCTTCAGATGAAAGGAAAGAATACCAGATGATTGATTCAAAAAGCATAAAGAAATAAAGACCTCCAGTAAAAGTAACCATAAGGACAAATATTAATGCCATTAATATTGTATTGCATTTTTTTGGCATGTAACTCTACTTTTTACTTCTTACAGGTTCTAAAATGCAAATGCACAAAAAAGTAATGATAAATGTCGGGTTTCAGACTCACAATGTATATAATTTGTAACAAGTATAGTTAAGGGGGAGGCAGAGCAGATTAGGAACATTGTATGTGTATACCATTGAAGTTAACTTGTTACCAAATCAAATGTGATTGCTATCTATGTAGGATGCTAAATTTAAGACCAATTGTAACCACATAGAAGATATCTGAAAATTTTATGTAGAAAGAAAGGAGAAGGGACTCAAAATTGTATCCTACAAAAAAAAAATATGAACCACTGGGGAAATCCCAGATACTGTGTCAAACATTAGGGACATCCAAATCAACGGACCAAGGCTTTGATCTTGAGACTCACTCTTGTGAAACTTATGAGGTAGTGGAGAGGCTCAGCCTGCCTATGGGCATGCTTAAGAGTTACCTCTGGAGGACCTCTTGCATTGCTCAGATGTGGCCTTTCTAAGCCCAACTCTGCAAGTGAAATCACTGGCCTCCCCACTATGTGGGGCATGACATCCAGGGGTGAATGTCTCCCTGGCAGTGTGAAAGATGACTCCCAGGGATGGGCCTGGCCTTGGCGCTGTGGGATCAACAATGCCTTCTTGACAAAAAGGGGGGAAAGAAGTGTAACAAATAAGGTATCAGAGTTCAAATACAGTTGAGAGGCTACTCTGGAGGTCACTCTTAAACAAACTTCAATTAGACATTGCTACCTATCATAACTTGCCAAAGCCCAACCAAAACCATTCCTGCCAATCCTAAAGAACACCTAGGGCAATATATAAGATTCTACAGAGGTTCCATGCACTAGGGTAACTCTCCAAAAACCTACAACCTCTAGATGAGTCCTAGCTCAGCCTTTCCAGGACACCAACTAGTTCCATCCCCTTATCCCATATTATTGACACACCCTTCCAACATGAAAAGGTTAGAATGCGTATAACTCAGTACCACTAAAGAGTGGGAGAAAGATCAAAGGTGATAGATGAGTTATACAGAGAAAGTAGGGCTTAATTTAAACATGAGTATGATTGCTAAATCATGATATTGATATTTCTTTTAGTCTCTAGGACCTTAGAGCAGCTAGAAGTAAAAACATAAAATTATGGAATTGTAACCAAACCAAAATCTGAAATCTGTTCTGCAACTAATTGTTGCAATGTACTGTGATATATATTGCTTTCTTCCATATATATTACTATTCACAAAAAAGATGAGTATAATAGAAAAAATGGGATTTAATAATGAGTATGACTGCTGAATCATTATATTGATATTCCTTTTAGAATCATTATATTGATATTCCTCCAGTGTCTTGAAACAGCTAGAAGAAAACAATGAAAAATCATGTAACTTTAAAATCTGTTCTATAACTACTCGTCAAAACATACTTGGAAATTTGTTGCTTTTTTGTATATATGTTACATTTCACAACTAAAAAAGAAAAAAAAAGTTAAAAAAAGATTACATTTTTCCTGGTGCCTGCCCATGCAAAAAAAAAAAAAAATGACCTTAAAAAAATGATTGACAAAAAAATGAAAGAAGGCCTTAACACGAGTATTGAGCAACAAAAGGATTAAAGAGTTACAATGACCAACTACCCAAATAGGAGAAGAAAGCCCTGCATTATTAGTAGTTTAAGTGTAAATTAATTAAACTCTCCAGCCAGAAGGTAGAGATTGGCAGAATGGATAAAACAAACATGACCCACCTACAGGCTGTATACAAGAGAATCATCTTAAATTTAAGGACAAAAGTAGATTGAAAGTGTGAGAGTGGAAAAAACATACCATGCAAATAGTAATCAAAAGAGAGGGTGGCTTTATTCATATTAGATAAAGTAAACTTTAAGTCAAAAACTGTTACAAGGAAAAAATAAATTCACTATATAATGATAAATGTTGAATGGATCCATTCAACAGTTCTCATAAATTATAAATATATATGCACATAATAGCAGAGCTCCAAAATACATAAAGTAAATACTGGCAGATGTGAAGGGAGAGATAGACACTTCTATGTGAAGAGTAGAAAACTTCAACACACCACATTCAATAATGGAGAGAACATCAACACAGAAGATGAAGAAAATAGAAGTCTGGAAAGATACTATAAACCAAAGAGTCCTTACAGACTTAGACACAACATTTCACCCAGCAGCAGCGGAATACACATTGTTCTCGAGTGCATTCTTCAGAGTACGTCACAAAACATATCGCAATGGATTTAAACATATTAAAATATGAAACAAGTCTCAATAAATTTAAACATTAAAATCATACACTGTACCCTCTCCAAACACAGTTAAAAGAAGCTATATATCAATAACAGAGGGAGAAATGGAAACTTAAGAATATGTGGAAATTAACAATATGCTCTTAAACAATTAATGGGATCAAAAAAAATCACAAAGAAATATCCTCAGGCAAAGGAAAATGAAAATACAGCATACCCAAATTTATGGGATGCAGCAAAAGCAGTTCTCTGAGGGAAATGTATACCACTAAAGGCTTACATTTAAAAAGAAGAAAGCTCAAAACTCAAGCCCTAACCTTACAACTCAGGGATCCAGAAAAATAAAAACAAACCAAACCTAAGGTGAGCAGAAAGAAGGAAAACAAAGATTAGAGCATAAATAAATGAAATAGAGAATTAAAAAACAATAGAGGGAGAAGATGGCGGCTTAGTAAGACGCGCGGGTCTTAGTTCCTCCTCCAGAAAAGCAACTAAAGAAACAGAAACAATACGAAACAGCTCCCGGAGTCACGATAGAGACCAAAAAGACAGCGTACCCCATTCTGGAACGGCTGAACGGGCAGGGAGAATCCGCTGCAGTGAGATACCCGAGGGGCGCGCGTTTTCCCAACCGGGGCGGCTGGCGACTGGGGTCCCCTCCATGCACGTGGCTCCCCGGTCTGACTGGGAACGTTGGATAGCGGGGCCCTCCCGTCACGCTTGGCGTCTCGGGCCAGCTGGGCAATTTGGACTGGCACTCTCCCAAGCCGCGGTGGCCGACGATCCCCGCCTCCACGCGCGGTTTCCCGGGCCGACTGCCCCGCAGACAGATGAGCGCTACGACCGCCACCTACTGGGCAGGAAAACAAAAACAGAGCCCAGAGATTTCACAGAAAAAGCTTTCAACCAGCTGGGTCCCACACCCAGGGAAATCTGATCAAATGCCCAGACACCAGCAGAAAATAATGGATGACGCTCGGAAAATTGAAGATATGGCCCAGTCAAAGGAACAAACCAATAGCTCAAATGAGATACAGGAGCTGAGACAACTAATGCTGAATATACGAACAGAAATGGAAAAACTCTTCAAAAACCAAATCAATAAATTGAGGGAGGACATGAAGAAGACATGGGCTGAACAAAAAGAAGAAATAGAAAATCTGAAAAAACAAATCACAGAACTTATGGGAGTGAAGGACAAAGAAGAAAAAATGGAAAAAACAATGGATACCTACAATGGTAGATCTAAAGAGACAGAAGCTACAATTAGTGAACTGGAGGATGGAACATCTGAATTCCAAAAAGAAACAGAAACTATAGGGAAAAGAATGGAAAAACTTGAGCAGGGGATCAGGGAACTGAAGGACAATATGAAGCACACAAATATACGTGTTGTGGGTGTCCCAGAAGGAGAAGAGAAGGGAAAAGGAGGAGAAAAACTAATGGAAGAAATTATCACTGAAAATTTCCCAACTCTTATGAAAGACCTAAAATTACAGATCCAAGAAGTGCAGCGCACCCCAAAGAGAATAGACCCAAATAGGCGTTCTCCAAGACACTTACTAGTTAGAATGTCAGAGGTCAAAGAGAAAGAGAGGATCTTGAAAGCAGCAAGAGAAAAACAATCTGTCACATACAAGGGAAACCCAATAAGACTATGTGTAGATTTCTCAGCAGAAACCATGGAAGCTAGAAGACAGTGGGATGATATATTTAAATTACTAAAAGAGAAAAACTGCCAACCAAGACTCCTATATCCAGCAAAATTGTCCTTCAAAAATGAGGGAGAAATTAAAACATTTATAGTCAAAAAGTCACTGAGAGAATTTGTGACCAAGAGACCAGCTCTGCAAGAAATACTAAAGGGAGCACTAGAGTCAGATACGAAAAGACAGAAGAGAGAGGTATGGAGTAAAGTGTAGAAAGAAGGAAAATCAGATATGATATATATAATACAAAAGCCAAAATGGTAGAGGAAAATATTATCCAAACAGTAATAATACTAAAAGTTAATGGACTGAATTTCCCAATCAAAAGACATAGAATGGCAGAATGGATTACGACCCAGCAATACCACTGCTAGGTATCTACTCAAAGGACTTAAGGGCAAAGACACAGATGGACATTTGCACACCAGTGTTTATAGCAGCATTATCTACAATTGCAAAGAGATGGAAACAGCCAAAATGTTCATCAACAGACGAGTGGCTAAACAAACTGTGGCATATACCTACGATGGAATATTATGCAGCTTTAAGACAGACTAAACTTATGAAGCATGTAATAACATGGATGGACCTAGAGAACATTATGCTGAGTGAGTCTAGCCCAAAACTAAAGGACAAATACTGTAAGGTCCCACTGATGTGAACCGACATTCGAGAATCAGCTTGGAATATATCATTGGTAACAGAGACCAGCAGGAGTTAGAAACAGGGTAAGATAATGGGTAAATGGAGCTGAAGGGATACAGACTGTGCAACAGGACTAGATACAAAAACTCAAAAATGGACAGCACAATAATACCTAAGTGTAATGTAACTAGGTTGGAACACTGAATGAAGCTGCACCTGAAATATGGTTTTTTGTTTGTTTGTTTGTGTGTTTGTATCTTTTGTTTTTGTTTTTTTTCTTTTTCCTTTTTATATATATATATATATTATTAGTATTATTATTTTAATTCTCTTCTCTATATTAACATTCTATATCTTTTTCTGCTGTTTTGCTAGTTCTTGTCCTAAATCGATGCAAATGTACTAAGAAATGATGATCATACATCTATGTGATGATACTAAGAATTACTGAGTGCATTTGTAGAATGGAATGATTTCTAAATGTTGTGTTAATTTCTTTTCTTTTTTTGATTAATAAAAAAAAAAACAATAGAGAGGATAAATGAAACCAAAGCTAGTTCTTGAAAATGATTTAAATAACAACAACAAACATTTAGCTATACTGACAAAGAAAAAAGAAAGTAGACATAATAATTGAAATCAGAAACTAAAGGCCGGACATTACTACCAACACTACAGAAATAGAAAGGACAATAAAAGGATAGTATGAATAACTACATGCCAAGAAATTAGATAACCTTGCTGAAATGGTCAAACTCCTAGAAATATATAAACTACTTACACTGACACAAGAAAAAATAGAAATCTCAAAAGTTCAATAAATAACAAAGAGATTAAATAAGTAATTAAAAACCTAACCAAAACAACAGAAAAGCCAAGAACCAGATGGCTTCACAGGTGAATTTTAACAAACATTCCCAGCAAAATTACTTACCTTGCTCAAACTCTTCAAAAAAATTGAAGAGAAGGGAACACTTCTGTGCCTGTTTGAAAATATTATGTACCCCAGAAAAGCTGTATTTTAATCCTGATCTAATCTTGTGGGAGCAGCCTTTTCTTCTAATCCTGATTCAATACTATAGGTTGGATATCTCCATGGAGATAATTTTCATTAGATTATCTCCATGGAGATGTGACACACCCAATTGTGGATGTGACCTCTGACTAGAGGAAGATGTGACGATAGCCACTCCAGGTAGGTCTTGATAGTTTATTGGAATCCTTTAAAAGAAGAAACATTTCGGAGAGTTAGAAATGACAGAAGCCTCAGAGCCAACAGAAACTTGAAAGCAGAGCTGACGCAGACGCTGACACATGGAGAACAGAGACACGGATGTTTAGAGAAGCTTGGAGCCCAGCAGATGTCACCATGAGAAGTTAAACAAGCCCGAACCTGGGAAGAGCCAAGGGAAGCCAGGAGACAAAAGCCAGCCCTGGAAAAGCAAAGTAAGGAACCCCCACAGGAACAGAGGCTGAAAGCAATGGAACCCAGGAGCAGGGGACCAGCAGATGCCAGCCACGTGACTGCCCAGCTGACAGGTGTCCCTGACTCATCGGCCTTTCTTGAGTGAAGGTAACCTCTTGCTGGTGCTTTAATTTGGACACTTTCACTTTCTTAGAACTGTAAACGTGTAACTTGTTAAATTTCCCTCTTTAAAAGTGTTTCCATCCTTGGTATATAGAATCCTGGCAGCTAGCAAACTAACACAGCTTCCTCTCTCATTCTATGAACTCAATATCACTCTACTAAAACATCCAGATAAAGATACAAGAAGAAAAGAAAATTACAGAACAATATCTCTTATTAGTATAGATGAAAAATACTCAACAAAATACTAGCAAAACAAATCCAACAGCACATTTAAAAAATTATATACCTTGACATAGAATTAATCCCATATATAGCCATAAAAATCAATTAATGATGACTCAACATACAAGGATCAATTAATGAATATACCACATTAATAGAAGGAAAGAAAAAACTCCCAAACATCTCAATAGATGCAGAAAAGGCATTTGGCAAAATCCATTACCTCTTCTTGGAAAAAAAAATACTTAGAAAACTAAGAATAGAAGAAAACTTGCTCAGCATTATAAAGGGCATATATGAAAAACCCATTGCTGACATCACACTCAGTAGTGAAAGACTGAAAATTTTCCATCTAAGATCAGGTGCATCACAAAGATGTTCTAAGATTAGGAGCAAGACAAGGATGCCCACTGTTATTCAGCATTGCCTGAAATATTACCATTTCACACCCATTAAATGGCTACTATTAAAAAATAATTGGAGAGGATATGGAAAATTAGAAACACTTGTTCATTATTGGGGGATATAAATTGGTGCAATCACTATGGTAAACAGTGATTTTGGAAATCAGTTTGGCAATTGCTTAGAGAGTTAAGTATAAAATTAGCATATGATCTAGCAATCCCACGTCTAGGTATGTACAGAAAAGAATTAAAAGCAGGGACCAGAACAGAAATTTCCACACTGATGTTCAGGGCAGCATTAGTCACAATTGCCAAGAGATGGTAGCAACCCAAGCTCCCATCAATGGTGAACAAATCCCATAAATGGCTATACAAAATGTGGTATAAAACAGACAATGGGATATTCTTCAACTGTAAGAAGGAGTGAAGTTCTGTATATACAACAACATCAATGAACCTTGAAGATATCAGGTTGAGTGAAATGAGTCAGATATAAAAGGACAAATACTGTTTGACCCTACTGATAGGAAATAATGAAAATAAGCAAATTCATGGAGTCAGAAACTGAGGACAGGCTACCTGGGCCAGTGAAGGGGTAGGGAATGGGAGTCAGTGCTTACGTGGGACAGAGTTTGTGTTTGGGATGATGGAAAAGTTTTGGTAATGGGTGCCAGTGATGGTAGCACAGCACTGTGAATGTAATTAAAAGTACTGGATTATTGCTTCCCGGGCCAGCTGGGAGAACTGGACAGGCGGTCCCCTCAAGCCATGGCGGTTGGCACCCACACCAGGCGAGGCCCCCTGGACCAACTGAGAGAACTGGATCAGAAATCCCCAGGCCGCAGAGAACGGAGATGGGTGGGGGGGCCCTCCAAACACGTGACTCCCCGGGAACCGTGCACTCCCCCGGGCGGGCCGCGGCGGCTGGCGCCCTCCCGCCACACTTGGCGCCCCGGGCCGACTAGGAAATTCGGACGGGCGCTCTCCCAGGCTGCGGTGGCCGGCGACCCTCCCCGCGTTCAGACCCCGGGCTGGCTGGCACTCTTCCAAGCTGCTTCGGCTGGCGAACTTCTCTGATGGCGAGAGTTTTCCAAAGCTAAAGGACCCACAGCACTTTTTACTGGTGGGACCTGCAGACAAACGTGTGCCACGAGCGCCACCTACTGGGCAGGATAAGAAAAACAGAACTCAGAGATTTCACAGAAAAATTCTCCAAACTGTTGGGTCCAACACCCAGAGAAATCTGACTAAATGCGCAGACGCCAGCAGAAGATAACGGATCACGCTCAAAAAATTGAAAATATGGCCCAGCCAAAGGAACAAACCAATAGTTCAAATGAGATACAGGAGCTGAGACAACTAATGCTGAATATACAAACAGAAATGGAAAAACTCTTCAAAAATGAAATCGATAAACTGAGGGGGGACATGAAGAAGACATGGGCTGAACAAAAAGAAGAAATAGAAAAACTGAAAAAACAAATCACAGAGCTTATGGAAGTGAAGGATAAAGTAGAAAAGATGGAAAAAACAATGGATACCTACAATGACAGATTTAAAGAGACAGAAGATAGAATTAGTGATTTGGAGGATGGAACATCTGAATTCCAAAAAGAAACAGAAACTATCGGGAAAAGAATGGAAAATTTTGAGCAGGGTATCAGGGAACTCGAGGACAATATGAAGCGCACAAATATACGTGTTGAGGGTGTCCCAGAAGGAGAAGAGAAGGGAAAAGGAGGAGAAAAACTAATGGAAGAAATTATCACTGAAAATTTCCCAACTCTTATGAAAGACCTAAAATTACAGATCCAAGAAGTGCAGCGCACCCCAAAGAGAATAGATCCAAATAGGCATTCTCCAAGACACTTACTAGTTAGAATGTCAGAGGTCAAAGAGAAAGAGAGGATCTTAAAAGCAGCAAGAGAAAAACAATCCATCACATACAAGGGAAACCCAATAAGACTATGTGTAGATTTCTCAGCAGAAACCATGGAGGCTAGAAGAAAGTGGGATGATATATTTAAATTACTAAAAGAGAAAAACTGCCAACCAAGACTCCTATATCCAGCAAAATTGTCCTTCAAAAATGAGGGAGAAATTAAAACATTCTCAGACAAAAAGTCACTGAGAGAATTTGTGACCAAGAGACCAGCTCTGCAAGAAATACTAAAGGGAGCACTAGAGTCAGATACGAAAAGACAGAAGAGAGAGGTATGGAGAAGAGTGTAGAAAGAAGGAAAGTCAGACATGATATATATAATACAAAAGGCAAAATGGTAGAGGAAAATATTATCCAAACAGTAATAACACTAAATGTTAATGGACTGAATTCCCCAATCAAAAGACATAGACTGGCAGAATGGATTAAAAAACAGGATCCTTCTATATGCTGTCTACAGGAAACACATCTTAGACCCAAAGATAAACATAGCTTGAAAGTGAAAGGTTGGGAAAAGATATTTCATGCAAATAACAACCAGAAAAGAGCAGGAGTGGCTATACTAATATCCAACAAGTTAGACTTCAAATGTAAAACAGTTAAAAGAGACAAAGAAGGACACTATATACTAATAAAAGGAACAATTAAACAAGAAGACATAACAATCATAAATATTTACGCACGGAACCAGAATGCCCCAAAATACGTGAGGAATACACTGCAAACACTAAAAAGGGAAATAGACACATATACCATAATAGTTGGAGACTTCAATTCCCCACTCTCATCAATGGACAGAACATCTAGACAGAGGATCAATAAAGAAATAGAGAATCTGAATATTACTATAAAGGAGCTAGACTTAACAGACATTTATAGGACATTACATCCCACAACAGCAGGATACACCTTTTTCTCAAGTGTTCATGGATCATTCTCAAAGATAGACCATATGCTGGGTCACAAAGCAAGTCTTAACAAATTTAAAAAGATTGAAATCATACACAACACTTTCTCGGATCATAAAGGAATGAAGTTGGAAATCAATAATAGGCGCAGTGCCAGAAAATTCACAAATACATGGAGGCTCAACAACACACTCTTAAACAACCAGTGGGTCAAAGAAGAAATTGCAAGAGAAATTAGCAAATACCTCGAGGAGAATGAAAATGAAAACACAGTATACCAAAACTTATGGGACACAGCAAAGGCAGTGCTAAGAGGGAAATTTATTGCCCTAAAGGCCTAGATCAGAAAAGAAGAAAAAGCAAAGATGCAGGAATTAACTGTCCACTTGGAAGAATTGGAGAAAGAACAACAAACTAATCCCAAAGCAAGCAAAAGGAAAGAAATAACAAAGATCAGAGCAGAAATAAATGAAATTGAAAACATGAAAACAATAGAGAAAATCAATAAGACCAGAAGTTGGTTCTATGAGAAAATCAATAAGATAGATGGGCCCTTAGCAAGATTGACAAAAAGAAGAAGAGAGAGGATGCAAATAAATAAGATCAGAAATGGAAGAGGAGACATAACTACTGACCTCACAGAAATAAAGGAGGTAATAACAGGATACTATGAACAACTTTACGCTAATAAATACAACAATTTAGATGAAATGGACGGGTTCCTGGAAAGACATGAACAACCAACTTTGACTCAAGAAGAAATAGATGACCTCAACAAACCAATCACAAGTAAAGAAATTGAATTAGTCATTCAAAAGCTTCCTAAAAAGAAAAGTCCAGGACCAGACGGCTCCACATGTGAATTCTACCAAACATTCCAGAAAGAATTAGTACCAACTCTCCTCAAACTCTTCAAAAAAATCGAAGTGGAGGGAAAACTACCTAATTCATTCTATGAAGCCAACATCACCCTCATACCAAAACCAGGCAAAGATATTACAAAAAAAGAAAACTACAGACCAATCTCTCTAATGAATATAGATGCAAAAATCCTCAATAAAATTCTAGCAAATTGTATCCAACAACACATTAAAATAATTATGCATCATGACCAAGTAGGATTCATCCCAGGTATGCAAGGATGGTTCAACATAAGAAAATCAATTAATGTAATACACCATATCAACAAATCAAAGCAGAAAAATCACATGATCATCTCAATTGATGCAGAGAAGGCATTTGACAAGATTCAACATCCTTTCCTGTTGAAAACACTTCAAAAGATAGGAATACAAGGGAACGTCCTTAAAATGATAGAGGGAATATATGAAAAACCCACAGCTAATATCATCCTCAATGGGGAAAAATTGAAAACTTTCCCCCTAAGATCAGGAACAAGACAAGGATGTCCACTATCACCACTATTATTCAACATCGTGTTGGCGGTCCTAGCCAGAGCAATCAGACAAGAAAAAGAAATAAAAGGCATCAAAATTGGAAAGGAAGAAGTAAAACTATCACTGTTTGCAGACGATATGATACTATACGTCGAAAACCCGGAAAAATCCACAAGAAAACTACTAGAGCTAATAAATGAGCACAGCAAAGTAGCAGGTTACAAGATCAACATTCAAAAATCTGTAGCATTTCTATACACTAGTAATGAACAAGCTGAGGGGGAAATCAAGAAACGAATCCCATTTACAATTGCAACTAAAAGAATAAAATACCTAGGAATAAATTTAACTAAAGTGACAAAAAACCTATATAAAGAAAACTACAAAAAACTGTTAAAAGAAATCACAGAAGACCTAAATAGATGGAAGGACATACCGTGTTCATGGATTGGAAGACTAAATATAGTTAAGATGTCAATCCTACCTAAATTGATTTACAGATTCAATGCAATACCAATCAAAATCCCAACAACTTATTTTTCAGAAATAGAAAAACCAATAAGGGAATTTATCTGGAAGGGCAGGGTGCCCCGAATTGCTAAAAACATCTTGACGAAAAAAAACGAAGCTGGAGGTCTCGCGCTGCCTGACTTTAAGGCATATTATGAAGCCACAGTGGTCAAAACAGCATGGTATTGGCATAAACATAGATATATCGACCAATGGAATCGAATAGAGTGCTCAGATATAGACCCTCTCATCTATGGACATTTGATCTTTGATAAGGCAGTCAAGCCAACTCACCTGGGACAGAGCAGTCTCTTCAATAAATGGTGCCTAGAGAACTGGATATCCATATGCAAAAGAATGAAAGAAGACCCATATCTCACACCCTATACAAAAGTTAACTCAAAATGGATCAAAGATCTAAACATTAGGTCTAAGACCATAAAACAGTTAGAGGAAAATGTTGGGAGATATCTTATGAAACTTACAATTGGAGGCGGTTTTATAGACCTTAAACCTAACGCAAGAGCACTGAAGAAGGAAATAAATAAATGGGAGCTCCTCAAAATTAAACACTTTTGTGCATCAAAGAACTTCATCAAGAAAGTAGAAAGACAGCCTACACAATGGGAGACAATATTTGGGAATGACATATCAGATAAAGGTCTAGTATCCAGAATTTATAAAGAGATTGTTCAACTCAACAACAAAAAGACAGCCAACCCAATTACAAAATGGGAAAAAGACTTGAACAGACACCTATCAGAAGAGGAAATACAAATGGCCAAAAGGCACATGAAGAGATGCTCAATGTCCCTGGCCATTAGAGAAATGCAAATCAAAACCAAAATGAGATATCATCTCACACCCACCAGAATGGCCATTATCAACAAAACAGAAAATGACAAGTGCTGGAGAGGATGCGGAGAAAGAGGCACACTTATCCACTGTTGGTGGGAATGTCAAATGGTGCAACCACTGTGGAAGGCAGTTTGGCGGTTCCTCAAAAAGCTGAATATAGAATTGCCATACGACCCAGCAATACCATTGCTGGGAATCTACTCAAAGGACTTAAGGGCAAAGACACAAACGGACATTTGCACACCAATGTTTATAGCAGCGTTATTTACAATTGCAAAGAGATGGAAACAGCCAAAATGTCCATCAACAGACGAGTGGCTAAACAAACTGTGGTATATACATACGATGGAATATTATGCAGCTTTAAGACAAGATAAACTTATGAAGCATGTAATAACATGGATGGACCTAGAGAACATTATGCTGAGTGAGTCTAGCCAAAAACTAAAGGACAAATACTGTATGGTCGCACTGATGTGAACCGACATTCGAGAATAAACTTGGAATATGTCATTGGTAACAGAGTCCAGCAGAAGTTAGAAACAGGGTAAGATAATGGGTAATTGGAGCTGAAGGGATACAGACTGTGCAACAGGACTAGATACAAAAACTCAAAAATGGACAGCACAATAATACCTAATTTTAAAGTAATCATGTTAAAACACTGAAGGAAACTGCATCTTAGCTATAGGTTTTGTTTTTTGTTGTTTGTTTGTTTGTTCGTTTTTTTTGTTTTTTTGTTTTTTTGTTTTTGTCTGTCTAGTTATTTGTTTGTCTTTTTTTTTAACTATTGTTATTACTTTTTTTCTCTATATTAACGTTCTATATCTTTTTCTGTTGTGTTGCTAGTTCTTCTAAACCGATGCAAATATACTAAGAAACGATGATCATGCATCTATGTGATGATGTTAAGAATTACTGATTGCATATGTAGAATGGTATGATTTCTAAATGTTGGGTTAATTTCTTTTTTTTCTTTTTTTTCCGTTAATTAATAAAAATAAAAAAAAATAGAAAAAAAAAAAAAAGGTGGCCGACATTACCTGAGGTTGAAGTGCCAGAACTGCCCTGGTATAATGTAGATGAGGGGATCCAGAGGCTTAGAGAGAAAAAAAAAAAAAAAGTACTGGATTATTTATGTGAAAGTGATTACAGGGAGACATTTTCGGCTGAAATAACATTAAAAACAAGCAAACACACATGTGGCATGCACTCGTGGCTGTTTTAAGTGCACGCCACGCCGTTATGATGCCAGGGGCAAGTCCAGACCCCTCGATTCACCGCCTTGAGCTTTCTGCCTTTGGGACTGGTGACCTGGACTGACTCTCAGAAATAGATCGTATTTAAATAATTAACAAATAACTGTTATTTACCAAAGTCCTTTTCAACCCAGACAACGTGTGTGTGTGTATACACGAAGTAGTAATTGTGTAGGTGTTCATAGCAAAGGACTTAGAGGAATACATACCAAAAAAAAGTGGTCTCTCCAGGTGATATCTTGGTTTACTTATTTCATTAGGCTTTTCTGGGGAGTTTTCTTCTCATATTCTGCAAATGTGTTTTACTTAGGTATTAATAAAAAAACACTCAGTTTAACAACTGAAGACATTTTAAACATCCTTGTTTGTTGTAGATACATCCTCATTTTTAAATTAATTTTAAATATTGAGTGCCAAAATATATTACAGTTTTCCAAATGCAATCCTAAGCTTTATGCAAGGAGAATTTTAGAATTAAATAATTTCTCAGAGTATCATTTTTTAAAGAATTAAGACTGTGTGCTCTGGACATGTGAAGGTGGATGAAATGGGAGAGCTACGGACTGTGCAAAGGTGATAGCGACAGAAATAAAGCACGTCATTAGGGAGAAAATTAAAAGGGCGTTACACTGCTGTAATCGTTTATGGTGTATTAGCAAAGCAGAGTAAGCACATTCTTATGTGCAAACAGCCTGAGTAAAATTTTCTTTAACTATAAATAGAAGCTTTGGAAATACAGCAAAATCAAAAGAACAAGTTCTAAAACTACTAATTGTTAGTTTGGTTTTTTTTGTTCTCCTGGGTACATTAGTTCAAGCGTTTCATCTTTAGTTGAGATACACAGAAAAAGGGGGCCCAGTATAATTTATAAATGCTGATCACAATTCTCTGTAATAAAGGTTGGCTTTGCTGATGAAGAAATACTTCTCAAGGGCTCTGTGAATTGGATCAATAATCCTGGAAACTCTGTGAGCTGCTGGGGCCCCCCAGGGGTCAGGCAAACTTTCCCAGGCCACCGGGCAAGAAAGCTTAAGCCAAAGTTGGCAAAGTCGCTTCTACTAAAGTAGTGATAACTTTTTCACAGCCATATTATTTTGGTTGCTCCAATGAAAACTGTGGTTTACTTGGAGCAGAGCACCACGTGCATTTTGCTTTGTGGCACTGTGTTTTCAAACTGTCATCTTACTCTGTCAGGAAACACGCTGGTAGAAACGATTAGAAAGGCCCCAACGTTCCCTCTCTCGGGAGCATAGTCCACACAGTGATAATTAAAGAAATCAATGGAAACACCAAAGCAAGAGCTTTCAGGTGTGCTGCCTGATCTAGTTCCAGTAGTTAAAGCATGATTAAATAAATCAAAGTTTGTCTCATATGTCTGGGGTTTTTTGTTAACATTTTATTGTGAAACAAAATGCCCTTATCAAAAAATGCATAACAAAGAAATGAACAAGACTTTGATTCATCATAAAACTAATAATGTGGCTGAGAAATAGCATATTATCTGTCACTTGAAAATCCATGCACGATCAGAAAGTTCCTCCTCTCCTCCCCGTCAAAGGTAACCCCTATCTTAACCTTTAACTTCATCATCTGTTTCCTTTAAGAAAATGATCTTCCTACCTAAGACTATGTCCTTGAACACTATGGTGTGGTTCTGCCTTTTTCTGAACTTTATGTACGTGAAATCACATGGCCTGTCTTCTTTCATGACTGGATTCCTCTGCTCAACACTCTATTTCTGATGTTCTCCCTTCTTATGCCGTGCAGCTGCAGCGCCTTTAGTTTCATTGCTTTGCAGTATTTTGCGAGGTGATTTTATCAGTTTATTTCTCCACTCAGCTGCCGGTGAACATTACAATAGCATTGCCAGGACCATTCTTAGAAGTGGGTCCTGCGACACATAAAGCACTCCTTTCTAGGAGTGGGATTTCTGGGTCGCGGGTTATAAGCCCTCAACCCCACCTCATCACGCCACCCCATCTCCCAGCGTGGCTGCTCCAGCTTCCATTCCCAGGGGCCCATGACCCCCCTCCTTAAGCACATTTGATGTTGTAGGGTCTGTAGGAGTTCTTTTTAAAAGTTCCCTTTTTTGATTATCTATGTTGTTAATATCTTTTCCCACTCTGTGTCCTGCTTTTTCATTCATTTAATGATATCATTTGAGGAACACAGAATCTTCATTTTATTATAGTCAGCTTTATCAATCTTTCCTTCAATGATTAGTATTTTGTCTGTCCTGTTTAAACATCTATACTACTCTGAGATAATGAAGATATTGTCATATATTATCTCCTAGAAGGTTTGACATTTTGCTTTGCAGATTTAAATTCACAAACTGCCTAGAATTGATTTTTGTGCATGATTTGAAGTACAGTCAGATTTCTCTCTATGGGATATCAAATTGTCCCAACACCATTTTTTGAAAATACTCTGCATTCCCCACTCCTCCACAATACCCCATTTACCAAAAATCAAGTCATTCTTTGTCTGTGCGGCTGCTTCTGGCTCACTATTCTGTTTTATCTGTCTGTCTATCATCACATTAGTGGCATACTGTACTCTTCGTAGATGTTTGCACATCTTGAATATATTTTGCTGGATTTATTTCCACTATTCTATGTGTTTTTATGAATTGTAAATGTTATCCCTTTTTGTAAAAGCATGTTCAAGCATTTCTAGTATATAGAAATACAATTCATCTTTGATATTGAGAGTGCACCCAGCAGTGTTGCCTGTCTTATTAGTTCTAAAAATTTATCACTTGGTTCTTTTATCTTCTCTGGGCACAAACATGTTTCTGCTGTAAATAATGTCGTTTCATGACTCCTTTCCAATATTTAGTTTTTTATTGCTTTTATTCCTCTCTACCAAAGGTAAAATAAATGCATTTTAGAGGAACAGAACCGTAGAAATTATCATCAACAGATGTCACTAAAGAAAATACTTACGAGTGTTCCTAAGGAGGGAAAATTATTCTAGATGGAAGGACAGGTTCTGAAATGGATGAAGATCAGTGAAAATGATAAACACATAATAAATTTAAAATTAATAGTAAATATAAGAAAAGAAGAATACCTGGTAGAACATTCACATCATCAATTAAAATACACAAACTATCATATAAGTCAGGACAAAGATAAGTATTGCAAGATTTTTGCTTTACTGGAAAACTGACAAAGGTACTAATTAAAAGTAGACTTCAAAACGTGAGAACAGATGACTGCAGTAATCTCTATCATAGCCACAGATAAAAGAGTAAAATAATTTAAGCTCCTGGGATAGACAGTATTGCTTTTCCAAATATCCACTGACCCTTCTTACGCTCCCGTTCCTATGTGCCCTTCACAAACGGCAGAATTAGAAAGCCCGGCACTTTACTCTGGCACTCGAGTGTGAGCAGAAGTGACAGGTGATTTTCTGAGCAGCAGCATAAGGACCCTCCCGTATTCCTTCTGCACCAAACCCACAACGTTTCAACAGCTTCCTTCTGAAGTCACCAAGAGCCTCACAGACGTGCACCATACCTACGACTGTTCGAGCGGGACCCTCAGCGGACGTGCACCATACCTACGACTGTTCGAGCGGGACCCTCAGCGGACGTGCACCATACCTACGACTGTTCGAGCGGGACCCTCAGCGGACGTGCACCATACCTACGACTGTTCGAGCGGGACCCTCAGCGGACGTGCACCATACCTACGACTGTTCGAGCGGGACCCTCAGCGGACGTGCACCATACCTACGACTGTTCGAGCGGGACCCTCAGCGGACGTGCACCATACCTACGACTGTTCGAGCGGGACCCTCAGCGGACGTGCACCATACCTACGACTGTTCGAGCGGGACCCTCAGCGGACGTGCACCATACCTACGACTGTTCGAGCGGGACCCTCAGCGGACGTGCAACATACCTACGACTGTTCGAGCGGGACCCTCAGCGGACGTGCACCATACCTACGACTGTTCGAGCGGGACCCTCAGCGGACGTGCACCATACCTACGACTGTTCGAGCGGGACCCTCAGCGGACGTGCACCATACCTACGACTGTTCGAGCGGGACCCTCAGCGGACGTGCACCATACCTACGACTGTTCGAGCGGGACCCTCAGCGGACGTGCACCATACCTACGACTGTTCGAGCGGGACCCTCAGCGGACGTGCAACATACCTACGACTGTTCGAGCGGGACCCTCAGCGGACGTGCAACATACCTACGACTGTTCGAGCGGGACCCTCAGCGGACGTGCAACATACCTACGACTGTTCGAGCGGGACCCTCAGCGGACGTGCACCATACCTGTGACTGTTCGAGCGGGACCCTCAGCGGACGTGCACCATACCTGTGACTGTTCGAGCGGGACCCTCAGCGGACGTGCACCATACCTACGACTGTTCGAGCGGGACCCTCAGCGGACGTGCACCATACCTGTGACTGTTCGAGCGGGACCCTCAGCGGACGTGCACCATACCTGTGACTGTTGGAGCGGGACCCTCAGCGGACGTGCACCATACCTGTGACTGTTGGAGCGGGACCCTCAGCGGACGTGCACCATACCTGTGACTGTTGGAGCGGGACCCTCAGCGGACGTGCACCATACCTGTGACTGTTGGAGCGGGACCCTCAGCGGACGTGCACCATACCTGTGACTGTTGGAGCGGGACCCTCAGCGGACGTGCACCATACCTGTGACTGTTGGAGCGGGACCCTCAGCGGACGTGCACCATACCTGTGACTGTTCGAGCGGGACCCTCAGCGGACGTGCACCATACCTGTGACTGTTCGAGCGGGACCCTCAGCGGACGTGCACCATACCTGTGACTGTTGGAACGGGACCCTCAGCGGACGTGCACCATACCTACGATTATTCAAACAAGACCCTCAGCGGACGTGCACCATACCTATGACAGGAACAAGCCTTTGTCCCTATGCGACTGAGATTCGGGGTCTGTTTGTTAGTTTAACACAATTTAGACCAACTCTTAATTACTAATACTTCCAATGGATAATAAAAAATACTCAATAATTGTTTTTAAAAAGCAAGAAATGTAAATAAAGAAAATAGAGAATAAGCAAGTGTTTTAGTTGTTTTAGGATTCATTAAGCAACACAACAGAAATCAGTTCCCTTTCACAATGGGGATTTAGTAACTTACAATTTACAGTCTTAGGCCATGAAAATGTCCAACTCAACACATCAGGATGATACGTGGACTCTGAAGACAGGCTGTCAGCATCTGGGTCCTCTGTCACATGGGCAAGGCACACGACAATGCCTTTTGGTCTTTCTCTCTCTGATTTCATAGTTTTCAACTTCCGGCTGCTCTGCCTCAGCTTCTCTGGGTTTCTCTGAGTTTCACCTCTTAGTGTCTGTGTATATTTTTATAAATGTAAGTATAAATATAAGCCCTCTTATAAAGGACTTCAGTAAGGAGATTAAGACCCACCTTGAATGAGGTGAGTCATATTTCAATCGGAATAATCTAAGCAGAAGCTTCTACCTATAATAGGTCTGCACCCATAGGAATGGATTAAAAGAACATGGCCTTTTCTGGGGTACACAACAGCTTCAAACTACCCCACAAGATAAATAGAAAAAAATAAGAAAATATTTATATTTAAAATCAAATATATCAGTGATTACATTAAATTTAAGTGGACAAACTACTCCAATTAGAAGGAAAAGATCAATGCATATAAATAAGGGTTTTATCTAAATTGGATAAAAATCAAAACCCAATGATATTCTAATTACAAGAGACATATCTAAAACTTAAGGGCATAGAAAAGTGAAAATAAAAGAATTGGAATTATTTATCAAATATAATCAAGAAAAAGATGGTATTAGAGCGTACAATTTTAGTGGCTAAATGTACAAATTAAAAAATGTTTTCCATGAAGAAGAACAAAGGAATGTCAATATTGCAGGGTGTTGAAAATAGATGGTAATTCATATTTTAAAACCTTAACTTATGTGTAAGGCTAAAGCAAAAAATGCTTATTTGGGACAAAATTCATAATTTGACTAGTGTGTTTCCTAATATAACTTATGTGGACAGTTTAATTGAACACCATGAATACACGGAACCTTGAGTAGGACATGAGATTTTGCAGGTTTGTCTGAAGTGATGTCCCAATAAATCCCAGAGTGATTTGAAAGGTGAATAAAAAAGTTTTTGCAAAGTTCCCTTAGGGGAATGGCGAGAAAGGGGAAAAATTCAACTTCCCCATGTGCAGAATTCCTGATATCCTCACAAGCAGTGGGGACAACCAAAGCAATAGACTGAGCCCTCAATCTTGGATTTTGTTCATATGAAACTTATCCCCACAAAGGATAGGTCAAGTCTACTTAAAATTAGGCCTAAGAGTCACCCCCAGAGAACCTCTTTTGCTGCTCAGATGTGGCCTCTCTCTCTCAGCCAATACAACAAGCAAACTCACTTCCCTCCCCCTCTCTACATGGGACATGTGTCCCAGGGGTGTAAACCTTCCTGGCAACATGGGACAGAAATGAGCTGGGACTCTGCATCAAGGGATTCAGAAAACTTCCTAAACCAAAAGGGGGAAGAGAGAAATGAGACAAAATAAAGTGTCAATGGCTGAGAGATTTCAGAGTCGAGAGTTTATCTTTGAGGTTTTTCTTACACATTATATAGATATCACCTTTTTAGTTGCAGTATATTGGAGAGGCTGGAGGGAAGTGCCTGCAAATGTAGAGCTGTGTTCCAGGCCATGTTTCTTGAAGATGATTGTATAATTATACAGCTTTCACTGTAAGATTGTGAAAACCTTGTGTCTGATGCTCCTTTCAACTATGGTATGGACAGATGACTAATACATATGGATTGAAAATAAATAAATAGTAGAGGAACAAATTTTAAAATAACTTTAGTAGACTGGAATGCTAGTAATAAATGAAAGGGAGTGATAAGGGGTATAGAAAAAAAATAGGGAAACAAAGATTAAAATATACTGGGTAAATGGAAATACTAGCAACAGTGAGAGGGAGGGGTAAGTGGTATGATATGTATGCGTATTTTTCTTTTTTCTTTTTATTTCTTTTTCTGAATTGATGCAAATGTTCTAAGAAATGATTATGGTGATGAATACACAACCATGTGATGATATTCTCAGTTACTGATTATATACCAAAAATGGAATGATCATATGACAAGAATGTTCATTTTGTATGTTGTTATGTTTAAAAAAATTTTTTTTAATTAAAAAAAAGAAAAAGATAGTACAACTATATTTATATCAGACAAAATAGATTTGGGGGGGGTGAAACCCATAGCTTTGATACTAAAACTTAAAGAAGGAGATAAAAAGAAAATAAAATTCTACATCAATTTCACTCATGAATGTAGATATAAACATTATTTTTTAAATAGTCAATATATAAAATGGATAATATACCATATCTAAGTTAGGCTGATCCTATAAATACAAGGTTGATTTCTTAAATCTGTGGCTTTGTTTTTTATTCATCTTGAAAAATTCCCAGAAACTGCCCCTGCAAATGTATCTTCTCTCTCATCATTTCTGGCCTTTATTTATAGGATTCCAATTACAAAATATTAGAACTTCTCACTCTGTGCCTTGTGTATTTTACTTTTTCTTCAGTGTTTTCCATCCTTTTGTTTCTTTATGTTTAATTTGGGAAATTTTCTTCCAAAATACCTTCCATTTCACTAATTCTTTTTTCAATGGTGTTTTGACTATTTAAATCCATCCATTCAATTGTACATTTTAGTTACTGCATTTTTAGTAGTAGAATTTTTGTATTTTTCAAATCTGCTATCACTTTTTCCATAATTTCTACTGGCTTATTAACATAGTAAATTTTTAAATTTGTCTCCTTGAATATAATAAGCAAATTTATATGAAAGTCTGTGCCTGGTAACTCCAATAACTGGAACCACTAGAGTTGTTTTCTATGGTTTATTATTTCTATTGGTTCCTGTTTATGTTTTTTAATTTTCTCTTGTGCCTAATTCTTTTCCACTCTGTGCAAGACATAGTATTCAAAAAATTGTTTGTAGAACTAACCTAATGACTAGAATGGTGTTATCTTCTCCAGAAACTATTTACATTTGCTCTGGCAGAGGACTGGGTGTGAACCAATCTATAAAAACGTCTCAATCTGGCTTCAGGCATTAAGAGGAATTGAAGCTGATTTGAAGTTCTAAGATCAATCTATTTTTCATTCCACTTTCCTTCAATGGTGGACCCTTCAGGATCCCAACTCAAAAAATAGGGGGTTACTAAGCTACCCATTCCATTTGACTGAGGCCTGAACTTCAATTTTTCTCCTCTTTAGCCAAAACAAATCTTTCCATGATAAAAATAAGTTGCAGTAAATAAAACCTGATATGGAAGAAAATTGAAAGACAATTTATAAATAAATGCCTGCTAAAGGGTCAAAAGTCCATTCCAGAAAAAGATCCAGATACCTAACACTTAGCAAAAATATGAAAATTCTATGATAAAATAGTTCAGAATAATACTCTTATGCTAGTTTAATATTTTGGAATGGGATTTTCTAAACAAATGATAGAAAAGCATGAGATCAATGAAAAGTGTGTAGCCATGACATTGAAAATTGCTGTTTCATAAACATTTGTTTACTTCAGATGATAAATATATAGCTTTTGAATGAAGAAGCTGACAGATCTTCTCTATTTTCCATCTACTTTATTTACTTTTCATTAGAATAAGTATTTCAGGGGTCTTCAAGACAACCCAGATGCATTGATTTGCTTAAGGACCTGCAGAGCACAGCACATAGCTGTACGTGGTGTTAACATTTATTACAGTAAAAGGATACAAAGCAAAATAGCCAAGGGAAATGGCACATGTGGTGGAGTATGTGCAAACCAGGTGCAAGCGTCCAAGAACCTTTCCAAGAGGAGTTACTCAGGGCAAGTTAAATCCACCTGCAGTGAGTTGTGACCACACACAGGAAGTGTTGTCTGCCAGGGAAGCTTGGTAGAGACTCAGCGCTGGGGCTTTTATTGGGGGCATGTCACAAGGGCATCCACTCTGCCTAGCATGAACCAAAAGTCCAGACTCCCGGAAGGAAAACAGGTGCTCAAAATAAATTATATTATTTGTAGAACTGTCTAGGCAGAGTGAGCCACTCATCATTTAAGGAAAATTTTGTTGTCAGTGTAGGGAACTGCTTACCAGTCAAGTTTCCAGATGCCAGCCAACAGCCAGTCTTGCAAGCAGACTTTTCTAAGGATGGCCATCTCAAGCCTGCTATGTTAACTTTTGTCACATTAAGGAATTACAATAAGTAATTTTGAACTTTTAATTGAAGTTGTCATAAATGAGCAATGTGATCTTTTCTTCTTGAATTCTTATATTAATTAGTTTCTCTCTTTTATGGTACATGAATACTAGTCTTACTAACTCCGTAACAAAGGTCTTTGAGGGCAGGGAATAGACTACAAAGCTTCTTATCTTCCCTACAGTAAAGGATGTCTCACCACATAGGCTACATGACAAGCCCACATTCTCCTGCAGAGTGGCATGGCCCCACTGGCTGATGTTGACGGCACAGTCGAATAGGACCCTGAGCTGGCCACGCACCAGGCTGTGGAGAGCGACGTCCGTGGGCTCTGCAGGGTCACTGATGACACCAGCTTCACTTGGCTGCAGCTGGGGACTGAGACGGAGGCTCTCCAGGAGGCACTGCTCTTCACGAAGAAGAACCAGGAGAGGGAAGGGAAGGGCCTGCCAGCCCAGATTGCCAGCTCTGGGAACCCTGGAGGTGGATGCCCCAAGCCTCGGGACCTCAGCCAGATCATGGCAGACTTACGGGTCCAGTACGAGGAGCTGTCCAGAAGAAACGGAGGGAGCTGGACAGGTACTGGTCTCAGCAGACTGAGGAGGGCACCAGAGTGCTCCTCTCCGTCCACTGAGTTAGGAGCTGCTGAGGTGACACTCATGGAGGTGAGACGTCCTGTCCAGTCCTTGGAAACTGACCTGGACTCCACGAGAAACCTGAAGGCCAGCCTGGAGAACAGCCTGCGGGAGGTGGAAGGCCACCACGCCCTGTAGACACAGCAGCTCAGTGGGGCCCTGCTGCACCTGGAGTCAGCGCTGGCAAGGACCCGAGTCAAGGGCAGTGCCAGACCCAGGAGTAGAGGCCCTGCTGGACACCAAGGTCGAGCTGGGGGCTGAGATCGCCACCTACCGCCGTCTGCTGGGTGACGGGGAGGACGTGGGTCTCGGTGATGCCCTGGACAGCAGCAGCTCCATGCAACCCACCGACAGGACCACCACCCACAGGATCGTGGACGGCAAAGTGGCATCTGAGACCAACCACACCGAACTTCTGAGGCATCGAGGAGGTGGACGCAGGTGCCCTTTGGGGAATGGGTGACCAATAACCACTTCTGCCTCTTCAAAATAAAAAAGGGAAAGGGGACGTTTAGGTGTAAGAGAGCCAGTGAATTTGGATGCATGTCCCCAGATTTCTACGCATGCACTCCTAGAGCACTTGCAGGGTGATGTGTCATTCTGGTGACACGTCCTGGTCACTCCTATACAGTGACAAGACATGTCCACTCTATAGCAGTGACTGCAATGTCCTGTTCTCGGGGACTCTGAACACAGCTGGGGTCCACCTGCCTGGCAACAGGGTTCTAATGTGACTGTTTTATTTTATAAAATTCATGCCTCTAAAATGCTTGTTGACATTTGGAGCCCCGTGTCTGTGCTACTGTGCACAATATGACCAACACCAGATGCCGGCAGACGAGAATAGAAGCTATTCTCAGTGGAAGGATAGTGAATCTAGGGTAAAGCTGGTGCAGAATATAAAATGTTCCTTTTACACTTTCCCGAGCAGATAACAATTTGAGTAATATTTGTTGTTAGCAAAGTAGAGGACTATAAATATTTCGTTGTGCTCACCATAAAAGAAGCAGAAGTAGGAATAAACAAAGAGAGTTAATCATAAAAGGGAAACTATTCAGTTTGAAACCATCTCTCCTTGAATTTTTCCTACTTCTAAAAACTTCTCAGACTCACTTTTTTAGACCATTCTGTATTATTTATCCTTCACTCAGCTTTAATCTTGAAAAATGTAGGGAAGAATGTTGGTCGTGTGTTTATTCTCCCTTTGTTTACAGTTCTGAGTCCTGGAGTGATTTATTTGGCGTCGTAATAGTTTTTTAACAGTGAATAACTTCTATATTCTAACAGTGACTCTTTTATCAATGATGTTTTCTATGAACAGAAGCCTCTGTTTACCTGTTTACATCCTTCTTCCCAAGAAAAACATTTTGAAATTTTCCAGTATTTTTTCCTTGGTATTTCCAGGCTCTTGGAATGCTTTTATTTCTAGAAATCAAAATTATATTCATTATATATTCTATTGAAAACCATGATTCATTTATAGAGCCCACTTAATTTTCAACTAAGGCAAAAATCAGCAGAAAGGGGAGATGAGATAGAAATGCTAAAATGATAAACCAAAAAGAGAAAGTCTTTGCAACAGACTTGGGTCTGGGTAACCAAAGTGCTGTTCATATTGGAATCTCAAGGTCTGTGACTAAATATGCTGAAAAGGCTGATGATATTAATTTTGTATTGGTGTATAGATAAATATATGTATGCATATGGCATATTATTATGTAGCAGCATTGGTGATATTTAAGATCTATTGCAAGTAATGTTGCACTAGACAACATATTACTGTTTATACTAGACATTTTATATTCTACTTCATATTATTAATAGAACTCAAAAACCTCTAGAAGAGTCTTCGAAGAAGAAGTCCCCAGTTGTTTAATCCTGCTTTGTGGATGCGACAATAAGGCGCTGACATTTTCAGGATGGTTCTGTTTGTTCCATCACTGCCTTTCTACGAAGATGTTTCTCTACAAATCGGCTACTCAGCACGACAGTGCAGAGGTGGATGCGAATTCTGTAAGAAATGCAATAGCGTTTTAATTGGAGAACTTTGAAAATGTCATTGCCTATGAGACTCGCAGAGAGATTATGCAGCGTGAGCTGGTCTGCGGTCGGGGCGACGAGGCTGGAGCGAGGCTTAGGCGAGAGTCTGATTTCAGATTCACTCATGAACTGGGCTCCTCAGTGGGCTGACAGCAGGCGCACGGCTCTTTCGCAGAAAGAGTTCATAAACCGCAATAACAGTTTCCATTTTCGAGCTATCTAAATTGTGCCAGATACTTTATATATATTACTTCTAATCCTTACAAGAAATATGCAAAGTTTTCCCTCTTTTAGATTTAATTAAACAGTCTCAATGGTTTCATTGGTGCCCAGGAAGTTCCAGAAGCAGTTTATCGGTCCCACAGCTTATCACCATCCACTGAAGTATAAAATCCTTGAATTTGTTGAAAAAACTCAAGAAAAAAGAAAGAGAGGAAGATTGTGATGTATCAGAATTTAAGAGGAACATCTTTTATAACCTCTAACTTAGATGTTTCATAGCATAAATATTCATAAACTTAATCTCTTCCTAATTACCCAATTCTGAGACTAATCTAATGGATCAGTACAGACTTTGGCTTCCAACAGCAAAGCATAACCATGACAGAGCGAGCATAGGTTTAAACTGAGCCCTATGGCTGTAGATCTCAATTCTGCCATTTACTAAATAGGACATCAGAAAAAACACATCCCTGCTCCTTGAGTGGCTACCACATGGCAGCAGCTGCGATGCATTTTCTAGTTATCACAGCCAGCTTAGGAGGTGCACATACAGGTGTAGACCTGAGCAATTTCCATGAAGTCTCAAAACCCTTCTCTCCTCATCTGTGATAGGAATATTTGTACATTCTACCTCTTGATCAACATTAGTTGAACCGGAGAAGTAAACACAGCTACGAGCAGGTATAACTCTAATGGCCATCGTTATTTTCAACACTTACTCTACCATGGCGGGTTACTAGAGACTCCTGGTGGTCTCTGCGTGTCCTGGAATTTCTCCTCGTGGTGTCCAGGCTGACACAGGGATTGACAGCTCCTGACAACCACGGGTTTTCCCAGCCTTGTCTACACCCAGGCAGAGAAAAAGGTAAAACTCCAGCAACTGACTTCTGCTTCAGAGCTCACTGAACTGGGTGTGTCTCATTTGTGCATAAACCCTTAGGACACCTGTGTATGTGACCAGATGCTTTGTCCTAAATAGCACTAACCACAGAGCATCTCTCGAAAAGACCATCTCATTTATCGTCTTATCTCAGCAGCACAGGTAAGGTCATCAATATCAGGACTGTACTTAGGCCATTGAGCCTGGAAAATTCCTTGGCACAACTCCCCGGAGCTTGGCTCCTCGGTCCCCTGGTGCCGCCTCTGTGGGTAAGAGGGGATAAAACATTGAACGTGTTGAAGTGTGACCCACCTTCCCTCACAAAACCCTGCCCCATCAGACTTTTCTACACTTGGCTCTTCTAACAAACGTCTGGCTTAGCAGATACAAGTTTTGGGGGTTCTTTCCTTCAGGAGGAAAGGGATGTGAAGGTGGGAAGGAGGGATGGCAACAGGTAGAATGCATAACTGGTGGAGGGGACTTTAGGAGGAGAGAGGGCAGAAGTTAAGGAGGGAGGTATAAAAAACCTGGGAGAAATGATGATTAAAATACAGATTGTTGACTTCTCTTGGGTCTGCACATCCCTTCATGCTGTTCAAGAAATGCAGGTAAAGGAAGAGTCATTCTGAAACGATCGTTGACTGCGTGCTCTATGCATTTTTGGCGCTGACGCCCTCCTGGCACTGACCTGCGTGGGTGACTGATTTACAGGATTCAAAAGTGCCGCCCTGCCACTGCTCTCCACAGAAAACACCGTGCAGCTCACGTTTACAAACGCAGCCGCGCTGTATCTTTCGTTTGCCCCTCCAGGTCTGCTCTTGACTCTTCCCCATGGAGACTGGACTCTAGGCACGATATCCACAGACTCCCACGTTTTCTGCCACCTGACTGGGCCAGCCGAGGGCATGAGCGGGAGGAAGTGAGAGAATGAGGCAGGTGTTTGCCACCTGACTGCCTCCCTGTGCCGTCACGTCCTGCGGGCATCTCCCTTGGAGGATGGTGACGCTCTGCCCTCACTCCTTCAGCCTGGAAGCCGTACCAGATCTGCTGCCTCACCCCAGGAGCCTACACTCCCCTGTGGTCCCCCATATCCCACCACATCTTTGCCATTAGTTCCTTCATAAGTAAATTCCCCTTAAATTAGCGGAAATAATTGCTTCCTGGTAGACACCGGTCAACACACCAGTCAGTTGTGCAACTCTGTTCCAAAACCCTGCTGCAAAATTCCTAGAAATCTAATTCGATGAGGCAGAAATGAGCTGCAAGATGAACGGTCTGGTTATCAATATCTTTAAATCTTTAGGAACCTGACTTATCTAATGCAGATCCACAGGAGCTGTTTGTTTAGGAAGAGTCCAGGACATTTAATTCAATCCATTTCTAGTTTCCGAACTCCTGTGCCACATCTCCTCGGCTCAGAAACTCTTTTCCTGCTCATTCGGCTGCTTCATCATTACCGTCTTGTCCTTGAGTTCTCACTGCTTCTGCTTTCCTAATTGCTGAGAGGATAAGACCTGCTGCACTGGGCTGTGTAGCCAGTCTGAGCCCAGCATTCTGCCAAGGACGTGAGTGGAGAGTTAGAAACCACAGAGGCACTGCCAGGTCAACCCAGGCAGGAGGGCCTCCCCTTTTTGATGGGCTCAATGCCATCTTGGACGTGCCAGGTGTTAAGGAATGGCACAAACATGCTGCAGGCATTCTTCAAGGTTTATCTTGTATGAAAACACTTCTCCGTGATAGTCACAAGGGACTACATCACCCTGGGAAGCCAACCTTGGGTACTGGGGCAGAAGACACCTTGGCAAGGGGAGAAGCTGGGAGTGGATCACCGAGACCGCGCCTGCCCACTGCCTTGCTTGTTTTGCCCTGAAGCCAGGGACAATACCTTATTCACCTTCAAACCCGAGGGCCTAATGTCATACCTGATGCACAGCTGAGGCTAAATATTTGGGTTGGACAAACGCATGGATGTATGAATGAACAAATGAATGAATTCTCATGTAGTAATTGAATAATTTGGACTTCCTGTGTCTCTTTCCCTCTTTAGAGACCAGGAGCAATGGTTTGTTTTACTGTCTACTTCAAAGCCTTTCACTGTGTCTCATCAGAACAAATTATGTCTCTGTGCAAGACTCTTCAACACATATTTTGTCAGATACACAGGCAAGAGGTCTCTTTATTTTATTTATTGTAATTCTTTAACATTTCATTTGTGCTTACGATGACATTTCTCTGCTAACCAAAAAGCGCTGATGACTAGACATTTGTTACTTGATCAGGCTAGATAAATCCTATTTACTAGAACGTTCTGAGGCGATGTCATCTGTGGTGGGTTGAGTTCTGCACCCCAGTTCGGACATGTTCCCGGTTTTGGTTCTCACCCTGCAGGACGTGGCCCCCTGGTAAGGAGGGCCTCTTTGAGCTGTTCCTTCACTGAAGGTGTGGCCCAACTCCAGATCACTGAGGCTGTATAAGCAGAATGAGAGTCAGACAAGGAGGTGCCGGGGGGAGCGGCCAGAAGGTGGAGGTCCATGGAGACCAGAAGAGAAAGGAGGAGCTGCCCCCACATGCACTGCTGTGTGAAGAAAGAGCAGAGCCAAGGAACCCTACAGATTGTCGGCCAGCCAGGAGTCACTGGCGTGGGAGGGAGCAAGCCTTCCAGCCTCTAAAACTGTGAGCCACGAAAGACCTGTGTTAAGCCAATCCACCATGCGGTACTTGTTTTAGTGGCTAGGAGACAAAGACGCTCAGCACCAGCTCCGTTATGGTTCTCTGAGAATATGCAGACAGGGACTGTATCACAAGGAGCTTGAAGACCACTCACAGGCTTAAGGTGCCTACTGAGCGTCACTGAATATAATGGACATCTCAATTTGAGGTGTCATGCACATAATTAATAATCAGTGATCACATGTACCTAGTGTTTCTAAAGTGTCAGGCACTGTTCTAAGCACTAATGACTTCATGTTTTAAGTGGTTTCAATTAGCAGTAACCCTGGGAGGTGGACAGAAGTAGCATGAGGAAGGGCAGACAGCAAAGAAATCCCTGACCCCTCGAGCTGTCCATGCGACAGAAAGTAGCAGCAGTTCCTCATCCTATCAAACCAAAGATCTCCAAAGGCAGGTCCCCAGAGACCCACTTCCAGCCATAGAGATTTTACATGGGGAACAGACAGCTAAGACTCCTGAAAGAATGCTAAACCCATGAGCTAAGAGATCAGGCTTTAACAAATATAACAACTTCTAAAAGCAATAAAAAGTCTTTTTTTCCAAGGAAAATCCTCCTATAAGCTTCCTTCAACAGCATCAGCCTGCCACATGACCTTTCAGGGTCGGGAAAGTCCAGGGCAAGTGAACACGCTTGGAGATACTCAAAGGAGATGCTCACTGAGTACAGTGTGGGAAACAGTTTGAAGAGCTGGGGCCATGCTGAGATGGTATTTCAGTAAACGGGCAATCCAGAATGGCTAAAATAAAAAAAATGAAAAGGTGAAGAGTCAAAACACAGAGTCAGTCTCTCTCTCTCTCTCTCCCTCCCTCTCCCATTAGGCATGGAGTCATCAAGGATTCCACACAGGACAGCGAGTCAAAGATTAACAGATTTATTGAGGGGATAAAGCAGGGAGGAAGCGGGTGGGAGAGCGAAAGAAAGCAGGTGGGAGCCTGAAATTGGGTCCGGCCTGGGGAGCCACCAGAAAAGCGAAAAGGGCTCCGGTTCCTTGTCCTGGGAGATGCATTTTAAAGGGGCAATGAGGCCAGGAGGGGAAGGTGGCTGCTAGGTGCTGTGTTGTTCCCTGAGTGGACGGGGGCTTGTAACAGGTTTATATCTGATCCTTGGACCTGCCAAGAATGCTGAGGAGGGGGTTGAGGGGGCTCTGCCTCAAGAGTTCCTTTAGCTCTTAGAATTCTCCTTTGAGACCTAATATTCCTGCCTTTTTTTTTTTAATGAAATTGGTGTTGGGTTTGGGTTAGTGCCTAGCTAGTTTGAGGTAATTTTTGAAGGAATAGGGGTGTTGTGTTCTTTCATTGACTACTTCCTGTGGACAAAAAGGCATAGGTGGGGGTGGCGGTTTGCTCTGAGCTGAGTGGGGCATAGTTGGGTTTTTTGGGCATCCTTTGTTGGAATGGGTTGATAGCAGTGTTTTTGCTGTGACAGGAGTTGTAGAAGAAGTATGTTTTTAGAATTTTGTTGGTTTGTTGGTCACAGCTACTATTGAACTGTGACTAAATTTAGATAGACATTGAGAGAGGCAGGGGGCTAGGAGGAAATTAATAGGAGGACAATTAAAGGGCACAATGAGGGGGAGCAGAATAGCTTGTAAAGGGGTGAAGAAGAATGAAAGAGGATTTGAAAGAAAGGAAAAGGGATAAATGATGAAATTATTTGTTATTTTTGGAGAATTTAGCATTTGGGGATTTTAGAGCTTTTTTGGCATTGGAATAACTTGGAGGTTTTAAATTTTTGAAAAACAAACAAAATTTTATAGAGCACTAGATATTTTTAGGGTTTTTAGGAACACTATTGGTTGGGGTTTGCCATGTTGTGGCAGTTTGTAATATTTGGTTGAAGCTTGTTTAAGAGTAATCTCCAGAAAAAGCTCTCTACTCAATTTGAAATTTTTTAGCGATTGAAACCTTTTCCCCCTTTTGGTTAGTTCGTCCATGATGTTAGGGCCAGGCTTATTTTGGGAGCTTATGTCTTACGGTGCCAGGGTCAGTCACACCCTGCGATGTCAGGACCCGTTATGTTTCACTCGGCCAGCGTCAGGCTTACAGTCCTGGAATTATGTCCCACATTGCGGAGAAGCTCAGGGTTTGGCTTAGAGAGAGACCACATGTGAGCAAGAGCAGAGACCCGCTGGAGACAGCTCTTAGGCACTAGCATTAAGCAGGTTTAGTTTATTATTGCAAAAATAAATTTTACAAGGGCAAGCTTTAAAACTGAGGTCTTGGCTACCTGGGAATTTTTAATAATTTTATTATTTTAGTTTTTTAAGTGATTTTGTAGACACTTTTTAATTTTTTGCCCCAAACACTCTGAAATGCAGAGTATATATAAAACATTAATTTGTATAAAGCATTAAGATTTTGTTTTTTATTCCAGGTTTTATAATAAATACAGTTGAATTAGGTTGTTTAATTTATTAGACAGATTAGATAGTGCAAATTTTGGACAAAATAAACTTTTTGAAATTTTATACAAGCGTTAAAGCTTTAAATATAGACAATATTATTTTTACCTTGTATATTGATTTATTTTGGCTTTAACTACATCAGTTTTATTACATTTTTTATTGGAGTTTGATTTTTTTTTAGTTTTTTTAACTGTTGCGGTATGGACTTATGTCCATTTTTAGAGCTGGAGAATTAAATTTGAGTTTATGTTGTTATATAGACAAAGTTTTAGGAACCTATTAAGCTATACAAAGAGGAAAGCACTTCAGAATTTAAAGATAACAAAGTTTATAATATAGACTAACTTTTATAAGTATTTTTTAATGAAGCTATTTTTAGAAACAAATTTTTAGGCAGCTGTTTTATGTTAATAAGTTACAGTAGAGGCCCTGGTGTGTTCCACTAAATGTATTAGGGCAGAGCAGTGCAACTGACAATTTGGCTGTTTCTTTTTTGATTTGTAGGTTTTTTAAAAATAATCAAAACTATGACTAACAATATTATACCATTGTTTAACATCATATTGATTAAAGTCAGGATATAATATAGACAGTGAGAATGTTGTTAAATTCTTAAGAATATTATATAGCTTTTGAAATATTAATAATTTTTATTTATACACATTTAACTAACAATAGGATAGAAAATTTTTTGTAATTACTGTAATATTTCCTAAATTTTTCCTATGTAATAGGTTAAACTATTTTAGCAGTTTATTTATGTATGGTGAAAGAACAATTTATTTATGTTTTTCTTTAGCAGTGAGAAGACTTGTTTTTTGAAATAAAGGATGTTAATATAAATATTAATAAAGATATTTTGATGTAAAATATTTTAGACACAGTACTTGGATGATTAAGAAAAATTGTTTTCTAAAATAATTCCTGTTAATAGAACACAGAGAAAACTTAACTTTAGCTCTGTATGAATACTTAGCTTAACATAAAAGCTTTTCTTTTTTTTTTAAATATATGATAAACAGACCTACTGAATTTTGGTTAGCATTGATTATGACAGACAGATCTTATTTTTATAATTTTTTTGTATAACTCTCTACAATTATTTATATCTTATAACAAAAAAAATTTACTTCTTTTATTTATTTTGGCCTTGTAGTTTACAATGATTATAACAAACAAAATCTATTTTTTTAACTTTTTATTAGTTTCTGTATTCATTTTACCTATAGAGACTTATCCAGACTGCAAATAATTAGAAATAAATTTGATAATAAATTTAGAAAGGTTTTGAACTTGCATATTTTTAATAGCAGTAGCAGATACATTAGTACATTGAACAATTTCTGATATTTATCTTTCCATAATGTTTTTTCTTATTCCCTTCCATGAAGTTTTTTATTAGTTTGCTTTTAGACAGGCATTTAAATAGTTAACCTATTGGTTATTGCTTATGAATTAGTAAATAAATAACATTTACCTTCTTTTTATGCACTAGGGTTTGGCACTGCCTTTAATTTTGCTGCCTTTTGTCATGACTGTTTTTAAACTTTTTTTGTTTTTTCGCATGGGCAGGTCCCAGGAATCAAACCCAGGTCTCCGGCACAGCAGGCAAAAACTCTGCCTGCTGAGACACTGTGACCCGCCCTAAACTTTCGTTTTTTGAGGAGGAAATTACTAATTCACTGGACCACAGAGTGTTTTTGATGCTGCCTTGTTATTTCATTTTTGTAAGTAAAACTGAGAAGATTTGGTTAAATAAGTTATTATACTGTTGATTAATATTATGTAAAAAGATTAATTATTGACAGATTAGAAAATGTTTTAATTTTTATAATCTTTTTTGAACATTTTATGCAACTTAAGGTATGTAAAAAGAATTTTATTTTTAGCATTTTATTTTCATAAAGTTAAAGAACAAATATTTTGCAGCTATTTAGAATAAAAACATATTTTTAGAGTTTGAGAAAGCAAAATGTTAAAAGTTATTAGGTTTGAAACAATATTTGGTAGCGAAAACTCAGGAAAAAAACAGCCTTTTCAAACAATGAGATGATTCATTTTTTTGACACAGCCAAGGACATGATAAAGTTAACATAAGGCACAAGAAGTTATTTTGATAAAACACAGACTTTCTGCTTTTCACATTGATTATTTAGAAAAAGCTTTTACAACTTTTTACTAGAAGAGACTAAGTTCAAGAAAATTTTATCATTTTAACAGAGAGAAAACTAAATTTTAGTCTTACATCAGTATATTATTTAATATTAAAGTTTTTTTTAATTTTTACCTTCAGCAATTTACTATTTCTGTTCAGGCTTTGTCTTACATGTTCCTCATTCTGTAACAGCCATTTATTTTATCTTAGGACAAATCTCTCTTTTTTCCCTTTAATAAAAACACATCGTTTATATCCTTCATATTTCAATCATTATTTTAAGCAATTACTTTACCACATACAATCACCAACAAAATTAAATTTGACAGAATAATATTAAATACTTAAAATATTTTAATTAATGCATATTTGTAACAATAATATACAATTTTTAAGCATTAGCATATTTTAAATTTTATTATATTTTACATGTGTTATTATTACCAGCTACATTGCTTAGTTTATGCAACCTGTTGGGCTACTTTAAGAGGGATTTTGAGAATGTCCTTGGGCAGTTTTTGATGTCCCCCTTTGTTTATAGTAATTATAAGACTCATGTTTAAGCAGTTTAAATAGAGCTTGTTAAGAATTTTTTTATTAATTTGCTTTTATTATTTAGAGGTATGAGATTATACATTGAAAATGTATACAGACCTAAATAGGAAATTTCTTTCTTTAATAGTAAAACAGAAACACAGCAATACTTTTGAGAGGGCAAATAAAAGAGTGAATATGTTATTTTAATTTTATTTTTGCAGAACATTTTTAACTGTAATATTTTTAACTTTAATTATAATAGTCACATTTTTATTTTAAATTATTGTGAGGCTAGATTTTGTTACAGAAATAAAATCTTTTTTATAGACTTATAACCAAAGTTTTTAAATTTTTAATACAATCCAAAGGTTCCCTTTTTAAAAGAACATTTGACTCATACAAATGCAGCATCATACTAAATAATTACTAGACTGAACACAGTAGTTAACAAACAGGCATTAAATAGTTAACACCGAATGTATTAGTTAACAATTGAACAGACATGAAACACTCATTACATCAATTTAGAAGTGATTGGAGGGGTAGAGGCTTTGGAGGGTTTTTATGAAGGCCAACGTCTTTGTTGCTAAAAGGGTATTGTGGAAGGCTTACGGAGGTCTGCTCGTGGGGGGCCTAGGAGTCACGGCTCCCTTGTGGCTTACCAGGGCCGTTGGGGATGGGAGGCTGATGCATGCTGGGACCTTGCTCACGGGAGGCTCACGGAATTCTGCTCGTGGGAGGCGCATGAGTTACTGCTCCTTGGACGCTTATGGGCAGTGGGACTAACTGTCCAGATCCGTGACCCAGTCCCAACAACAAAGCAGGCATCCCCAGTTTGCTGTCAGGGACCAGGAGAGTGCATGCAGCCTTTCGCTTAGGGTGTCTGCCATGTTCCTTTGACTGCTACTGGGGGAAAAATGCTCTTAGAGCCAGAGAGTTTTGACTGAACTCAGATTTTAAGCCAGGTGCACTGAGGCAAGCCAAAGTGTCACCAGGACACTGAACAAAACTCTCGAGGGGAGGATCTGGGCAGAAAGGCATCACTCACCCAGGGCCGAATTAGTTGTAGACGTTTGAGTGCCGTGAATGTGTGCTGGCATCACACCAGATGGTCTCAGCCGGTGGACTCAGGCTGTTAAGCACCTGGAAACCTGAATGACTGTGACAGTTCGGGGGACAGAGTCAACTGGACGGCTGTTCCCATAGTCCCAAGGGGCCGGAAACTCACACTTCAGTCTGATCTCCATCCCAGGTTTCGGCACCAGCTGTTAGGCATGGAATTGTTAAGGATTCTACATGAGACAGTGAGTCAGATTAGCAGATTTACTGAGGGGAGAAAGCAGGGAGGAAGCAGGTGGGAGAGCAAAAGGGAGGGAGCAGGTAGTAGCCTGAAAGTGGCTCCCGCCTGGGTAGCAGCAGGAAGGAAGAGAAAATGGCTCCGACTCCATGCTCTGGGAGCTGTGTTTCCAAGGGAAAGTGAGGCCACGAGGGGAGGGTGCCCACCAGGTGGTGTGCTGTGCCCTGAGTGGATGGGGCCTGAAATAGGTTTGTACCTGAGCCTTGGACCTGCTAAGGACGCTGAGGAGGGGGCGGAGGGGGGCTCTGCATCAAGAGTTCCTTTTTCTCTTAGAATTCTCCTCTGAGACCTAACACCTCCCTCCCTCCCTCTTGTGCTTTTAATCTTAGGTATCAGTAAGTGATCAGAAATATAAGATCCACAGTCGTGGGGAAACAGCTCTGAAGGAGTAAATCAGCTAAGGAACTGCTGAATGCTAAAGTGAGTTATTAAAATGGCCATCTAACAGCTTTTACTTAAAATTGTGGGATGTGGAATGTTTCAAATAATGGCCAGTGTGGTCAATTGAACATGGACCCCCTTGTGGCAGACTGAGTTATGTACCCCAGAAAAAAACATGTTTTTTTATCTTGATTCCATTCCTGTGAGTGTGAGCGAACCTGCTGTAAAAAGGACCTTTTGACGATGTTATTTTAATTAAGGTGTGGCCCAAGGGAATGGGATAGGCCTTGATCCCATCACTGGAGGCCAGAGAGAGTCCGTCAGGGAGAGCCAGACCACAAGGCAACAAGACCCAGAGGAGAAGGGGGACATCACCACGCAACCAGAAAGCCAAGGAGCCCAAGGGCTGCCTGCCAGCCAGAACCCTGCCAGTCCCAGGAAGGAGCAAGCCTTTCTGCTCCAAAGCCTTGACAATAAATTCCTGTAGCTAAAGCCCCAACCCACTGCTGGAAATTAAGACACCCCTCAAAAGACATGTTCTTAATGTTATTGTACATTCCTATGGGTGTGAACCCACTGTAATAGGGCTTCTCAAAGATGTTATTTTAGTTATCATGGCCAGCTGAATCAGATTGGGTCTTAATCCAGTTAACAGGAGAATTATAGAGAAAAGAAATAAGAAGCTGAAAGTCAGAGAAGGTCACAGCCAGAAGCTGGAAGACAGCAGAAAACAGAAGAGCAGATGGAAGAGAGAGATCACCCTGTGATGGGAGGCAGAGACGCAAGCCAAGGAGACTCAAGAATTATAGCAAACCAGCATCAGAAAGCTGCAGAAGTTGGGAAAAGCACAGCAGTGCTGACGGCCTGGTTTGGGACTTCCAGCCTTCCGAACTATGAGCCAGTAAATGCCTGCTGGTAAGCCAACCCATGGTATGGTATTTGAGAAACTAAGCCTGGCAAACTAAGACCATCAGTGAAAGCAGACTTTTAAGCATAGGAACACTCCAGGTTATTTTTTTCTTCAAACTGCTTTTATTATGTTTGTTTTTAATTCATGAAAATAAGAGGGAAAAAATAAATGTGAGCCATAATTCCAAACCCATGTAATTTCTGTTAATATTTTTAGAAAAGCAATATATGTACCTGGTTAAAAATATTCAGATATTACTAAAATGTATAAATCTAAATATTAATTTATTCTTATCACATACCCTGTCCCAATCCATTAAAACAGGCAAAGTAAGTTGAACTTAGAACAGCATTAAAGGTAGCTATCATTAGTTTGCCACAAATAATAAAAGGAAAGCTCTGATCTGAATTTTATAATGGACACTAAGAATGTAAGTATACGCTACATCTTCCAAAACTAAGATGTAACATAGACTGTGTTATGGTGCCTTTGAACTACCAGTTGTCCTTGAGAAAAAAAGTAGAAAAGAATTCTCTGTGCAAATGCAGACATTGTGACGTTTTTAATTTGGCTTTTGAGAAACTCATGCATTAAATGGGCAGGTCAACAGATCATCTAATGTTCTTTAATTAAAGTAGTTTATTTTATTGAAAATAAAAACCCCACCAGCTAAACATACAATGGAATACATCTGGAGCATCTAGACTCAGCTCTAAAAGGATTCATGGCACTGTTTCTGTTCTGATGGGGAGGACATGACCACCTAAGGGCTTAGTTTGGTTTTCCAAAGAGTATCTAGACTCTTTATATACCCATAATGGCAAGTGACTTAGTTAATTTCTTTACGTAGGTCTATTTACTCAATGAAACTAGAACATCATTGAGTCAAAAGCTCACCTAATTAACCAGCATAATAAAGCAAACACAACTAAGTTAGTTGTTCTCAATGCCACAGCACTTTTTTAAGGTCACTGCCAAGGTGTATGCAATTAGCAGTTTGTCTCCCTGAAGGGGCAGTCTGGCCAAACTAAATTGTTCCTTGGTGAAGAGAATAATTTGGCAAAAACCTGCTGAGTTGCTATAATAAATAGCCTAGCTATTGGTTTTTGCTGCCTCCAATTTTTGCTGCCTAAATTATTTTTTTCCCTCCTTTCTCTCTTTTCTTCTCTATTTATTCTTAAACCAGTTCTTTGATTCAAGAAGTCTGTCTTTTTATCCCATTTACTTTGGTTACATGTTGGAACAGCAATCAGTACTGTATCTTCAAGGATTTTTCAAATAAGAATTATTAAGATTTTGCCTTCATGTTTACTCTATTTTAGTATTTTTTTTAACTTCGAGTTATGATATGCAAGCTGGCTTCTGGAGGAATCTAATTTAAATCTAAAACAGATCTGAAGGCTCATAAGGTCTTTAGTCTTGATAGGCGCAATAATATTTAACACTCCTAATGCAGAAATAACCCTTCTTTGGAAACACGCTTCTTCTGAAACCCCACGGCCCTGTTCTCCCGGCTCTCCTCCCCCAGACCCTTGTCTGACCGCTCCTTTGCAATCCTTCTCCGCCTACTTACCTGCTTTCCTCCTGCTCCCAGGTTCCATCCGCAGACTTCTTTCTATACCTGCTCTCCTTGAGTGACATCCCCCAATTCCAAGGCGCCAACCACCACCGACTCACTGATCACTCACAAACCCACCTCCAAAACCTGATGACCCTCCTGCAATGGGGCCGTCTTTCCATTACACACAAAAGCAGCATGAGGCCATAAGGATGAAGAGCTAAGCTGGCTCGTTAGGAGCTACAACGTAACACACAGGGAGGCTTGCTAAAAGTACTCAGGAAGGGGAACAATTCTTTGAAACTGAAATTATTGGAAAGCGCCTCAGCAAGAAAGAGGGTGCTAAAATAGACTTAAGAGGCAGGCGGAATAAGAGAAGGGACACTCAGTCCACGCACAACATGAGAGCATGAAACACCACGGAGCATGGGGAAGCCAGTAAGACGTCCATCTCCGCTGGCACAAACAGTGCACGGTAGGAGTCAGGAGACACGACTGAGGAACAAAGGGACCTGGTAAGACGTCCATCTCCGCTGGCACAAAGAGTGCACGGCAGGAGTCAGGAGACATGACTGAGAAACAAAGGAACCTGGTAAGACGTCCATCTCCGCTGGCACAAAGAGTGCACGGCAGGAGTCAGGAGACATGACTGAGAAACAAAGGAACCTGGTAAGACGTCCATCTCCGCTGGCACAAAGAGTGCACGGCAGGAGTCAGGAGACATGACTGAGAAACAAAGGAACCTGGTAAGACGTCCATCTCCGCTGGCACAAAGAGTGCACAGGAGTCAGGAGACATGACTGAGAAACAAAGGAACCTGGTAAGACGTCCATCTCCGCTGGCACAAAGAGTGCACGGCAGGAGTCAGGAGACATGACTGAGAAACAAAGGAACCTGGTAAGACGTCCATCTCCGCTGGCACAAAGAGTGCACAGGAGTCAGGAGACATGACTGAGAAACAAAGGAACCTGGTAAGACATCCATCTCCGCTGGCACAAAGAGTGCACAGGAGTCAGGAGACATGACTGAGAAACAAAGGAACCTGGTAAGACGTCCATCTCTGCTGGCACAAAGAGTGCACGGCAGGAGTCAGGAGACATGACTGAGAAACAAAGGAACCTGGTAAGACGTCCATCTCTGCTGGCACAAAGAGTGCACGGCAGGAGTCAGGAGACACGACTGAGAAACAAAGGAACCTGGACCACGCACGGCATCGAATGCCAGGGCGAGGAGTTTAAATGTCATCTCAGACGGTCCCAGAAGTCCTCGTATGGAGCACCGAATGCCGTGTATTAGGAAGATCAGCCTGCTGGCTGGATATAAGACAGACTGACTGAGCTGAGAGAAATTAGTCAGAGGGAATATGCTGATGAACACACGGTAGGGCATGAACAGAGAAGAAATCTAAGAGATAATTCCAAAGAAGAATCAGCAGCTCACCGTCGCAGATTAACACAGGAGACGAACAAGGAGAAAAGATTAGGTGGTACAGTGTGTAAGAGAGGGAAGTACGAAGAATCGCCAAGCTGACTTCCACAGCAGCTGCACCATTACACATGCCCACCAGCAGTAAAGAAGTGTTCCAATGTCTCCACATCCTCTCCAACATTTATAGTTTCCTGTTTGTTTAATAGCAGCCATTCTTATAGGTGTGAGGTGATATCTCATTTTCGTTTTAATTTGCATTTCCCTTATGAAGATGAGCAGCTCTTCATGTGCTTTTTAGCCATCTGTATTTGCTCTTCAGAAAAGTGCCTATTCATTTCCTCTGCCCATTTTATAATTGGGTTGTTTGATCTTTTGTTGGTGAGCTGTATAATTTATGTACACAGGATATCAAGCCTTTATCCAACATGCATTTTCTAAATATCTTCTCCCATTGAGTTGGCTGCTCTTCACCTTTTTAACAAAGTCCTTTGAGGCAAAGAAGCTCTTGATCTTAAGGGGTTCCCATTTGTCTATTTTTTCTTTCACAGCTTGTGCTTTGGTGTAAAGTTTAAGAAGCTACCTCCTATTATTAGATCTTGAAGATGTTTCTTCCCTACATTTTCTTCTAGAAGTTTTATGGTAATAGCTCTTACATTTAAATCTTTAATCCATTTTGAATTAATTTTTGTATAGGGTGTAAGGTAGGGGTCCTCTTTCATTATTTTGGCTGTTGAAATCCAGCTCTCCCATGCCTATTTATTAAAAAGACTATTCTGTCCCAGTTCAATGGATTTGGGGGCCATGTTTTAATACTAAGCCCATTTTGTAAAGGTAATCATTTCTTCTAATCCCTATTCACTACCATATGTTTGAAACTGTAATCGGATCATCTCCCTGAAGATGTGACTGAATCAAGATGGTTGTTAAATTAGATTAAGGTAGAGGCGTGTCCCCACCCATTTGGGTGGGTCCTGATTAGTTTCTGAAGTCCTATAAAAGAGGAAACATTTTGGAGAATGAAGGAGATTTAGAAAGAGCAGAGCAGAACCACATAGCCACGAGAAGCAGAATCCACCAGCCAGCGACCTTTGGAGATGAAAGAAAATGACTTCTGAGGAGCTTCATGAAACAGGAAGCCAGGAGAGAAAGCTAGCAAATGACGGTATGTTTGCCATGCGCCCTTCCAGCTGAGAGAGAAGCCCTGACTGTGTTCACCATGTGCCATCTCACTTGAGAGAGAAACCCTGAACTTCATCGACCTCCTTGAACCAAGGTATCTTTCCCTGGATACCTTAGATTGGGCATTTCTATAGATTTGCTTTAATTGGAACATATTCTTGGTCTTAGAACTGTAAACTAGCAACTCATTAAATTCCCCTTTTTAAAAGCCATTCCATTTCTGGTTTATTGCATTCTGGCAGCTAACAAACTAGAACACTTGCCCATGGCTCCTACCCCTACCTTCAGAGCCTGTGAGGTTGCAGCCTCTGACCCTCCCTCCTCTTCGTCCCTCCCTCCAACCAAAGCCAGGAAAGGATCTCCACCTGTAAGGACTCAGGTGGGTACTTTGGCCCATGGTGATAGTCCAGGAAAAGCTCCCCACCTCAAGGTCCTTACTAAATCACATCTGCAAAATCCCTTTTGCCTTTCAGAGGTTCCAGGGATTGGGATGTAGACATTTTTGAGGGGCTTCTCCCTACCTCAGGGACATCACATGCAATTACTAGCTGCTGGCTGCTGTGACCAGTCACCACAGAGACGCTGACACACAGAACTGTGCAGCATCAAAAGAAAATAAAAGGGAAGCACCCCATGAAATGCTTTAGTAAAAATCCCCAAGGAGTGCAGACAAAGGCTGCCATGTTTGCCTGAACCAGCTTTGCCATCAGCAACACGAATCACCACAGTCAACAGGAATTACTGGAAAGGACAAATCACCGATGTGTAAACTTTTTTTTTTAAAACAAGAGCTCTGGGCGGGCCGCGGTGGCTCAGCGGACAAGAGTGCTTGCCTGCCGTGCCGGAGGACCCCGGTTCGATTCCCGGCCCCAGCCCATGTAAAAAAACAAGCAAACAAACAAAATATAATAAAACAAGAAAATGTTTAAAAATGTTTCCCGTTCTTCCTCCCTTCCTTCCTTCCATCCTTCCTTCCTTCTCTGTCTTTCCTTCCTTTCCTCCCTCTCTCTTTAAAAAAAAAAAAAAAAAAAAAAAAAAACAAGAGCTCTGGACTCTTCTCAAATACTTCTTATTTGAGTGTTTAACATCTGATTGGAAAACAGGGCTCATTTCAAGGAGCTTACTTATTTGCTACGATTAATGATAAATTCTTGATAAAGGAAGGTGTATGTTTTTCTCCTTTAGATTTCCCAACACAATTCTTTTTCACTTATCCAGGACTACATTTTGAAACTTTAGAATTTTTAAATTATATTTCCATCTCCTGGTTCAAACAAAATCTCTATACAAGATTCCTGATGTTGTTTAAAATTGAATATTTTAAGAGAAATATTGTAAGAAAATTAGTGTGTGTTACATAAAAGAATCCTGTGACAGAAGCTTAATTTCTGCCAGTTTTGGCGGCTTGAGTGAGTGGGAATGGATCAGGAAAGGGGCACTGGGAAATGTGTTCTTATAAGGCCTGCGAGGAGAAAGCTACAAAAACAATCCTTTTTTTTTGTTTTTTGGCTCTTCCAGTTGAACAGTTTAATGAAGCCCTCTCATTGTCTGACGTTCTCTTCTCTATTTTTCATTGCGTTTTTCTACTTGTTAAATGGTGTGGAATTACGTGTCCTTTTATTTCTCCCCATTTATCATTTGATTGGCTGTACTTCTCTGTAGTTATGAAGAAACTGTTTGATAATGCAATTGCATTGCTTCATGTACTGACTCCTGCTAAATGCCTAACTAACAGCGGAGGCCCAGCTTTTGAAAACAGGTTCTGCTCAAACCAATGAGCTGCATTGTATCTCGTATCACAATTGCCGGCTGAGCAAACGAGCTGCGGCACTTTATCTTCTGCTCGTGAACTTTCACAGAACACTCTTCCTCTATTTTCATAACTATTTTGTAAAGGTGGATACGTAGACATTAGAGGGGCGCAGCAATGAGGGACTGCTAAAGAAACGTCTCCACTTCTGCCTGAGTCTTGACCTGGCTTAGGTGTAAAAACCCTTCCCATGGTCTGAAATCATCTGCAAAATCTGCAGCCTGTGAAAAGCCTTCGGGGAGCACAGGAGCCACATTGCTTCTTCACTGTGGAAACTGCGGAGTCCAAGCATTGCAGCTGTTCCCTGAAATGTGCTGAGGGCAGCACAGCCCCTGAGCCGTGCCAGCAGAAGGCAGAGTTCAGGCAGCCATGGGGCCTGGGGTGGCAGGACACCTATGCAAGACGGAACAGTCGAGTCTGAGCCCATCTCACGTGGCTCTGATGGAGAGGGGCCCAGGCTTGCATCTGAGTTAGAGGAAACCAGAATACTGCCTTGGCTAGCTTCCCACTGCCTGGCAAAGCCATTTTTGTTTCAAAGCACTTTTTTAAGTCTCATAAAATACACGCATTTTATGAGAGCTAAGCACATAAGTACGTGTTTGCTTTCCTGTCCTAAGAAAAGTCTACCATAAAAATATTCTGCAAATGCAAAATGCCCATAGAAGGCTGGCACCTGCTTCCCAATTTATTTTTAATTCAACGACTAAAGTTAGGGAATCATAAATAGAACTTTAAAAATCTCTCATGTGGTTGTGTACTCTAGATATATCTGGTTTTGAACGCACCTCCATCCCACCTCTCATTTCCGTCCCCACTTCCTGTACACCAGTGTGCTATTTCCATTCCTGCGGCAGCCTTATCTCCCTCCAGCACACACCCACACCCCGCGGCCCACAGCCGTACCCACTCTCCCCCGCTCTCATCTCCCTACTGCGGCCGAAGACACCCTCGGATCCGTCCTGCACTTTATCCCCTCGCGTTTCCTTTCACTCTCCTTGCCTCCCTAACAGATCCTTACCCGTAATGTTTTTCTTAATCTCTTGTCTAACATCAGCTTCGGGACACTCAACACTCCTGGAACCCCAATCACATCTTACAGGCTTGGGAAAAAATCTTGCGTGTCTTCTCCCGTTTTCTCTCTCTATTAGTGATGTAAAACATTTACTGGCTGAATTCAACTTTTAATTATCTTGTTTATTAAATCTCTTCACATGCTTTTAATACTCCCCATTTGCTGGTAACCCCAGCCATCTACCACTCCCTGTCCAGATCAACCATTTTCACAAAATACACCCTGGATTATTACATCTTGTTTTCATCACTTTAAAAAAGAATTTTATCTTGAACAGCATATTACGCTTTCATACCCTCTCTATATGGATAGTTTAAGGCTTATTGTAGTACCTGTTCCCAATTTTATATCTCTCTATAATATAAATTATACAAATAAATTGATATTTTTTAAAAAATCATCTGATATTTTGTAAAAAGAATGGCTGGTTAGCTTATAAAGCATTTTAATAACACTGAGTCTATAGAAAATAAACGTTTCATGGCTCTCATTCCGTTTAATCCATTTCAGAACCAATATTCCTTAACTAACCATTGGTGCAGGAAACTGTAACAGACACTGCAAGGATTAAGCATGAGGTCAAAACACTTCTCCCTGCAATAATTCACAGACCACAGGGGATATTCCACTAGCTTCAGAATGAGTCCTAATAGAAGGTAAAATGCGTCAAGTTTCACAAGCTCACCCCTGGGGGAGAAAGCACTTCTGGCTGGGCCGAGATGGTTCCGGGAGGCGCGTGCTCCCGGCGGGCGGTCACGCGGCCGCTGTCCTCCAGGGCAGCTCCGCCCTCACCGGACCCTGCATGGGGGTGGCGGGGAGACGGGCAGGCGCGCAGCGTCAGCTTCTGAAGGGGGAAGGAAAGGCTGCTGGACGAAGACATTTCAGCAGAAGGAAAGCTACGGAGAGACCCTGGGGATGGAGGCGGCGGCTGGGGCAGGACCCCCGCGCGGTCCGGCTGGGCGTCTGAGAAGGAGGCGGTGTCCGGAGGGCGGACTTGGGCGCGTGGCTGCTGCGTCCCACGGCCCGTGGCGGCCAATGCACAGCCCCACGGCGGCATCGGCTACAGCGGCAGTAAACAGCAGAAGAGAAACTGCTATGACTAATATTAACGGATAAATGCTCATGTGAATTCATTAACTCAAGCTGTCACCGCAACTGCTTGTCAACGGGCTCGTGGCCCGGGACCCCCGCGCTCGTCCCACACCGCCCGGCCCAGGTGCGTGGCCCCCGCGCGTCCCCACCTGCCCCCTGCGCCCCGGAGATCCCCGGCTTCTCATCGTCCTCAACGCCTCTGCTCCTGCTGCCCCCTAAGACTCGACTTCCTTAAATTTTGTTGCACGTCTTGTAATTCTTGCGGAGGCCTTAATTCTCGAGTGCAATGTTTTGAAGTTTATAAATTCATACAAAATTCATAAACAAAAAACAAATGCCCAAACAAAAGAGGCAACAAAGTTTGGATACGATTCATAAGTTTTAAATATCAAAGACAGCTTTTATAAATGTGCAGCAGAACAAAGATTTACAATGAATCTCAACTCAGGTTAAGTTCTGATCGGATGCAAAAACTTAGAACAATGAAGAAGTTCTTCTAATAAGGTGCAAGAATCAGCAGACAATTGACAAAGTTTGTATTCCTGGAATGACAATAAATGACCTTTTCAACACAGATATGAGTGGATTTGCATTAATACTGGAAGATATTAGATGTGAATGATGCTTCAGATTCTATTACCAAACACTGAATTTCCTAAACATCTAAATATTATATCAAAATGGCAGTCATGCCCTGTTAAAGATCATGGTTCAAGAAAAAAAATTTTAATGGTATTACAACCTATTATATAAGTTTTTAAAACCCTGGTACTTTCAGGTTTACTAGGACTTTAAAAAATGAATGTGGCCTTGCTTAATGGTCCCATTTATTTTAATATATGTACTGAAATGAGAAAGGAAATAATTATTTTGTGAAAACAAATTTATCATTATCAACTCCATTTCAACTTTTATAGAAAATGGTTTAATATCTTAATTAAACTACAAAATTCAATATTTGGGGATGATTAAATGGCTTTTGTGGATTTCATAAAGGTGGACTAATTAATATATATGAAGTAATATATCAAACTTTATGGCCAGCACTTAGACAAAATAGCTTCACTAAAAAATGTTTTCATGAAAACTTTGTTGAATGTTGTAGGCAGGGCCAGTGGAGTAGGTCTGAAGCTTCACCCTAAATCTTAGGAAAATCTCTTGATGTCCTAATTTGGCACTGTATTCAACTACCTCTTGGATGATGCAATAAAAGACATAATTTGAAGAAATCCCTTTAAGTCTTTTCATTAAAAGGTGACAAACATCAGAGAGAGTTAAATAACATAACAGCTGGGGTTTCAAATAAACACGGGAAGATTGTTTCAATCTGGTGAGCAGCCTCATGTGTTAGGACTGAAATAGCTACTTGCTATCTGTATCAGCCATGGCATATTCATGTCAAAAGAAATCACAGGAAGGCAGTAGTTTAACATTTGGAAAATTAATCTTTTTGGAGATATAGCTTAAATAAATGGCAGTCATATAGATGCCAGTGGGTTTTCCTATCTTCTGAAGGAATGTTTCAATTATTATTATTATTAATCCAACAATCAATAAAATAGATTGAATATAAAACTTAAACCAAGGGAATTAGTAAGGAAAATCAGAAGATTCTATTAAAAATAAAATATAATAAATCATTTAAAACAAAACAAAACAAAGTATCAATTCCAATTGTAAAAACATTAGATTGTAAACAGTAAATTACATGAGACTATTTGATTATATGATTGCAAAAATTTTAAAAACACAAGGATTTTAAAATTCTCTCAAATTATTGAATTCTGAATATACTATCTGTGCTGGTTTGAAATGATGTATGTCCTCTAGAAAAGCCATGTTTTAATCAAAATCCCATTTCAGAAAGGCAGAATAATCCCTATTCAGTACTGTATGTTTGAAACTGTAATCAGATCATCTCCCTGGAGATGTGATTTAATCAAGAGTGGTTGTTAAGCTGGATTAGGTTGAGGCATGTCTCCACCCATTTGGGTGGGTCTTGATTTAGTTTCTCAAGTCCTATAAAAGAAGAAACATTTTGAAGAATGAAAGATTCAGAGAAAGCAGAACAGAACAACACAGCCACGAGAGGCAGAGTCCATCAGCCAACGACCTTTGTAGATGAAGAAGGAAAATGCCTCCCGGGGAGCTTCATGAAACAGGAAGCCAGGAGAAGAAGTGCTGTGTTCACCATGAGAGGGAAACCCTGAACTTCATCGGCCTTCTTGAACCAAGGTATCTTTCCCTGGATGCCTTAGATTGGACATTTCTATAGACTTGTTTTAATTGGGACATCTTCTTGGCCTTAGAACTGTAAACTAGCAACTTACTAAATTCCCCCTTTTAAAAGCTGTTCTGTTTCTGGTATATTGCATTCTGGCAGCTGGCAGACTAGAACACTGTCCTTTAAAGAATGTATTGATTAATTGACAGAATAGATACAGAGTCTACACGGCTTCAGCCAGCATTTGGAGGCTAGAGAAGCCGGTGGCTTGACTGATGTGGGCTGCGTGGGCACTGACCCCACGCGGGCACAGGCGCCGGGCAGGAGGGCCTCTCCCTCCAAGGTCACAGCCCCCTCAGCACTTTCTCGGCAAGCATGTCACATTATGGTCAGATGAAGACAACATTTAGCCAGTGATGCCGTGTCAAACAAAAGACTACCATCATAATTTCTAAAATTCAAAAAATAATTTTGCAATCATCAGAACATTTTGATGAACAATGTGTAATTATACTATCTGGCAAGCCAGCTAAATAAATTGGTAGAAAGACTCAGAAATATCTATATACATAGATGAAAGGGGCTACAGTAGCTCAGTGGCAGAGTTGTCTGTCGCCTGCCATGCCGGTTCAATTCCTGGTGCCTGCCTATACAAAAAAAAAAAAAAAAGTTAAATAAATAGATGAAAGGCAGAGGGAGAGCCACACTAATTTTTGAGCACTTTGCACCTCAGCCGGTATGGTGCACAGCCAAGCCCGCCCTGCGGCATGGTAGGTGAACCCCACAATGAGAAGGGAACCTTAACTGTGGGCAAGAGGAAGCTTGAGAGATGGGCTCTTGACATTTCCCTCACCTACCACTTGGCTGGGTGGTGAAGGTCAGTCCTTGCTGGTCCATTTTCCCCTCCCACTGATCTGGGGACTGCCTCTCAGCCACATCCAGGGTAGCCACCAGGGAAAAAATTAGCTAAGTTATAAAAAATTAGCGAAGTATAAGCAATCCAAATTTAAAGCAGCGTTTTCAGTTGGAAGGGGTGGCCCACTAGTTATCCTCGTCCTGGAACAGTGGCTTACAGCCATCGTGTGCAAACAGAGAGAGAGAGAGAAAGAGAGTAGAATGTGCTGGAAAATAGAAAATATCAGTGTGCACTGCACACACAGTCAGCGCCATTTGATGGAATGTCTTTCAGGTGTGTGTGTGTGTGAGTTGGTTCTTGGTGCAAAATTCTTTCTTACTATCAACTCAGTGAACGAATCGAATGACTGTGATTTCCAACAGTCCGTTTGGTTGTCTGTGGTCTCTCTTCCATGAACCGGCCCATCTCTCAGTTTCCCTGTCCGCAACCGTCCCCTCCTCCCTAGGGTGGCTGGGGGTGGACATTGCAGGCCTGGGCACCCCTCCCCTTCTCCTCCCTAGGGAGACTGGGGGGTGGACATTGCAGGCCTGGCCCCCAGGCTTGGCTGCTGATTTACTAAATGGGGATCTAGAGGAATTTGAATGGTTCCTTCTCAACAATTTCTGTCTCTCAAGCCTAGCGCCCTGCACATTGGAATTATCTGAGAAGTCATTTCAGCTGCCCGAGCTCACCCCAGCTGAGATCTTCCACCAGCTGAGGAGGGGAGAGGACACGCTGAAATGACTGTCAGCAACCTTTTCTCCATCACATCCACCATCGTTGGAGATCAAGACTGTTTCTGGTTTTTATTTGGATTTCCCAAACTGGCTGCTCTACTGGGAGGGACCATTTCCATGCTACATTAATACATAAAGTCACTTTAGTTTAAATTTGATTGTGTGAGCTTTTTTCTTTTCTTTCTAGGATCTAATCACACCAGCAGAACTGGAAAGGCACATCCTCAAGTTCAGAGCAATAAACTTGAGGACTTTTCTTTTCTAAAGGCTTCTTGGTTATTTTTTATACTATATAATTAATAACTTTCATATTTCATCTTTGCCCCTTTTTTTGATTATTTACTTTTGGAATCAGACTTGGTTTTGTTCTTTGAATTTTAAGCTAGGTTATCAGGAAGGTCACAATATTTCTAAATTAAGAATTATATAACTATTTCTCCTTTTGGTGTAAAACTGAAGCCATCACAGAAGGGAAGCATTTTCCCTCAGCTGAACTGCTATGGAGAAATAGGTTTGTTGTGTATCATTTTGCAATCATTTTATAAATAGCTCATCCTTCAGCCCTTGGTGCAGCTGAGATTACAGCTGAGGACTGCTGCCCGTGAAACCTATGACAGAGTCTCCTATTGTGGTAATCGCTCTGGCGCATTGCATTTTTTAAATAACCCAGTTGTCTCTCTCATGAATAGTCCTGGATATAGATTAACTACGAGTTGGTATATTTAGATAGAAGCATTATTTAGGTTGATATATAAGAATTATTTTTAAAAAGCATTCTAATCTTATAAAAAAACTGATAGATTTGTATAGGTGGAAAGAAATTACAATATAAATCTAATATGGGCTGTTAATGTTGCAGAACTAAATGGAAATAGTGAAATTTGTAGTTCCTTTTATCGCACAATTAAAGTCTTTTAGATTTATACTGGAATAAACAGGTCTCGTTTGAAAATGGCCGAAGGTATTATGATCTTCTCTTCCTAGGAATCAAGGATATTTTTTATTTTTAAGTACCTATTAAATTGGGGGGATATTAAAATAAAAGTTGCCAAGTTTTTAACCATCATCGAATTAATGTACTGGGCAGTATTTCCAGGGGCAATAAGATTGGAAAAGAGCAAAGGGATTAGAATTACCCTGTGAAAGGAGGGAAATCAAACACAGAGCCGGGTGGCACTGCCCCAGAGCATCCATGGAGCCCACCAGCGGCCCCACAGCCAACCCTGACAACTAGACTCTGTTTCTGGGGCCCCTGCAAGGATTTCAGTATCTAACAGACAAAACAGGACAAACGATTGCAAAGCAGCAGGGTGAAAAAGTGGATGACATCATAGCAAACGTAAATGAAAGAACCCGAGGAAGGACTACATAACCCACCAGCACCCAGATCAACGAACAGTCAGACTGGTGCTATACGACCTCTGTGATCATTTTCTTCCGGAAAAGTTTTAAGTATAGGAAACTCAACTACTACCACGGTTTAAAAAGGTAAAAAAAAAAAAACAGTGGAAAGGCTCGATGGATGTTAACGCTGAGCAGTGGAGATATTCTTATGCTCACTTGTGCCTTGGAACTGTGTCCTCAGCCTACACCGAAGGTGCCATAAGAAACAGTTTTATCACAGGAAGCACAGAATAAGAAAGAGGTCCTTTAATCCTGTATAGATTATTGTAATGCCTGGATACATCCTAGAGTATATTAAACAGATAATCAAAAAGTATTGGCAAAGTCCCCTGAGGGATGGGAGAAAGACTGTGGAACTACTAAGCCTTACCATCAGGGAATCCCCTGATACTGTGTCAAACTTTAGGGACACCCAAATCAATAGGCCATGCCCTTGATCATGTGGGTTACTCTCGTGAAGCTTATGTAGGTTGCATAGAAGCTTAGACTACCTACAGGCATGCCTAAGAGTTACTTCTGGAGGACCTCTGTTGTCACTGAGACGTGGCCTCACTCTCTCTAAGCCCAACTCTGCAAGTGAAATCATTGCCCTCCCCCCTATATGGGATATGACATCCAGGGGTGAAAGTCTCCCTGGCAATTTGGAATATGACTCCCAGGGATGAGCCTGGTCCTGGCATGGTGGGATCAACAATTCCATCCTGATCAAAAGGGGGAAAAGAAGTGTAATTAATAAAGTATCAGTGACAGAGAAAGTTCAGATAGAATCAAGAGGCTACTCTGGAGGTTGCTCTTATGCAAACTTCAGGCAGACCTTACTACCTATCGTAACCTGCCAACCCACAACCAGGACCATTCCAGCCAATCCTAAAGAACACCTAGGACAATATATAAGATTCCACAAGGGTTCCAAGCACTAGAGTAACTTTCCAAAAACCTACAACCTTCATATGGGTCCCTGGTCCAGATAAGTCCTGAAACCTAGTCCAGCCTCTGCAGAACATCAGATAGTTCCATCTCCCTACCCCATATTAGTGACAGACCCTTCCAACATGAAAAAGTTAGAATTGTCATAGCCCAAACAATCCCAGTGAGAGGTATGGGATTTATACCAAAGGAAATTATAAATAGAAGATAGGACTTAATAAATGAATAGAAATGCTGAATCATAAAATTGATATCTCTTTTAGTCTCCAGTATTTTAGAGCAGCTAAAAGTAAAAACCTAAAATTCTGAAATTGTAACTCATGTCAAAGTCTGAAATACGTTCTAAAATTAATTGTGGTGCTGTGCTTTTAAATTTATAGTTTTTTGTATATATGCTATTGTTCACAAAAAAAAGAAGGGGAAAAAAAGTTGATTGTGATGCTAAAAAAGTGTTTAAGCCCTCTAGCCTCCAGTATTCTGAAGCAGCTAGAAGGAAAAATCTGAGAGGATGGTATGGTAGCCCATGGCAAATCCTGGGATCTGTCCTGTAACCACTTGTTGTAGAGTGCTTTGAAAACTATTGCTTTTTTATTTCATTGTTTTGTATATATGTTATACTGTACAATAAAAAAAAGTTTTAAAAAAAGAATTATTGTAAAATCAATATAAAGACATTAAGGGTAATTTTAAAAGGAAAAGTAAACCCCAGCATTCCAACCCAAAAAAAAAAACATTGGATCTTGTTAGTTCTCAAAGTTGTATTATACCAGGGGATCACTGCCTTCATTTTGGCCTTTAAATGAATGAATTTAAATGGGCATTTAGATTATTTTATATTTATATGTACTTTGATTTGAAAATTTTATCCAATTTTAGCATCTTTAAAATAAAAATACAGAAGAGTCTGGAAAAAAAGAAACGGTTTTATGACCCACGGGCCTGCTCGCTCTTGAGAGGGCATCGTCCGCAGACTTCCTGAAGGTGCCCTTGGCGCAGACCCTCGGGAGACGCGTCCTCTTTGTTCCGCACACCAGGACCGGCTGCTGCTCCTGAACGAGCGGCTCATCCGATCGCGCCGGCCCTGAACTGTACAACTGACGGCATCGCGGTCTGTCTGTGCCGGCGGCCAGCGGGCCTACCCCAGTTGACGGCCTCCCCTGAGAAGCGGACAGACTGCACCACGTTTGTGTGCGAGAACACAGTCGGGGCCGGCGCCTCTCACTTTTCCCACCTCTCATCTCCTTTGGTCCTTAGCCCCCCACACTCATGTCTTCACTGCGGCTTGCCTTGTTATAGCGCACGTATTTCACATTCTACCTTAAATCCTCTCGAGAATAGTGGCGTCTAAAGACCATCTAGCTACCAGGGAACCAATTAACTGAATACAGCCAATCAAAGCTGTAGAGACGATTAACCTCCACTGCTTCACAGCTCCACTTCCCTCCCTGGAAAGCCCTTGCCCTGGCCTGCCTGGAAAACCCTCACCCTCCAAGCCTTGGCTGAAAAGGTGGCGCCGCTCAGGACACCTGTGACCACGGTGCCCTTGGTACGGAGTGGCCCCAGCATGGCCTGGTGGCAGTGGACTCTGACGTCTCTTTATACGCCCTCCCACCTAGAAGTTACCCTTGTAGATGACACTGTTACATTCATCTCATTAGTCCCAAAGACAAGCACCGTTAAAATGTTGAAATGAAGGAGGTGGAAGGAAAATAACCCAACCAAAGGAGAGGGATATGTGGATGTGGTTCCATTTTAATTTTCGGTCAAAGGTCAGCAGGCATTCTAAACCAAGGTGCTTTGCTTTTCTTCATTCAGTCAGTGTTTTCTTGCTTGCTCTCTACATTCCTTCCTAGTATCAACAAATAACTTGTGCTAAATTGAACCACTCTAGAAAAGTCATCTAAAAGACGACATGAGAAGGAGGAGAGGGCTCTGATTTTACGGAGAACGTGAGAGATTTCTTCCTTTTGTACCCTTCTGGCTTAAAGGTGGCAGCTGGTGGGTGCCCCTGAGCAGAGCTGCTTGGCTCTGAGACATGCAATGGTTGTGATAACACCACCATCCTGCAAGTGCCTGAGGATCAACAAAACAACACCTGAAAAATGAGTAAACTGGGCCAGGAGTAAAGGGCACCTCCGGTCAGCAGCCCCAAGGCCCATGGTCAGAAATCTCAGTTTTATCTGGCAGGTGTGGGGAAACATCCTGACTTCTGAGAAGACAAGTGACTTAATTAAAAGCAAACCCTTGAGGAGGATTCTTTAGGTGACAGTGTGGGAAGATCAACCAGAGTTGCGGAGACCAGGAGGGGGCAGAGGCAGATAATTACAACTCTCCAGGCGTAGACCGAGCCACTGAGTTATCAAGTTTAAAGGAATCCCTTCAGTGGATTGATTTTGGGTTTAATCTAGTTTGTTGCCTCAGGTCAGGAACACTTTTCTCTTTTCTGAATTAGATAAATTGTGACAGCTGAAACTCTCTTTAAAAACGTTTCAAAAAGTTTCTCCATGGAATTCAAAAGAAAGCTAACCTCTCTGTCAGAGCAACCCTTACGAGGCCACACGCTGCCCTGAGGGAAAGGGAAAGGACCCAAGGAGTCATCTCAGGGCCAGCCACAGGACAATTTTGAAATGGGTAATTTTCCTCTCTCCTGTCTGATCCATTTCTGCCCCTCCCTTCCCTTGGCACTTGCTGAAAATCTGCCATTAACAATGCTTTGATTTCCTCCTATTTCTATACCTCTGCCTGAAGTGTCCTTGCATCCTTTTGTGTAGACAGAATTCATTCCTGCCCCCAGGGTATGTGTTCTTTTAATCTCCTCCAATTAAGTGTGGGTAGACTGTGAATATGATGGATTTAACTCCTATGTACTTGGAGGCTGTACGTATCCCAGAAAGAATCACATCCTTTTAATCCATTCGTGTGGGTGCAGACCTATTCTCATGGAAAATTTTGATTAAGATATTTCAATTGAGATGTGACCTACTTTATTCAAGGAGAGTCTTAATCCTCTTACTGATGTCCTTTATATGAGGAAAAAGGACTCACAGAAAACAGAAAAAAGTCCTCTGGAGAAGCTAAGACAGGACATACAGAAAACAGAGAGGAAGCCAGCAGCCTGTCTTCAGAGTCAAGGTATTTTCCTTTTGACACCTTAATTTGGATATTTTCATTGTCATTGAACTGTAAATCTGTAACCAAATAAATACCCTTTGAAAAAGCCAACCCATTTCTGGTGCATTGCATTCTGGTAGCTTTAGCATACACAAGCAAAAGAAAATATGGCTAAAGAGATAAAGATGATTTAGAAGACAGTGTGTAAGCATAAAAAATATGAAAGTATAAAAGCAAGCATAACAGAAATTATGGGTATGAAAGACACAATAGTAGAGATTAAAAATAAACTAGAGGCATACAGCAGCAGATGTGAACAATCAGAAGAAAGAACCAGTGAACTAGAAGACAGGACTATTGAAACCATATAGTCAGAAGAACAGATAGAGAAAAGAATAGGAAAAAAACTCAGCAGTTTCTCAGGGATTTGAGTGACAGTATGAAGTGTACAAATATATGTGTCACAGGTGTCCCAGAAGGAGAAGAGAATGAAAAAGGGGCAGAAAAATATTTGAGGAAATAATGGCCTAAAATTCCCCAACTGTTATGAAAGATATAAATACACATGTCCAAGAAGTGCAATGTACTGCAAACAGAATAAATCCTAATAGACTTACTCTGAGACACTTACTAATCAGACTGTCAAATGCAAAGACTTCTGAAAGCAGCAAGAAAAAGCGATCCATCACACACAAAGGATCCCCAATAAAACCAAGTCCTGATTTCTCATCAGAAGCCATGGAAAAAAGAAGACAGTGGTATGATGCATTTAAGGTAAAGAAAGAGAAAAAATGCTGGCCAAAAATTCTTTATCTAGAAAAATAGTCCTTCAAAAATGAGAAACTTTAAAGTATTAGCAGATAAATAGAAACTGTGAGAATTCATCTACAAAAGATCTGCCCTACAAAAATTACTAAAGGCAGTTCTGCAGGTTGAAAGGAAAAGACAGGAGAGTTCCTCGGAGTAGTGTGAAGAGAGGACGAGCATCAGTAAGGATAACTAAAAGGGTAAATGCAAAACCAAAAGTGATGTGTCCTCGATATACAACCCTACTCTTTAATTTATATAAGAATCAAAATACATTTGAGTGTATACAGGGAAAAGTATAATCAACGCAAGCTAGTGTCTATAGTCAACAGTAATATTGTAATACGCTTCCACTGAATGTAACAAAGGCATTATGCCAAACCAAATGTCAACAGGAAATGTCTTCATATAGATTATGGTGGTGAAGGCATGTCTACTTACTTAGGTTGGATTGTATGATGTGTGAATAAAACTGTTTAAAAATGAACAGAGAGAACCAAGTGCTAGAGAAAAGACTGAGGAAGAGATACACCAATTCACTGTCAGTAAGGAAATGAGAGGTGCAGCCTCTTGGAGGGCAGGATGGTGGCTCCACAGGAGGCTGGGGTTGGGGCTGCCTTGGGATCCTGACACCCCACTGCTCAGGAATGGACATTTGTACATCTGTGTTTATGGCGGCAGTGTTCACAATTCACAATGGATGGAGGTGGCCTAAGGGTACAAGACTGAGGAATGGAAGGGGGAAGTGTAGTATATACACGCAATAGACTACTGAGTGGCCACAAGAAGGAATGAAGTTGCAAAGCATGTAATTTGTGTCTGAACCTTAAGGATTGTATTTTGAATATAATGTTGGGAACAAAAAAGACAAATATTATCATGCCTCACTCATATGGACTAAGTATAATATAAAAACTCGGTGAACTGAAGTCGAGAGCATGGGATATCAGGTCAGGGCTTATTGTAAAGGGTCCTAGATTGTAAATTCTTACAGCAGTCACATATATTCTGGAGTCATAACTGCTAATTCCAAATTCTGAGATATTGAGCTGTTTGTATATACCTGACCATTCCCAGAAACTTTGGGTATTTATGTGACACCCGAGACTCAGAGTCAGAGCTCTGAAGCTATAAAAGTCAGCAGTTTTATAGAACTGTTTTAAAAGTTGAAGAACTCAGACTTCAAGTAGAGATATGAATGAAGCTGATCTGGATAGGACTAAGGTAGATCAGAATACAGGGTAAAGGATGACATCATCCATATTTTAAAACTTCAACTTCTGTGTGGGACCAAAGGAAAGGATGTTTATTTGGTGCAAAATTTATATTTGGGGTAGCACATTACCTAATTTAACTTGTATGGTCAGTTTAGTTAACACTCTAGGTACATGGAATCTTGAATAAGGCATGAGATCTTGTTGGTTTGTCCAAGTTAGTGTGATGCTCTGATATATCCCACAGTAATCTGGGGAGAAAATAAAGAAGTATTTGCAAAATTCTCTTGGAGGACTGTGGAGAAAGGAAGAAATATTCAATTTCCTCACTTGGGGAATTTCTGATATTCTTTCAAGTGGTGGTGACAACCAAATCAATAGGCTAAGCCCTCAATCTTGGGTTTTGCCTCTATAAAACGTATTTCTGCAAAGGATAGGTTAAGCCTAAGAGTCATCCTCAGAGGACCTCTACTGTTGCTCAGATGTGGTTTCTCTCTCTAAGCCGATTTGGCAGGTAAACTCACTGTGCTTCCCCCTATGTGGGACATGAATCCCAGGAGTGTAAATCTCCTTGGCAACACGGGACAGAAATCCCAGGATAAACCAGGACCCGGCATCAAGGGATTGAGAAAGTCTTCTTGACCAAAATGGGAAGAGAGAAATGAGGCAAAATAAAGTTTCAGTGGCTGAGAGATTTCAAACAGAGTCGAGAGGTTATCCTGGAGGTTATTCTTATGCATTTATATAGATATCACCTTTTTAGTTTATGGTGTATTGGAGTGACTGGAGGAAAGTACTTGAAACTGTAGAGCTGTGTTCCAGTAGCCTTGGTTCTTGAAGATGATTGTATAATGATACAGCTTTTACGATATGACCATGTGATTGTGAAAACCGTCTGTCTAATGCTCCTTTTATCCAGAGTATGGCCAAATGAGTAAAAAAAATGGATAAAAATAAATAAATAATGGGGGGACAAAGGGTAATGAAAATACTAGTGCTCAATGAGAGGGAGGGGTAAGTGGTTTGGAATGTGAGTGTTTCTCTTTTTTCCTTGTATTTTTTTTTCTGGAGTGATGCAAATGTTCTTAAAAAAATGATCATTGTGAGGAATATACAGCTATGTGATGATATTATGAGCCATTGATTGTATACTATTATGGAATGTATGTGTGTGAAGATCTGTCAATAAAAATATTTTTAAAAATACATTTGAGCAAGAAAAAGGCATATTTCCTGATAAAGGATGTGCAAAATATAAAGTGGCAAAGTAAAACAAAAACAACCTAAAGGGAGAAATAGGAGGATATGGGAGCAGAGAATATATATTCTACTAAAGTTAAATTGGTATATTTTCAAATTAGCAGGTTTTAGATGTAGGTTATATAATATTAAACCACAAGGTAATCACAAAGAAGGTACTTTAAAATACATTGAAACAGAAATGAGAAAAGGATCAGCCATATACACCACAAAAGATCAACTATACAGAAAAGGATGCTGCAATAAAGGAAAAGAGAGGCAAAAAAACATATGACAGAAAAAACAAAATGGCTGAAGTAATACTAATATGTTTTAGCAATGAATATTAATGAATTAAATTCCCCAATCAAAAGACACAGGCTGGCAGAATGGATTAAAAAAAAATTATACAACTATACATTGTTTATGAAAGACTCACCTTAAACCCAAAGACAGAAATTAGGTTGAAATTAGGACAGAAAAAGATATTCCATGCAAATAGTAACCCAAAAAGAGCTGGAGTAGTTATACTAATATCAGACAGTCCATAAATCAAAAGCTGATGAAAGAGTCTAAGAAGGACACTATGTGTTAATAAAAGGGGCAATCAAACCAGAATAAATAACAATCATAAATATTTACACACCTAAGCACAGTGCCCTAAAATACATGAGATAAACACTGGAAAAACTGAAGGGAGAAATAGATACCTCTACAGTAGCGGTTGGAGACATCAATACACCACTCTTATCAACAGATGGAACATCTTGACATAAGATCAATAAGGAAATGGAGAACTTGAAAACATGATAAATGAACTAGATCTAAGAGACAAATACAGTACATTGCACCCCAAAATAGCAGTATATTCTTCTCAAGGGCCCGTGGATCACTCTCTAGGATAGACCACATTTGGGGTCACAAAACAAGTCTCAACAAATTTAGAAAAATTAAAATCATGCAAAACATCTTCTCTGATGCAAATGGAATGAAACTGGGCATGAATAACAGGCAGAGAGGGTGCACAGGTAGTTCAACAGTAGAATCTTGCCTCTCATGCAGTAGACCTGGGTTCAATTCCTGGACCATGCACCACTCAAAAAACAACAGGCTGAGAACTGGAAAATCCACAAACATGTGGCAGTTAACTAATACATCTTTAAAAAATCAGTGAATCAAAGAAAAAATTGCAAGAGAAATCAGTAAATATCTTGAGACAAACTAAAAAGAGAACACAATATATCAAAACCTATGGATGCAGCAAAGGCAGTGCTAAGAGGAAAGTTTATAGCCCTAAAATCTTATATTAACAATGAAGAAAGGGTGGGCCATGGCGGCTCACTGGCAGAGTTCTCACCTGCCATGCCAGAGAGCTGGGTTTCATTCCCAGTGCCTGCCCATGCCAAAAAAAAATGAAGATAGAGGGGGTGAAAGTTTAGTTCAGTGGTAGAATTCTCCACTGCAGGAGACCCAGGTTCGATTCCTGATCCATGCACTTCCTGAAAAAACAAACAAACAAGCAAACAAACAAAAGCAACAAAAATTCAACAAATGGTGCTGCAATGACAGGATACTCACATGGGAAAATAATGAAATGTGACCCCACCCTACAACATACAAAAAAAAAAGGAAGAGTTAAAACCAAGACATAACTGGACACCCAGAAGATCTAGAAAAGGAAAAAAAACTAACCCCAAAACAAGAAGAAGAAGAAAAATAAAGATTAGAGCACAAATAAATGAATTGAGAATTTAAAAAACAATTGAGACAATTAACAAAACCAAAAGTTTTTTCTTTGAAAATATCAATAAAATCAACAAACCCTTAACCGAACTGACAAAGATAAATAGAAAGAAAATGCAAATAAATAGAATCAGAAATGAGAGGGGGAACATTATTACTGACACCAAAGAAACAGAAAGAATCATAGGCAGATATTATGAACAACTATAGGCCAACAAATTAGACAACCTACATGAAATGGACATATTCTTAGAGACACATGAGCAATGTACTTTGACTCTAGGAAAAAAAGGAAGACCTGAACAGACCAATTACAAGTAAAGTCATCAAAAACCTCACATGAAAGAAAAGCCCAGGACCAGATGGCTTCATACGTGAATTCTACCAATCATTTCAAGAATTACTACCAATCCTTCCCAAACTCTTCAAAAAAAAATTGAAGAGGAGGGAACACTACCTCTCAGTCTATGAGGCAAATATAACCTTAATATCAAAGCCAGATAAAGATACTATAAGAAAAGAAAATTACAGACCAATTTCTCTTATAAATATAGATGTAAAAATCCTCAACAGATACTTGCAAATTGAATCCAACAGCATATCAAAAGATTTGTTTATCATGATCAAATTGATTATATTCCAAGTATGCAATGTTGGTTCAGTGCAAGAAAATAAATTAATATAATATACCACATCAGCAAAATGAAGGGAAAAATAAACACATGATCATCTCAGTTGATGCAGAAAAGGCAATTCACAAAATTCAGCATTCTTTCTTGATAAAAACAGTTAGGAAAACAGAAATAGAAAGAAACTTCCTCAACATGATGAAGGGCACATATGTAAAACCCACAGTTTGCATTGTACTCAATGGTAAAAGACTGAAAGCTTTCCCTCAAAGATTAGGAACAATCTAATTGTTCTAAACTGCTCACTTGCAGTACTGCTGGAAGTTCCAACCAGACCAATTATGCCAAAGAAATAAAAGGCATCCAAATTGGGAAGTTAAAAGTAAAACTTTCTTGATTTGCAGATGGCATGATCTTATAGATAGAAGGTCCCCAAAAATCCACAACAAAGCTACTAGAGCCAATAAATTAATCAAATTACCAGGTAGAAGATGAACACACAAAAATCAGCAGTGCTGTATACACTAGAAATGAGCAAGCTGCAGAGGAAACCAAGAAAACAATTCATTTGCAATAACAACCAAAGAATCAAACATCTAGGGATAAATTTAACCAAGAATGTAATGGACTTGGGCACAGAAAACTAAAAAACATTGCTAAAAGAAATCAAAGAAAACCTAAATAAATGGAAGGACATTCTGTATTCATGGATTGGAAGACTAAATATCACTAAGATGTCAATTCTACCCAAAATGAATTACAGATTTAATGCAATCTCAATCAAAATTTCAACAGCCTACTTTGCAGGAATAGAAAAGCCAATCATCAAATGTATTTGAAAGAATAAGGGGTCCTGAATAGCCAAAAACATCTCGAAGAAGATGTTTGGAGGGCTCAAACTTCCTAACTTTAAAGCATAACCAAGCTACAGTGGTCAGAACTACAGCCGTGGAACTGGCATTAGGACAGATGTACTGAACGATGGAACTGAGTTGGGAATTCAGAACTAGAACCTCACACCTACGGCCAGTTGCTACATGACAATGCCAAGTCCCTGTGATTACAAAAGAATAGTCTTTTCAACACTGGTGCCAGGAGAACTGGATATCCAAATGCAAAAGAATGAAAGAGAACGCCACTCTCACACCATATAGAAAAATCAACTGAAAATGGATCAAAGACCTACATATAAGAGCCAGAACTTAAACTCCTAGAAGAAAACGTAGGGAAGAACCTTCAGGATCTTACGTTAGGCAATGGTTTCTTAGACTTTACATCCAATGCACAAGAAGAGAAAGAAAAAATAGTTAAATGGGACTTCCTCAAAATAAAACTTAAAAATTGCATCAAAGGATTTTTGTCATGAAAGTGAAAAGACAACCTACATAATGGGAGCAAATCTTTGGAATCCAGATACCCAGTATGGGTTTAATATCCAGAATATAAAAATAAATACTATAATCTCAACAATAAAAAGATAAACAACCCAATTTAAAAATGAGCAAAGAAATTGAATACACATTTTTCCAAAGAGGAAATACAAATAGATATTTTCCCAAAGATGAAATACAAAAGCTAAAAAGAACATGAAAGAATGCTCATCTTCACTAACTATTCCACAGTTATTAGAATGACTGCTATTAAATAAACAGGAAACTACAAGTGTTGGAGAGGATATGGATTAAAAGGAATGCTTACCCATTGCTGGTGAGATTATAAAATGTGGAAGATGGCTTGGTAGTTCCTCAGAAAGCTAAGGATAGAATTACATATGACCAGTGATCCCACTACTAGGCCTATTCACAGAAGAACTGAAAGCAGGAACTCGAGCAGATATTTGCTCACCTATGTTCAAAATGGCATCATTCACAATTGCCAAAAGATGGAAGCAACCGAGGTCTACCATCAATGAATGGATAGACAAAGTGTGGTATATACACACAAGGGAATATTATTCAGCCATAAAACAGACTAAAATCCTGATGCATGGAACAAATGGATAAACTTGAGGACATTATGCTGAGTGAAATAAGCTGGGCACAAAAGGACAGATACTGCCTGATCTCACTAATAGGAACTAATTATAAGCAAACTCAGAGAGTTAGAATCTGGGATATAGATTACCAAGGGATAGACTGGGATATAGAATAGGGAGCTGATGCCTGATTGTATAGCATTTCTAATTATGTAGGTTATAAAGGTTTGGAAATGGATGGCGGTGATGGCAGCACATTACTGTGAGTGCAGTTAACAGTGCTTAATTATGCATGCAAGTGTGATTGAAAGGGGAAGTTTAGGGTCATATATGTTACTAGAATGAAAGTTCGAAGATAAAACATGGGACTGTGTATCAGTGACCCCGGTTGCGAACGATGGACTGGGCTAA